>NC_046629.1:14509910-14832827 GCF_900324465.2 Anabas testudineus | reverse complement strand
GTTTTTTTGTTTTTTTGCAGTCAGAAGCAAAATCCCACTTACCATTGTGGTCTTTTAAGCAGAAAGTGCGTGGAAAGATAATCGACTTGCAGTTGGCTCCAGGTTTTTTTTTTTTTTTACCTCACAGCGGCCGTCAATGTGGTCCGAGTGAGCAACTAATGCCAGGTGGGCGAGGAGCGCACACGCAATCTGCTGCTGCAAGCCACTCCCACCGGTCCGCATGGCGAGAGCGCGCACTGCGAGCGCGCATGTCACTTTTTGTGTTTCCAAAATCCTGTCACTGTGTTATGATTGTAATTACAGAGGGGGAGAAGAGCACGGTCTTCATCTCATATATGGAGGTATAACTGGTGCGCGTCTTTTTTGGGAAACGAGTGCCAGTGCTTGCAGGATAATAAATGTCTCTGCAACTGAGCTTTGTTTACACAGCATCCAAACAAACCCTGCTGTTGATTAAAAGCACATTAAGAGCACAAGGCATGGAGAAACAGCAAACTAGTTTGCAAAGTAACGTTATCGCCAGTTGGTGTTAATCTTGTCACGGGCACTCCTTGGCTCTCCGACTTTGGCTGTTCAGCCTGCACTCTGTCTTCTGACACCTGTTTATCATCATAGCCATCATGATGCCAACACCAGGATGCCTCCTCATTACTTGTATTTCACTTTCGAAGCCCTGGAAAATCAAATCAGCCTTGTTTACTTGCACAACAATTTGCACAACAAACCCATGTCGATATGGAAGAGACAAATCAATCCATAGTTATTTCACACACAGCTTAAATACGTGTTGTCACTCTAACGTTGTGAAAGCTACTTTAGAGGTCTAGAGGTTTCTTTTTTTCTGTGAAATCAGTTTCCTTGTGGATGCAGCCTGTATATGTTAACATGATATACTGTCACTGTGAGAAAGTGAAAGCTAGAGGTCGTAGTTGCTTTAGTATCATTTACTGAGTGAGTAAAGTAGCAGTGTGGAGCAGTTTTTTTTTTTTTTGCACCATCAGTGCTTTTTTGTATTAATATCTTCAACTAAACTGCTCTTTCTTTCTTTCCGTCTTTGCCAGCACAATGATTATCATGATCCATTACACAGAGAAGACTTATATTTGGGACATTGAGGACCTATACTATCAAACAATAGAAGTGGGTCATAGCTTTATGAATCAGGCAACACCTACAGTGTGGAGACAACAGCAGTAGATGTGCAATTGATATCCAACGATACTAACAGCTCTTGGGACACAAACCACACTCAAATACTTATATAACATATATAAGTGTTTACATTTTTTAGATTGGGTGTTGAACAGTAAAACACAGTAACGAGTGATTTCTTACTTTATCTAATAATAATATCCCCATCTTGTCTCTAAGAAACAAATCACCTGTTAAGCACTGACATGCAACTGCAGTATTTTAACTGGACATATTGTACACTGCTGACATATCTTTGCTTTGGAGGTGTTGAAATGATGTGATACCAACTTTAATTACCCTATTTGTTACAGTGGAGTCTCACAGCCGCAGGAAAGGAACTGAACAGTGAACAGTGAAAGACAAATAATGGAAGAGTTGACACTGATATCAGTCTGAACTTCCTGGCTGCCACAAAGTGTTTCAAGCTGTACAGGCTTAAAGTCACCCAGGTTAGTTTATCTTAGTGTTATGTTTCTGTAATCTGCACATATGATTGTCATTCACTATGTATTTTGAATAAAGGCAACATCTTCGTGTGCTAATACTGTATATATTTCTGCGTGAAGAAATCATTTTTTAAAATGTTTTTTACACCTAAACCTAAACACCTACACGGTTTGAACTCTAACATTATACTGTAGTACATCTTAAAAGTTGTTTGACTTGTTTTAAATGTCACAGAGCTGGGCATGTATCCACAGTTTAGATTATTCCTGCCAGCTGAAAAAAGGGCAGCTACTTCGCTGCTACCCTGACGCCATGTTGAGCAGAGCTGTGAACGTATGAACTACACAGATTTACAAATAGGATTGTAATGATAAGAGCAAGTGGACAGATACTACCATGCTTTTGTGCTGTGTTTGCATTATTTAAGGAGTGTTTCTGTGGTTTCCTGCACTTGTACGGTGACACCATTCTAGGAGGCATTTGCGGTTAACTCCATTCATTCAGCTGATGCATCATGAGACGATTCACATGTATTTAGTTTCTCCGCTCTCCCAAGGGTTTGAGGAATAACCAGGAAAGAGCACATCTTACTATAGAGTGGGTATGTGGGAAATCGGTATGAGTAGCGCACAATGGATTTCCTTTTATATGTATCTAGAAAATTGTACTTTTGTTTATAACAGTTGCCATTATTATGCTCTTCTTCTTCTTCTTCTTCTTCTTCTTCTTCTTCTGTTTTCTTCTTCTAAAGACTAATTGTTGCACAGCAGGGTACATAGGTCTTTTACAATCACACTCTTAAGCTTTCTTTCTCAGACTCTACTGCTGATCATAAATGTTGTTAATACAAAACGGTAAGAGTTGTTGTCTGTAATTAAAGGCAGGTATTTTAAACTGCCAACTGAAACAACTGTAGGTCACCTTCCCCTCATCTGGGGTTCTGCTTCTGCTTTCTGAAATTTGAGGTGCAAATGCACATCAGTACAAAACACTGAATGAACAATGAACAGGGTGGTGACCTCCTTTTGCATTGTGTCTATGCCTGTCAAGCAAGTGATCTTATCCTGGTCTCATCAATAAGGTCTCTGATTACAGCTCAGATCAAATCATTGTTCACCCACGGCTGCAGGTATATAAGAGCCGAGTAACACAGGTTTGCTTAGTACTGCATCTTCTTACCGATACCTGGACATTGGAGAAGAGCGATTAAATATGGTAAGATGTGCACGCTACTGTATTCTATAACATTTTGACAGTAGATATTGTGTGTGTGTTGTTTTTATCTTAATCACTTCATAACAGACATATTAAGTAAAATAGAATATGTTAACAGAACTGAGGTAGTTCAATAAAATCGCAGTTGGCAGAATGCGAATGTGAACAGTAACCAGATGCTTCTGGTAACTGAACAGTGTTGCTCACTCTTTGCAGCGTGAATGTATCTCTATTCATGTGGGCCAAGCTGGTGCTCAGATTGGAAATGCATGTTGGGAGCTGTACTGCCTGGAACATGGGATCCAGCCAGATGGACAGATGCCCAGTGACAAAACTATCGGAGGAGGAGATGACTCTTTCAACACCTTCTTCAGTGAGACAGGGGCAGGGAAACATGTTCCCAGAGCCATCTTTCTTGACCTGGAACCTACTGTCATCGGTCAGTGCCGAATACATACTTTATATTTGTGTTTTTTTTTACAATAATTACAGTTGAGTTTCAGCAGGAAATGAAAAATGAGAGTGGTATTATTGTCATTTTTATTATATGACAGATTAACAACAGATAATGCTATTACCACATCAGAACAGTAACGCTTTGCATAAACATGTAAGTAAATAAACTTTAGAATTAGTATTTAAGTGAATTATTTCACTCTTTGTTTTTTGTTTTGTCCAGATGAGGTGCGTACGGGAACTTACCGGCAGCTGTTCCACCCTGAGCAGCTGATTACAGGAAAGGAGGATGCTGCCAACAACTACGCCCGTGGACACTACACCATCGGCAAGGAGATCATTGATCTGGTTTTGGACAGAACCCGTAAACTGGTGAGAGTACCTGAGAGCACTTAGTGCATGTTTATAGAAGAATACACTCTTTTCTGCTCAAACTAATTATTAATTGAGTTAAGCATTCATAAACCATTACATTTACAGGCTGATCAGTGCACGGGTCTGCAGGGATTCCTAATCTTCCACTCCTTCGGTGGAGGCACCGGTTCTGGTTTCACCTCCCTGCTGATGGAGAGACTCTCTGTTGATTATGGTAAAAAGTCTAAGCTGGAGTTTGCCATCTACCCTGCACCTCAGGTTTCTACAGCAGTGGTGGAGCCTTACAACTCCATCCTCACCACCCACACCACCCTGGAGCATTCTGACTGTGCCTTCATGGTGGACAACGAAGCCATCTACGACATCTGCCGCAGGAACCTCGATATAGAGAGGCCGACCTACACCAACCTGAACAGGCTCATTGGCCAGATTGTGTCATCTATCACAGCCTCACTTCGCTTTGATGGAGCCCTGAATGTTGATCTGACAGAGTTTCAGACCAACCTGGTGCCCTACCCTCGTATTCACTTCCCTCTGGCCACCTATGCCCCGGTCATCTCTGCTGAGAAAGCCTACCACGAGCAGCTGTCTGTTGCTGACATCACCAACACCTGCTTTGAGCCAGCCAATCAGATGGTGAAGTGTGATCCTCGTCATGGTAAATACATGGCCTGCTGTCTGCTGTACCGTGGTGACGTGGTGCCCAAAGATGTCAACTCTGCCATCGCAGCCATCAAAACCAAACGTACCATCCAGTTTGTAGACTGGTGTCCCACAGGTTTCAAAGTGGGCATCAACTACCAGCCTCCAACTGTGGTTCCTGGAGGAGACCTGGCCAAAGTGCAAAGAGCTGTGTGCATGCTGAGCAACACCACAGCCATCGCTGAGGCGTGGGCCCGTCTGGACCACAAGTTTGACCTGATGTATGCCAAGAGAGCCTTTGTCCACTGGTATGTTGGAGAGGGCATGGAAGAGGGAGAGTTCTCTGAGGCCAGAGAAGACATGGCTGCCCTGGAGAAGGATTATGAAGAGGTGGGCACTGACAACATGGGAGAAGATGATGGAGAAGAATACTGACTTTACTGAGACCTGCGTATAAGACATAGATACATTTTTATCTCTAGTTATAAAATGGAACATTTAGGAGTCTGTAGTAAAGTCAAATGTATTAAAATATGAGTAAATCAACTAAACAGTTTGGTTCAGAGAATAACATTATGCAAATTATTTTCCAATTCAAATGAGGGTGACACACATTAACAATGCATAATCTTTGCACAACATTTTACTATTAGCTCCACGTGTAAGAATCATCTGCTATGGTACCATATAATACCAGTGTTGCACTCAAAGCAACACTGCAGTATCACACTGAGGAACTCCAACCAAACTCTCTCTCTTTTGTGCACCTCCCCCCACCGTCCTCTCCCATGTGGAATGTAAGTTATGAAAGGGCTCCTGTGTCAGTTTTTATATACCATTCAGCTGTGACTCTGCGAGAGCGAAAATAACTGACTGAGACACTGACGAGTGTTGTTTGTGCAGCTCATTCTCAGACAGTGGCCTGCAGCAACAATGGGATCCTAGTTGTGTGTGAATCACAGCCCTGTGATCCAAAGAGGGCTGGTAAAAAGCTGTACCAAAGAAAAACTCAAACCATGTTTTTGGCATTTACTAAAAGGTTTGTTTTAGAGTCGCCAACATTTCAATGATAAATTGGTTGCTTATGTGATGCCTCCCTGTGTACTATGAGTTAACTGATTGAACCTTGCATAGTGCCCTGTCATTTTGGATATCTAAACACATCAATTGTTGTTATTCCTACTACTGACTATTAGTTGTTTTTTGCATTTTTTGATCAACAGTGAAGAACTCCATAGATTTTTGTGTTTGATTATTCAGCTCATGAGTTAAAACAGTCTCAGGTTGGACTGTGTATCTGTGCAGATTGTGTCTGCACAGTCTTTGTTAAATGTCTGTATGCTGAGCAATGGTAAATTCCCATACATAACAACTCTTTTTAAGCTTTGCATGTGAATAAACTAACTCTGAATGCCTCTCTGCAACTGGTCAGTCTCACTCTCTCTCTTATGCAAACACGAGTATCTAATCTCCATATTAAAGACAAACCACATGAATGTATGGGAGGATAACATTACAAAAAGTATTAGGGACTTCCCTCTTTTTTTTTTTAAAACTGCTGTTCCCTCCCGCCAATGAGCTATGCAGCAGCTTGCTGTGGTTTCCTGCCTGCCCCCTCCACATCCTTGCCTATATAAACCCTGGATCTCCCTCCTCTCTGCACTTCTGCCTTGTGTCTGAATCCTCAACGTCAGTCGAAGGACAAGCAGACAAAATGGTGAGTAACTGCTTGGCTGGTGACGTAGCCTTGAAATTTCCACTCTCTTTTTCCTTAACCCTCCCTTTGTCTCTGTTTTCTTAAATGGACTGCACAGCTAGGCCTCTTCACAAAAGATACAAAGGCAGCTTTACTGCATTAGGTGATGGTAATTCTTAAGTGAGTTTAGGGAAAGAAACTTTTTAAGCCATGTCCTGTGTGGATTCAGTCATATGACAGACACTCTATGAGTTAGACTGCTTTGTCATACTTGTTTGATATATCACATAAATCAGGAAAGATATGTGTTCAAGTGAAAAAAGTACATTGACTCTAATACATGTGTTTGTTGAGGAATTTGATCTCTTGGGTAAGAAGCAGTGATCAGGGTAATTGTGGCAGTGGGGGGATGGATAAAAAGAGCAGAAAAAAGAGGAGTGGTCTGGCCCAGGCAGTATGAGTTAGGTGGCAGCCATTTTGCAGCTGTTAGGTCTTTTTGGTTTGAGGGAGATGTGGAGAGAAAGAGAGAGAGAGGGAGAGAGAGAGAGAGAGAGAGAGAGAGGGAGACATCCCTGTCTGTTACACGGCTCTGTGCAGCTGGACAGGATGGGGGAGGAGAGAGACACAGAAGGGGAGGGAATGAGGAAAGGGAGGAGATACAGGATGGAGAAGTGGGCCAAGGTTTTCCCATCTTTGTGAGGAATGGCCTTCCTGTCTGCCACATACTGCATTACATTGTTTGTTCTATTTTTTGATATCCTATATAACTGTTAGGAAGAGTGGCTCCGAAAACTGCATATCATCTGCAGCTATGGTACATTTACTTCTGTCGTATGCTGAATTCTGCTGCAGTAACACATAGTGCAGACTCTGGACAACCTAGTCACTGTTTTAATTTAAACCCCAGCTTGCTCTTATTTAGCACCTTGAGCTGCAGAAAAAAGCTTCTTCTTTTTCTTATTGTCTTTCTTTGCCAACTAAGCCTTTTTTTCTCTTTGCTCTGTGAAGACATCATACAAAAGATTAGGATTAAACATGAAGTTGAAAGAAAGTACATGGTATCTACTCATCTGAACATCCTTGAGAGCTGAAATACGCTTGTGTACTTACTGTACTGTAAAAGATCCCAGTTGTGGATGCACTATTCAGTACAGATCACAACTGGAGAACGACAGTACTTCCTTAACAAATACAGTAAAATTTGCATTTGTATATCTGATTACAGTTTCTGTTAGTTTGTGGCATTTGTTGACCAAACTCTCCCCCCTATTCTTTCCAGCGTGAGTGTATTTCTATGCATGTTGGCCAAGCTGGAGCCCAGATGGGCAATGCATGCTGGGAGTTGTACTGCCTGGAACATGGGATCCAGCCAGACGGACAGATGCCCTCTGACAAGACTATTGGAGGAGGAGATGACTCCTTCAACACCTTCTTTAGTGAGACAGGGGCAGGAAAACATGTTCCTAGGGCCATTTTTGTTGACCTGGAACCCACTGTGATTGGTCAGTAGTCAGACAATTTTCCATTCCTTACACATTATTTTCCATTGTTGTTTCTATTTTTGTTGTTCTCACTGAGTAAATCAAATGTATCCTATAACTTAAGAACTTTCCTATGTTTAATTACAATATCTGAACCAATAAAAACATTTGGAGCATTCTTCATATAGGAACAGTTCTTAATCTTGCATTTATTTGGTACTTTTACAGATGAGGTGCGTACAGGAACTTACCGGCAGCTGTTCCACCCTGAGCAGCTGATTACAGGAAAGGAGGATGCTGCCAACAACTATGCCCGTGGACACTACACCATCGGCAAGGAGATCATTGATCTGGTTTTGGACAGAACCCGTAAACTGGTGAGTGCTTTTTGTCAATGTTTGACTGCCTATGATTAACAATTAACCTGTGAAGAGTTATTTCTTCATTAAAAAATAAAGAAAAATGATTACAGTTCAGACTTTTTATGTGATTTCATTTCTTTAAAAAAATATGGGCTGTAGAAATAAGATTTTGATTATTCAAAGCCAAATTTCTTTTTCAGGCTGATCAGTGCACGGGTCTGCAGGGATTCCTAATCTTCCACTCCTTCGGTGGAGGCACCGGCTCTGGTTTTACCTCCCTGCTGATGGAGAGACTCTCTGTTGATTATGGCAAGAAATCAAAACTTGAGTTTGCTGTTTACCCAGCACCCCAAGTTTCAACAGCAGTGGTGGAGCCTTACAACTCCATCCTCACCACCCACACCACCCTGGAGCACTCTGACTGTGCCTTCATGGTGGACAACGAAGCCATCTATGACATCTGCCGCAGGAACCTCGATATAGAGAGGCCGACCTACACCAACTTGAACAGGCTCATTGGCCAGATTGTGTCCTCTATCACAGCCTCGCTTCGCTTTGATGGAGCCCTGAATGTTGATCTGACAGAGTTTCAGACCAACCTGGTGCCCTACCCTCGTATTCACTTCCCTCTGGCCACCTATGCCCCGGTCATCTCTGCTGAGAAAGCCTACCACGAGCAGCTGTCAGTTGCTGACATCACTAACGCTTGCTTTGAGCCAGCCAATCAGATGGTGAAGTGTGATCCTCGTCATGGTAAATACATGGCCTGCTGTCTGCTGTACCGTGGTGACGTTGTGCCCAAAGATGTCAACTCTGCCATCGCGGCCATCAAGACCAAACGTACCATCCAGTTTGTAGACTGGTGTCCCACAGGTTTCAAAGTGGGCATCAACTACCAGCCTCCAACTGTGGTTCCTGGAGGAGACCTGGCCAAAGTGCAGAGAGCTGTGTGCATGCTGAGCAACACCACAGCCATCGCTGAGGCGTGGGCCCGTCTGGACCACAAGTTTGACCTGATGTATGCCAAGAGAGCCTTTGTCCACTGGTATGTTGGAGAGGGCATGGAAGAGGGAGAGTTCTCTGAGGCCAGAGAAGACATGGCTGCCCTGGAGAAGGATTATGAAGAGGTGGGCACTGACAGCATGGGAGAGGAGGATGAGGAGGGAGAGGAGTACTGAGGAGTTGAACATCATCACACATTCCGAAAGTTATCATCAACATAACATTCCCAACAATATTGTGATAACCTGTGGTGGTGATAGTATTAATAAAAAGTTGTCATGAACCCTTTAAGTCAGTTGGTGATCATTTCTGAACTCTATTTCAAAGTCTTCAAGTTTAACGTCTACTTTTAACTGTGACATATTAAGTAATATATATTTGGCTTTCAGAGAGGAAACATACTGTCAGGATTGTGGTAAGATTTCAAAGGATGTGCATCACAAAATACCTAGGCCAACCAAAGGCACTGGTAGTGCCAACTATTTATAATCAAAGCATTTTTTATTTATTTTGAGATTTTGCTTTCAATAGAGGAGATCAGCAGTGTATTAGCATTGTATTTGAGATTTTGTCTAATTACAGTTGCCATTCTTTTACAAAGGAAATTCCAGTTTATCTGCCTTCCTGCCTTAAATACCACGTTGATGATCAGATACTAAGTAAACAATGGGTTGAGAAGACCTTGTAAACGCAGTAGCTTCTTTCGGTCAGCAGGTGGGAGCAATGCAACCAGTTCTGGGAACTGATTATAAATCCTGTAATTCATCATGTGATCCTGACCAGTGCCTCATCTCATTAGTCACACATTCAAAATTAAATCACACTGGTCAGCCATGGTGAATGTAAGAAGTCTCACCATAAAGACTAAACGATCTAGTATGTTAGTATTTATGCAAGTTTGTTCTTCTTGCATACTGTAAGTAATCATACTGAACATATCAGAAATGAAAGTCTTATAATGTCAGAATCATTTATTTATATAAATTGCTAACAAGCATTGGTCCAAACTAAACAGTTGAAAACCCAATCAAAACAGAACTCAAATTTAAAACTTAACTTGAACTTAAATTTAGTTCAGTTTATCTATCTAACACTAATTCACAACAAAAATCATCTCAGTGCGCTTTACCCTCTAAGGTTTAGGACCTTACAAAATATAACTGTATATACAATTATGTAGAAAACCCTACAACCACACTTGAGCAGGACCCAGAGACAGTGGAGAGAAAAAAAACTCCCTTTAGAGGAAGAAGCCTTCAGCAGAACCAGGCTCAGGGGTGGGCGGACATCTGCCTCGACTGGTTAGGGTGAGTGGAAAGAGTCTCTTCACACAGTCTGCATTACAAACATGTTTTTTCAGCTAAACAGTTCATCTCACCTCCAAGCCAAAAGCCTCTCTCACCAACAAAACACATCATACATATCTGAAAAGAAGCTCATTCCTCCACAACAAGTCTAACAACAACAAACTAAAACTTAAAATTTTGTTTCAGTATTGACCGATGTTTGTTAGCAATTAAAAAAAAAACTGTAAACAACCTGTGTTGTGCTTCACATTTTATATAATTACTAAAGGTTTTGAGTATAAGTTGCACTCCTGGAAGAAGCATGTTATTTGAAAATATGCAACTAGACATATTGTTGATATTGTTGGATTAGTACTGACTCATTTGCATGTATTTTTGTTGTTTGTTTGTTTGTTTTTCTGCAGCAAAGCTTCTACTTTTTACTTGGAATGCAGTTAGTGTACAGTAGCAGCTACTGTGCAGGACTAAAACAGAAATACTAACATCTAAAGCTCTAAAAAATGGTAGAATACTCAGGAATAGTAAACTGTAGCAAATCAATAAAGCGATCGGTGATCCATTGGTGGTTTGGCAGAAGTGGATCGTTTGTTTTACGTGTCACGGTGAGACCTGTTGCTGTCGTCGTGAGCTCACAGATTCCCAGCTGACGCCGGGGCCGGGGCGGGGCCGTGCCGTGCCGTGCCGTGCCGCTCCTTCTGGACGCTCTAGTTTCTTCTTCTTCTTCTCTCAGCTGATCCAGTGACGTAGTGCGCGCAGCTTCAGCTCCGGCGCGACCCGGTCCGCTCGATTCACACCAGACGCGGACCGCGGAGGAGCAGACCTGCGGCGGCTCTGTCGGTGCTGTGCGGTGCCGCTTGCGTCGTTGGAAAATATTAGTTTAGAGAGAGTAACGGAGAGGAGAGGAGAGGAGAGGGGGCGTGTGTGTGTGTGTGTGTGTGTGTCACGAAGAGAGAAGAGACACCGCTGACAGAACTAATTTATTGCCGCTTCACACCGGCGGACGCACGGCTGACCGCTCACTCTTTAAGCCCAGAGACCCAACACGGTAGGTAGGTAGGATCCACAGCTCCGGTTAGTCGTCGCAAGTTTGGTGCTGCCCGTCGCGAAAAAGGCCGTGAAGCTCTAGCTGTTTGTCCTAGACGTCCTAATACTTCACCATAATAGGAAATAGCGTCTCACTGAAATGCCAATTAATGTGATATGGATATAGACAACACCTGTGCGAGCAAGTGCATCTGACCGTGTGTGCGTGCGTGTGTGTGTGTGTGTGAGCTGGCGGAGGCCCGCTGTCATGTCGGCTGCAGTTGTCACATGCCTGGACGCTAGAAATAACGTAGTAATAATACTTGTGTGAGCGCAGGGGGCAGAGAAAGTTAAGTTTAGTTAGTTAGTTGGTTGCTTTTGCCTCCGTTTGGAAGTGTCCCCCGGTCCCCAAAAGCAGTCCGAGTCCACTAATGGGATCGGCTCGGTGATTAGCATGACCTTACTGTAGCTGGACTGAGAGGACAACACTGGACAGTAGGACCTTCAAGTGTTTAGGCTGAAAAAAAAAACAGTTCTCCTTAATTTCCTAAACAATCAAAAATATGTTTTCTCACTTGATTATTACAAAACAAAAGTTCTAATACTCATATCTAGTCGGAATAAAGTTTAGCAGCTTAGCAAAGTCACTGAGCTTTTGTCAGGGATAGGGTAATGTCTCCTGCCTTTGTGTGTTGAAGTTATAGATTTATAGAATAGAAAACGGTACAAATTTGAATCTAAATCAACACGGAAGTCAACAATTTAATATTCCTTGGATGATGCATGTTAACTAAGTCTCAACTAATGCAGCTCTTGTCTTGTTTAACTGAAAGTAGTTACATTTGTGTGGGTGAAACATGAGTTCCTACATCCTTTAATACCAAAAAAGGACATTTCAGTAATACAACAACCGTGATTACATGAGATATTCCCTGTTTCACAATATCCCTGCTGTACAAGCAGACCTGTTTCTTCTTCTTCTGTAGACTTCACTTGGTAGACACCATGGTTTCTATAAGATGTAGAAATTTGACAAATCCTGAATGTGTGTGTGTCCAATCGGAGCTGAAAATAGGCATTCCTCGGCAGAAAACCTTTCTTGATTATTCATTTCAGCGGGGGGTGTAGAGAGGAGCGTCAGGAGGCGACATGGTGGATTACTACAACATCTTAGGAGTGTCCAGAACAGCCTCACAGGACGACATCAAGAAGGCGTGAGTATCCCGGGATTGTGTCAGCAGCCAGGAGCTCTAGTCATAAACAACAAAGAGATATTTTACTTAAGTACAGAATGTAGTTTTTTTTTTATATTTTTGAAATGTGAGCTGTTATTCTATGTATACATAAGCCTTGGATTGAATTGGACTGACAGTTTATTGGTTTAGTGTTAGATATTGTGAACATTAGAACACCTGAGATTTATTTCAAACACACACACACACACACACAGATACACACAGAGAAAAAGTCTTACATGTATAACTGTTTGCAAAAGAAAGAAAAATCAACATAAAGTGTAACTAAACCAGCTCATATCCATAAACAGAGGTTTGAGAACCACTGGTATGAAAATTACAGATTCTCAAAAAAGAAACTTTTTTTGTACCATGTTTTAGGGATGAGACCGCACTATTAGCACACGCCCTTGTATATATGTGTTTATTACAGTTTATTTTTTTTTATTGCTAACAAGCATTGGTCAATACTGAAACTACTTTTTCAAAGCTCTTCACAAATTTGTTTCAGTTTCATTTATGGATTATGTTGTGCGATACAAGTTTAGCTGTACCCTTCAACTGGCCTCTCTTAATGAGAGACCATGATTCACCTCATGGTCAGTAATTGTGGCCCTTATCTCATCACAGCTCAGAGCTGGTCTTCCCCTCTCCTTGACACTCCTCTCTCTCCGCCAACCTGTCCTCTTTGATCCATATTTCCAAAAAAACATTCAGAAGCCATCCCCTTATCTGTGTTTGCTGCTTGTTGTTGTTGCCTTCTGTTCTGTTCTATGATTCTGCTTGAGGGCCACTAGTGCCGCTGAAGTGGGATTGTTAGGTTTTTCACATATTAAATATATATAAAGTGATATTCTGTAATGTCTTAAATCTTACACTGGAAAGTGCCTTGAAATTACTTTTGTTGTGATTTGGTTGTAGATAAAAAAACAACTTTAATTGTATTGATTGTGCTTTAAACTGTTTTGAACATGTTATAAAAATATAGTGTTTTGCAGGCGATGGTCTCTAACTGAGAAAGGAGCTCATGATTTCTTTTGTAACTGTGGTCACTTTTGTGTGGGGCAATGAAAAGTGATTCACAGTTTGCTCCACATTGACTTCTATTTTGACTGTGTGAATAGTTTTGACAATGTGACTTCAGTGTGGACCAATGCTTTATCTTTTAGCAATTAATAAAAACTGTAATGTGTAATGTCAGTTTCTGTATACTGTATCTGTACCTGTCGTGCGTCTTCAGGTACAGGAAACTGGCCCTAAAATGGCATCCAGACAAAAATCCAGACAACAAAGAGGAAGCAGAGAGAAAGTTCAAAGAAGTTGCTGAGGCCTATGAAGTCCTGTCTGACAGTAAGTCATGACAGTGTGTATGCTTGTGTGTTTGTTTGTCTGTGTGTGTGTGTGTGAGAGAGAAAGCTGCAGTGAATGAAGAGTCATGAATCTGAATCTCTGTGTCACCTATGTTGGGTGTTTGGCTGAGATAAAGTAGACATGTATATGTTGGGTTTGGTTCCTTCGTTAAATTGTACCCTTCGTTTTCTACAGAGAGTAAACGTGATGCATATGACAGATATGGAAATGACAGAATGCGAGACACAGGTAAATAAAAACCTGCTGCAGTTTCTGTTTGTTTTTCTTATTCTTTCTCTTTCTCTTTTCTGCTCTCACTCTTTTGTATGTTTGACCCCAATATGCTCTTTCTCTGGCGTCTCCATTTCCCAGGTTTATCAAGCTCAGACTTTTCATCAGATTTCCCAGGATTCACCTTCACATTCCGCAGTCCAGACGAGGTGTTCAGAGATTTTTTTGGTGGGCAGGATCCCTTTGCAAGTTTCTTTGGTAAGTTATAATCAGTATACAATGTATGTGAGGTTAATTTACATTCCAATAAATGCAGTCTGCGTAAATCAACATTTTGCTAATCATTGTTTTGTGCTGAATGTCACACAGGCAGATAGTCTTTGATAATGACTTGTCTTCCTCTTACTCAGATGACTTTTCAACGTTTGGAGGATCGTCTTCGCGTCTTGGCCCAAGTCGGTTCTTTTCTTTCCCATCAGCCGGAGGTAAACATACTGATTTTAAAACGGTTTGGAATGAAATCTACACAACATATTGTAGAAACACCAGTGGGGATAAAAGCTGATGGAGAGTAGTTTATTGAAATTTAGGAAACTCTGTGTTAGTATTTGTCTGGCTGTTATATACATCTTCCATTTTCTCTCCTACTTTTCTGATCATTTGTCCTTTTCCAGTTGAATTTACTTCCTTCTCAAGCTCCTTGGGTGGCATGGATGGAATGGGAAGCATGAGTGGAGGGATGGGCAACTTCAAATCAGTTTCTACGTCCACTCGCATCGTAAATGGCAAACGTACCACCACCAAGAAGTATGTGATCTTTTTCTTGGAATGGTTACCAATCTTGGGTTAGTACAGTATTTTAAGGCAGAAAGGTGAACCATCAGAGTATCTGAAGTATAATGTTAGAGGGTTGAATCTGAAATCTGCATCTAGAAATCATGTTTAACATCATAGATAACTATGACATTTTTGGTCTTGTTGTGATTTGAATTTTGAAATTAAAATTTTAATGAGTCAAAACTTAAGTCAACCTTAAGTCATTGTTTTCCTGTTAGAGATTTTATTTCATATTCTGTCTGTTCTTCAATGTGCAATTTAAAAATGACAATTATCTACATAACCATCCCTTACTCTTTACAGGATAAAGGAGAATGGACAGGAAAGAATAGAGATCGAGGAGGATGGGGTGTTAAAGAGTGTCCTTATTAATGGTAAGACTCCACACACTGAATTGTGAATCACTATTGTTTCTTGTCTTGGATATGTAATTCATTTGTATGTATACAGTATGTTACACCATGCTGCTTGTGCACTCCAGGTGTGGAAGATGAAATGGCCCTAGCTCTGGAGTTGAGCCGACGAGACGGGCAGTCACATCACATGCCTCAGAAGCCACAAATCCAAAATAGATTACCTCCTGAGTCTCGACCCAGCCCTTACTCTTCAACCACCCAACGGTCATTTAGCTCTGCTCCCTTTTACAACTATGGAGGGACTGAGGGAGGCAGTGAGGATGATGAAGAAGACGAAGACCTGCAGATGGCCTTGGCATGCAGTCTATCAGAAATGGAAGCAAAGCAGAAAGCGACTGCTCCCGACTACATATCAGGTGCTGGGGACAGGGGCAGAGCAATGAATGACAAAACTGGTGTCCATAGAGGAGGCAGGGTTGTTAAGACAAAACCTTTAACTGTGGCTGGTAATGTTAAGGTTATTGCAGAGGAGAAAGATGAAGAGGGTCACTTTAAAATGGGGGGACAGGGAACCAGGGAACAAAGATTCCCTCCTGAGTCATCCACAGCTGGCAACACTACACTACCAAACCAGTACAGTGGGGACGAGCAGGAACCTGCCAATAAAACTAGTAATGGGAGTCTGAAAAAGAAAAAGAAGTGTGGGTGTATTGTGTGCTAATGCAGTCTTTGTGTACTGTATTTTTGAGATGCCTTACTCTTTACACTCACATCGGTGTTTTGCCTACAGCCAGACTCGAATATATTGCGATTGTCACACTCTTACTGTGAGGCAGTGGCTCAGCTAATCACATAGCTTTCATGTAGCCTTAGCACCTCTGAAAGAGACAATGACTCGGCTATGATAGGGTTTGTGGTTTTGTTCTTTGTTGATAGCCAATCCAGACATTTCTAGATAATCTGCCAATATAGTGAAATACAGTAGTTTTGTTTTATGCATGTGAAGCAATACAGTATTTCTGAATGTATGTACCCACAGTATTTACACACTACCGACTGAAGGGATTCAGATGTGGCCAAGTTTTTGATCATTTAAGCGAGTGTTTCCTGCTATCAGATGTTTGTGTGTGTGTGTGTGTGTGTGTGTGTGTGTATGCATGCTTTTCTGTGTGTGTTTTTCAGTGTTTGAGACTGTGCTATAGAAGTTTCTCATTTAGACGCTTTGGCTGATGGACTCTATCAGAGCTAGTAGGCTACAGAACTTTCTGTGGTTATTTTTACCTTGTTAAGTAAAACACTAAGCCACACACTTTTCAAATATAAATACTACAAATAGCCCAACTTTTCTACTCTACTGTACATCACGTATTGGCCTTAATTCACTTTTGACAAAATATTGTCACTGTTTTTTAGTCAGATTGTAGTTTGGATGCAGTATTTTATGATGTGAGAAGGTAAAGCACAAAGTAAAATGTGTTCAATAAGCTCAATAATGATCAAATATAATAAGGTATATTATATATTTTGGTGCCTTTGCTCACATGGACCATACTTACATTATGAAAGTGTGGTGTGGCAGAAAAACAAATGCATTTTACCAAAGTGCATTAGTCTTTCTCCTTTTATCATTCAGCACCAGCTATCCAGCATACTTTGCTCCATTACAAACTTCAAAGTCATAGGGAGTGATGATGAAGGAATTGTGTGAAAGGGATCAAAGTTGAATGTAATGTGAAACCAAAAAAATAAGTCAGCGAAAAGAATCTAGTCTGATTTCCCTTTGACTTGTTTGAGAAGTTCAGGCTAGATACATAGATATATCCTGCTTGAAATGTGATTCTATTTAATAAGTGAATCTGTTAAAATCAACATATCGTAATAAATAAAAGTGAGAAAAAGTATATCGGAATAAAATAGTACAAATAGTTACAGTTTTTGTGATCTTATATTTCTACAATAAGAGCCTTTCAGTTATACAGTAAATACTGTATAACTTATAGTTTATTGTTATTTAGGCACAGTCCTGGGAATTAAAACAATAATAACTGAGTTGCTGGAAAATTTGGTTTAGGCTGTCGGTGCTTTATGCAGCCAAAGAGAGAGAGAGAGAGAGAGAGAGAGAGAGACTGTGTGTGTGAGAGAGAAATAAGGTGGTGAATGTTGAATAGAATTTCGTTGGTGCTGTGTCTGATTTTAGATCTTTAATGAAGTGAAAACAAGGAGACAGTTCAGTCTGATAATCAGGCTAACCCTATCTATGAGCTACACTACAACACACACACACATACAGAGCAAATCGCACAATCGCAGTGGAACACTAACAACAGATTTAAATGTGATTGTCAAAAGTAATGGCGATTTTTGTTCGTGCCAAAACACAAAGGTGTGAGAAATTATTTTTAGTGTCACTAATGTGTACAAAAAATTATTGTTACTACTGATCAAAGACTCAACTGTCTTTATAAGCATTTAGCAGACGTCCTCTTCCCATTTTGCCTTCATATTGCTCTTAGAGCAAAATAAGTTTGTTGTTTGGTTGTGGAATATTTTTCATGAGTGCTTGGTTAATTTTATATTCCATAGGTTTTTGTTTAACTTGAAGGGATGAGTATCGTCACTGGCAAAACGTGATTGTGGCAGTGAGAATTAATTTGTTTACACAAATTCTAACTAATGTGACTCTGTTAAACATGTATCCTCTCCAAACTGCTACTCTGTGTAGAGAGGTCATGAGAGAGAAGGAGAAAGATGGTTTCTTTTATAAATATCTATCTGGTCCTATCATTTTTTATTGTGACGTGTAATTGTTTTTAAAAGGGAAATGACAAATAAATGATTACGCCAAAACAGGATTTGGGATATTGTTTTTATTTTTTTTTTGCCAGTCATGCTTATTTATTGTTTACACCAGATTCAGATCTTAAGTAATCTTCTATTTATATTATTTATTTTGAATGATTACTTTGGGTTCCATCTTATTTTAAAAAGAAGTGATCACATTTTTAAAACTGGATTGGCAAACACAGCAGTATATTGATTTAAACTCTGTATGTTATCTAACCCAGTGGGTTTCTCATCTGTTCATCTGCAGCCTTTCAGCCATCTTTGCTTGTAATTGCTCTGATCTGTGTGTTCTTTATAGCTAGTAAAACATTACTCGGACTTAGGTTGGAGTTTGTGGTTTTGTCTTACACTCCCCGCTTCCTGTTTCAGACTCAGACTTCGAGGCCTTCACAAGCTAACCTGATTGGCTCATGCTGCTCTGTGCCCCTTGCCCTGCTGTGAGGTAAAGAACAGTGTGAATTTGAGGCCCACTGAAAGTTGTTCATTTATTCCTTCTCCTTCCATGTTAACTGTAACATGTCCTTGTACGTTTATTCTTACAGGTCAAAGGTCAATTCCCCATGATGCGCTTGTCTCTCTCTGCCCACCACGGCTCTGTCTTGCTGAATAACAAACAAAAAGATACAAATACGTAATTTATATGTACAGTTAATGTCCGAGTGTGTACGTGTAAGTGTGTGTGTGTGTGTGTGCATAGCTTGTTGTGGAGCGAAGGACTGAACTGTACACTCTGTATTTTGAAACCCAAAGAAATGAGATTTCACATATTTTTCATTGATTAGAAAATGGCAAAGCAGGTGCACTGTAATTATTGTACACAGGTAGGTGATTACCACACTGGAACCAATCATGCAACTGGAAAATGGTGCATAAGACAAAGAGTCTTCTAAAACAGAGCAGAGAAATTAAAACATTTCCACATTCTAAATCACTCTCTGAATCATCTTTGCACAAAAGATCACCTTACAAAGACAATTAAATATGACAAGAAAAGTGTGTCTTTGCAGAGAAAAATGTTTGCCTACAACACACCAAAGCTTTTGAAAAGAAAATACTATAATGAGCACTCAAGACCTTTTGGGTTAGTTTTCTGCTGCATCACATCACAGATTTATTCGAGTCAAGTCAAAAATACATTTTTATAGATATTTTCCATCAGTCTGCTACATGAAAGAAACACAATCATCAAGGTGAATTATATACATAAATCACAAGGTCCAACACTGAGTAAGACACCCAGAGATCCCAAACAAAGTTACCGTGTGTAGAGAAAATAAAGAAACGAGGCAATGCACTTTGTGGTCCATCTACGGGGCTGCTCACAGAAAGACCGATGGTCAAAGCAAACAGTAATGTTGTCAAGGCAAAGACAAAAACCTCACAAATAAAAACTTGCTGGATAATCCAACACACACTAGACAGTAGCTTACAGTATTCTTGTGGACACATAACACCACACTCAGAGAGTTACAGCAAATGGATAGAAACCTTACTAGTGTCAGTAAGATTGATGGCATAGAAATTTGAGTCCAGACATTAGTTAAAGGAACTATTAATGTTCACAACAACAGCCAAATAAACCCTCAGGGTTGGTGGTAAATCATCCTTTGGTGTTAATTAATCATTCGAGGTAATCATGTCCAGGAAAAGGGTTGATGAGGCAAAGGTTTAATTCACATCTATATGATGAAATAAACACAGGTGTATTCAGTTTATTATCAAAGTTTCCTCTCTGTTTGCATTGTCTTTCATTAATTCACACGTTACGGTCTAATTTGGTGCAGTTTTCAGAGAGAAGACATCAAATTTGAGGTGTAACTGTGAAAACTGATCCTCTTGTTACATTTACACCCTGCCAAAAATAAGTTAATGTCATTTTTTATAAAATAAACTTCCATAAGTTTGAAAACTCCAGAGATTGAATAGATGGTAAAATACTGCATGCTGAAAACAAGAGCAGTAACTGCTCCATGTGTGTTCGAGCAAATTCTTATTTACAGTGGTGGCCAGACAGACATTTCTCGATTGCACAAATGTGGGGCTTTGTTTGCGTCTGCATGAGCGCCCTCAGTTGCCGCAGCTCACTGTGGCAGGGCTTTCAAGATGGCATTCACCTCCTCAGCTACTGCAGTCAGCGCAAACTCAAACTGATCCTGGTCGGAAGAGAGGAGAGAGACGAGGGTTAGAACTACGACAGCTGGATCGTGACTGACGTTGAACGTTCATATTAGGAAAACAATGAGCAGACCCCCAAGCACACACACACACACACACACACACATAATGTTCTCAGGTACCTTGGTGTGAACCAGTCCAGGCCTCTGGTCTCTGATGTGCTCCAGTGTGGCTGCAATGTCAATCTCCTTCACTCCTAACGACAACAACAGGAACAACAGCAGCATCACCACTACAGTTTTTTAATGCTACAGGATACAATAGAATAATCTACACAACCTTTAAAATAGTTAAACAAAACAGTGGTTATCAAATGCATTTTCTGTGAGAGGTGTTAGATTCTGCTCATCTTGGATTTTATGTGGGTTCAATGTTAAAATGTAAATGGTACTGAATTATATCTTACACTGTGTGGCCAAAATAAAAAAGTCACCATCTGGATTTCACTAGGAAAATAGGTTAGAGCCTTTACTGCAGTGATAAATATGTTCCAGCTGGCAACACAATGAGGTCACCCGACTACCTGAATACACTAAAGGACCAGGTTGTTCCATTAATGGATTTTTTTCTTCCCTGATGACACGGACATATTTCAAGATGACAATGTCAGGACTCATCAGGCTCAAATAGTAAAACAGTGGTTCAGGGAGCAGGACACATCATTTTCACACATGGAGAAGACTTTACACAGCAGTCTAATCCTATTATCAATCAGGGGACGTGTTCTAGGCCCTTTTTTGTCTCTAGTTCAAAACCCTTTGTCATTTCAGCCTCCTAAAATAATCTGACTATCAAACTATCAAAATGTATTGAAAGTATAATTTTTACTTTTGAAAATAAAAATATAAATCACTAAGAAATGCAGGATATGTTGAAACATCTGTGCAGTACGTGTGTGGTGAGTTGCTCACCCTTTGCCATTCGGTTCAGGACCATATCAATGAGGATATAAGTGCCGGTTCTGCCAGTGCCGTCACTGTGGGGGGGGGGGCGACAAAGACACATGAGGAAACTCAAAAGCGAAGAATACGCTCAATCTATATTTCACCCATTACGATCTTTTCATTGTTTTCTTTTTTACCTGCAGTGAACGATGATTGGGCAGGAGCGACCTCTGTAGCATTTATTCACCTTCCTGAAAAGCAGGGATAAGGGGCAGCAGAGAAAAAAAAGGGAACAAGGGACAGAAACAGGCTTCATTATACACAAACTGCAATCGCAAAGTTTTATGAAAACATAATAACTTGTAAATGCACACGGTGTGGGAGAAAAGATCTTTTATGTAGCTTCAGGTAATTTGTGGGTTGTGATTAAATTAAAAGCAATGTGATGAAAGCAGTTACTGACCAAGCAGGAAGTGGTGGAAAGACATGTAAATGACAGATGAAGACAATAATATTAGTAATGAGGGAAAGACTCAGGACAGCAAAGAGAAAGAGAGGAAAACAAAACAAAACAAAAAAAAAGGCAGAGAGGAAACCACAGATTCACTGTCCCACTTGCAGTAGCCAGTCACACCTGCCAATGCTCATTTTTGTGACTATGCAACTGGAGCCAAAGTACTAGCTGCAAACCACAAAAATGACACTGGGAGATGTTAATATACAAACCTATCAACCTGCACACTGGGAAAGGGGGAGAGAGGGAGGGCACTAAGACGATGGTTAAGGCAAGACATGAAGAGTATGGATGATTTATGTGCTTACACAAGGTGGAATGTCAGGGGAAATGACAGATAAACAAAAGAGGTGGATGTAATAAAAATCACATCAGACCACTGAGTCACCACAACATTTCACCCACAGCATCCTTACCACTTCTCTCTATTCTCTGTTTCCTTTCAGAAAATGACTCAATCTGTCGAAACAAAAGGCCACACACGTGGGTGTACGTGAGTACATGTGCGTAAATGTGCAGCTAGGTACCTGCGGAAATCAAGCAGTGGCCGCGTGGAGGTGGGGATGCCATCAGCCGGCCAGCTCAGCAGGTGGAACTGCGTCAAGGTTCTGGTCTCCTGCGTCTGGACGTTCTTCAAGTAGAAGCTGCGCACCAGGAAGTCCTTACACCAGATGTGCTCCGACACCAGGTTCACCTGAAAAAACACGAAACAACGCAGGGATGGAGGGGGGAAAAAGCAGAGGGGAATGGGGTGTTATTGCTCAATTTGGATGAGAAAACAACTGTGTCAAAAATGACAGGAAACCACTCCTGCAGGTGCCATATTTTGGCACTAGGGGGAGACATACATCACACATTGGAGGGAGTAGATTTCTATTTACTGTGATGTGATTTTCAATCCTTGTGCTGACGTGATGCACTCAGTGACGTAAATGACGTGAGATGTGCTGAAGGTGAATATACTGCTCTTAGGAATAGCCAAATTGATCAACTAGTTTTAATGCACAAAATGATTAAGTGTTTGTGAAGGAAATTTAAAATATGAAGTCACTGCACAGTTCAGGTACATGTTTATACACTCACGTGTAAATTTCTGCTCAATGCACCTGAAAAATTGCCATGTGTGTTCAGCTCCATACAGAATATAACATCAAATGCTGTGAATTACAGCGGGAAATTAACCTCGTAGATGTGGTAGAGCGATGAGCCCTCATCAGGCCAGTATCGTTCACACTGCTTCTCTCCATCTTCCAGCAGCGCTGTCATCATCACTATCACTGTGCAGCCGTTCTCCCACACCATCTGTGTGTTTGTTAGACCAGGCGCGCACACACACACACACACACACACACACACACTCAGTTGTCACATTAAAGTAAATATGTGGAAGTAACAAGGCAGAAGAAGAAAAACAAGGCAGGCCAAAGAAAGCAGTGGGAAGACTGCACTGACCTGCCAGAAATCAGCAACGGTGTGGGGCAGAGGTCCCTGTGTGGCGATATAAGCTGGTTGGCGAGGGTCGTGATCAAACTGTTGGTTAGAAAGACAGAAGAACATTATGTAAATAGGTAATAATTAGCTGTCACAACACAAATTATGAAAATCCACATGCATTGTACTTGTTTTGGATTGTGAGAAGTATTCTTACAATGAAGCTAGCATTTATATAGTCTTGTTTATTGGGGTTTCCTTCGGTTTTTAGCTTCACCCGAGAGTGGTCATCTGGAAAAGAACACACGTGTTAAGTAAGGATAAGAGGTACCAAAATAATAAACAAAATGTATAAGGATGGTTTAGGTTTAATGACATTAAATAAAACTAACAGGGGAGAGCTCCAGCATGTCTGTTTTTGTCCATGTTGCTCGAGACTTGAGCCACAGCTACTGAACTAGGTTCAGCCTGATAGGAGCACAGCGCCTCCCACTCCTTCTGAAGACGGTCCTTATTACGCAGGTGATCCTCCATGTATGCCTGAGGGAGACAGCACATACAACAGGAATATTTATTTATTTATTAATATTTATTTATTTATATTCAGCCACAAGAAGAATTTTTACAGCATGAAGCCTCCCTTACTGTACCAAGGAGAGTAACCCCCCTTCATCTCACCAGTATCATGTGACCTGTAGATATATCCATGTTAGACTGGGCTGGCTCTTCGCTCCAGGATGGGGTGGAGCTGTGGGTTGAGGACGGGCTGTGCTGGGGACCATCACTGAACTGGGAGGAGACGCTGCTGACGCGGGACGTGTCTGTACCCCTTCGTCCACCAGCACCCGGGCCTACGGTGGACCCTGGCATGCTCCCACTAACCCCGCCCACACAATCTTGGCGGCACAGTGAGGATTTGGACGCCATGTGCTGCCGACACAACTCCTGAATTGACAGTAGGGAGGGCAGAGAGGCGCAAACACATAACAAAAGCCATGTTAAAATGTTAAGCAGAATCTTGTATTTTAAGTGGCTGTCACAAACGTCTATTTGTTTTGCATTACAAGTGATTGAAATTAAGATTACAACTGTATTTCCCATGAATTTTCAACAGCCTTCTCCTCTTCATACCTGGTAGTCAAAGTGTGTTTCTGCTCCTCCCTCTGGCCCCAGGCCGAGCTTTCCATTGGCCACTTGCTGAGCATAGTGCCTGAGACAAGCTATAGCCATGGCCAAAACCAACACACCTCCAACAACTGCCATGGAAACAAGCGTTATCACTGTCCCGCTGGAGCCCTGGGAAACCCTGGTTACCTGAGGGAGACCCCGTGCACCAGTCCTCTGGGGAAAAAAAAAAAGAGCAGTGAGTAAGATGAACATGGACAGATGATTGTCTAATGAAAGTGTTATGTTGCCATTTTAGCCCAGTCAACCCAAAGCTAAGCCACCCCAGGGAATTTGAACTCGCCACTAGAAATCAAAGGTCACTAATTTCATTTGGACAACAAATTTGGTTCTCTGTAACTGCACTTGACAGCAAGGTGTGCTCAATGAGCAGCTGACATTAAGTTTTAGAGACAGAGGTCTGAAAAGGTCAAGGTGGTATGCTCCAGGAACCCATTAAAAAGACAGGAGAGGCTGTGTGGAGCTCAGCAAACCACTGCACAGGATATGCAACAGATTGATGATGTAGGTTTTAGTCCAACACTTCTTCATCTTCTTTTCTAGCTTCCAAAACATTTTTTTCTATGGTGCCCTTTATCTTTCTAATGGCACATTCACACAGACTCCACAAAAGTGAACAGACAAACATTAGACATAATAATGTTACAACTGTGCTTTCCCATCAGCTCTGTTGTCACCACTGTTTACACACGTAGGTTTTTTGGCTTTAGATGAACTAAATTAATCTAAAAAAGGCATTTATTAAAATTATTAAATTTAAAGCCTAAATGAATCAGTCCTCATTTTACATCTTCATTTTTTACATCTTCATTTTACTAGTGCATTTAGCTGTCACATCACGAGTATCACATAGACACCATTAAAATATTGGCAACACATTTACAGTATTGTGTTTGGAGTCCAGAATGCAACTGGTGTGTGTGTGTGTGTGTGTGTGTGTGTGTGTGTGTGTGTGTGTGTGTTATTCCAATATTCATTATAAATGCTGATTTAATTTCTAATCCATTACACACACAGGTGAGATGCAGGCGACGAATTAGAGTCTGTTGGCGCACACGAGAGAGAACAATGAGGTTAATGACACTGTGACTGTTGCCATAGCACCTGGGATCTGGAGGCCACAGCAGTGGGGGAGGCGGAGGACATGGAATGCCATGGCAACAAGTGAAATGACCTGGACCCACACATAATATTACAGCAGAAAGTGTGACAGAAAAGCATCACTTACTGTTCAGTACAGCACTGCAAGCTCACATTTGGAATACAAAGGCCGGAGCCCTTTTTTTTTTTTTTTGCTCATTTATTTAAACCTCTAAGTTAACACTTGTGTCTGTGGAGGGTGGTTCCTCACAAGATAAATCCACAAAATCCACACAAAAGAGTTTACTATAAATTCAAATCTAGACACACTGAGAATCTACCAAGGACGAAGTAAAAGAAATTACTGACATGAAAATGAAAACATATGAGACGAGTGATGGATATCTGTGTTACCTTGACAACTGCATATGTTCTTGAATTGAGGGGTTAGAAAGGTTGTGTAAGTGTGTCCGTGTATATAGCAAGTACCTCTCCCACACCAGTCTGTACAATCTTCAGGCTTGTCTGAGACTCCAGAAAGTTCCTCTCAGCATCTTTAGGGGTGAAAAATAAAGCAAACATGTTATTAATGTAACTGAGAGGAAAACTGAGTTTGGTGAAACAGCATTTGAGGTGAAAACTTTGAGAGTAATGCACATAGTGTACTTCACTTCATGCTTGTGTGTTTGTGTGGTTAGGTGGATGTGTGTGTGTGTGTGTGTGCGTGTGTGAGTGTGTGTTTGAGCCTCACTAGCTTTAGCAGCCACGTCTGCAGCTGTCATGTTGTGTTCGTTCTGGCGGATACGAAACGTCAGAGCAGGACCCACCACACTGGAAACGTAAATACACACACACACACACACACACACACACACGCACGCACGGTGACACATTTCATGCTTCAAAACTGTAAAAAAATATATTATTAGTGTCTGGAGTAAAACTGTGGGATTCACAACTCTCTGACAAACTGGCCGTGTTACCTGATGTTGATGAAGCTGCTTGTTGTCAGGTGTATCTTCTCAGCCAGTATTTGCAACAGCTTCACTCCATCGTAAAGACTCAAATGACTACGAATAAAGAACATTATCACCCACACTCTAAACACCATGTGCCATCAATGTGTTTTGCTGCTACGTCAGTAATGTTGCATGTAGTGGTTTCACCAATTTACCATTAACAGAAAAACTCTCGATTAGATCAAGTGCTGACCTCTGGTTGGTGACAATGTACCCATACTCCTCCTTGGCTCCCGTACCCTCAACGAGCGGGGGTTGCTGCTCCTTCAAGCCATGCCCTGCTTCAACAGGAGAGGCTTGTGGAGGCTGGGAGACAGAAGGAGGTAGGCTGGCGCTCCCGGCTGGAGCTGTTGTTGAGACCGAGGAGGAGGCAGGAGGGGCGTCGGGAGGGCCGGGAACGGGGGCTGGTTTCTGCGGCTTATTTGACACATTGTCTGTTTTTAACAGCTGCATCTATGTAGGAGATGGTAAAAGACCTGTCAGTGTCAAACAGTGTATGATTCCATTTTGTGATTACTGCTAACAATAGGTGCTGAAATACCTCTTTGAGGGCAATGAGGTCTTTGTCAGCTGGATCTGTGTCAAATATAACAGTTTTAGTCCACTTCTTCTTACAGCTCTGGGAAATTGAAGTGTGTTTATTTACAGCTTGAGGTCTGTACCTGTTTTGTCTTGGAACTGTAGCAGCTGGAGTATGAGAGCTATCTTGTAGAGCTGCTCTTGACTGAGGTCTACAGGGTCAATGCCGGACCTCTGCAGGACTCCCGACACCCTTTGGGTCAAACCATCTAACACAGGATACAAAATGTATTAGATATGCAGATGGTGTAAATCTGCAAATTAATTATGCTGTTAATTTTTTTTTACCATTGTTTCTAGACAGAGAGGTTAAGTCCTGAGGAACCTTCTTGTTCTGCAGTGGTTGTTGTCTGCCTGAAGTACCAAGCCTCTCCTCTACTGTGTAGTCTTCCACATAGTCCACTGGTATTTCTAGTTCCAAGTCCCCGTAATAAGGCAGACCTGCTCATGACATAGTGCAGTTCAAGAAGAAGCTTACAACAAGCCTACTGAACACCATTAAGTGTTTTTTTAATCAAACAAGTATTGTAACATTTTAATTAGAGCTATACGTTCATCTTTCAGGTTTCCTGGAAGCACGTTACCTGCGGGAACCATGGAAGAGGAGCCTCTGTGGCGATATGAGGGCTGTGCAGATGCCAGGTACAAAGACAGGGCTTCCTGTAGCAGCTGTCTGTCGCGGTCTCGCTCTCTCTGAATGGCCTGAGACCTCGAGGATGGGTGGGCATAGCCTCCCCCTGCCCCTATGAGAGACCTCTCTACGTCATCTTGGTACCTGTGCTGTGATGAGAGCGGTATTACACTGTTACTTGTTATTCAAGCTCTACACTGTGATGTATTATTGCGAATTTGTTGTTGTTGATTTATTGTCTGTTATATCCGCACTTGTGCATGAGACAGTTTTGTAAATGCTTATGTGCAGTCATGACGTGGGTGTGTGTGTTTATATACCTGATGATAGGTGTAAGGGTCCATGGATGCTGTCTGCATCCGCAACTGGGTCTGAGGAGGCTCAACAATCATGTAGTCCACATAGTTGCCACCAGGAGGTGTGGAACCCAACTTAGAATTGTGGTGGTGAGGGATGTTCTGTTTAGATCTGGCAACAAGGATAAGATGGAGTTTAAAAGAAGGAAGAAGTAAGGAACATGTCCAAAGTGACCGAAAGACGGTAGCTGAATACTTACTGAGATGAATGCATAGAGGGGGAAGAGGAGTTCGGCTTAGAGGGGAGGGTGGCATGGGGAACTCTCTTCAGCTCCTTTGATAAAATATATTGAGTGATGTCATCCTGCCATGAAAGCCCTGTAAACACACACACGTACACACAAACACACAGCAGTTAAAGAAAGCCACAACGAGTGAAAAGGGCCAAAGACCAAGCTTTACCCTCTGAAATCTATCAAGCTGTGTTCTGCCAGCTAATGGCTTTTAGTCTGTATCAATAAAGCATCCGTGGATTTGAGAATTCATGTCAGTGAAATGGTCATTAGTTAACACGACCAAATGAACTAAACTATAACAAATATATACACACAAATGATGACATTTCCATCCACACTAGCTGTAATTTGCGTTGATGATTGAAGCAAAATGAACACATAAATACCACAAATACGCTAACTGTGAGAGACAGTTCAGAAAAAAATGTAATCATTTATTAATTAGTCAATGTTGCATGCTGGCGCTACTGCTGCTGAGATGGTGACCATGCCAACACTAAGCTCTGTCACTACCTACTGGAGGATTACATTTAACTGCTAACTTAGCTCAACTAATGCTCTTGATCATTTTCATTTTTGACCTTGCAGCATAAGCTGTTTGAGGACCTCCTGCATCCTCTTCAGAACAGGAACTGACACCTGGTACCGGACCTGGTCCTGCTTAGAGGTACGACACTGGCCAAACAGCCCATCTGGAATAAACACATGCAACAAACAACTGTAAACATTTACAGCATCCATCACCAATTGTGCAATAACCCTGTTTCGCTGTAGGAAAAGTGATTTTTCATTGATTTCATTGACCAGCAAAGCTAAAAATACTGTAATTTAAAATTTAACTCCACTGGTTCTGTAAAGCTGCTTTGAAGTGCAGTATTTTAACCTGTAAAGGTTTCGCTATGTTAGTGCTTCACTAGCCTGCAGCAGTGAGTCATAGTTTTGAAGTGCAGCGCACACACTTTATGCTGTAGTCCTTTGACAACGTTTTATGTCAGTATGTGCATTTTAAAATTTGAAATGTTTCCCTTTGACATAGTTGCTAACCTGTAGGCAGCCGTATGACCACTATCACAAAAACAGTATTTGCTCAGTATTAGTAGTATTAGTTCTCTATCATGATCACAAATTAATACATTTTTCAACATCTACTATACATGAAGCTCATTCATAAATATAGTTTATTATTTTACTGTAGGCCTTTTTTCTTCCACTCATGTATACAAATGTACAAAAAAAAAATTAATTACAGTATAATTTAACAAATGAAGTACGTTAGATCTGACAATTCTGACTTTATTATAGAAATATCATTGTTAAACATTAAGTCTCCATTTTTACTTTTTAATTCTCAGTGAGAATACTATATTTCTAAAGAGTGAAATGTTGTCAGACTCCTGTGTGAAAGGAGAAAAGATAAACCATTATCTGGTGCACCGATGAGTCACCGCTCTTTCATTACAGCAGCTAAATCTCAAACTCACCACGGTACACTGTTACACTGAGGAGATAAGAGAGGATTAATGTGTTTTTATAGCCTCAAATTTTACAAACAAATTCCCTCTGAAATGTATGAAGCATTTTGAATCTTTAATCTTGTACACTAATATGAATTTTTGTGTATGTTTTGTATTTGTTTGTGTTTTACAGAAATGACACTGTCGGGGTTACGTTAGTGGTGTCATACTTGATTAAAAGTCTGACAATATTTCCTTCACTGAACTCAGAGATGTTTTTATAACGTGTTTCCATCCCAATAATTGTAAATCACCTCTGTCAAATTACAAATAGTTGACCCTGATGATGTGTTTACGACACAGTATATTGGATTTATGGTATGGTTATTTCTGTAGATGTCATGTTTGTGTAAAAAACACTTAGCTATTCAGTGTTGCAGAGTGAAATCTGTTGAATTTACGAAGTTTAGATCATAAAGTATTACTTTTTGAATTGTACATTATATGTATATTTATATTAATAACAAGCCAACCATTTAAGCTCTCTTTGTTATGGTATGTTTAATGCCTGGGTCTCACCGCCCCAGGCAGTTGGGGGCATAAAGCTAGGGTGAGCAGCAGGTTACAGAGTTCTGGTGAGCTCACCTTTTTGTAACTCCACAATCCCATCACAGCTTTTCAGTGACATCATGACTCACATGACATCATACATTGCACACTGACTTGTATCACACATGTCAGCACCTTGAAGAGCATCGGGTGAGGACAAGATGCCACACGTGTGTGCACAGAAAAATATCAGCTTGTTTTGGTTAACAAATGCTGCAGACTCTTATAATACGTATTAGATCAATGCAGTAACATAAATATGAGCTTGAGCCATGCTTAAGTGAGTAGTTCTATGTTGCACAACAGATATGTTCACAGTATTAATATATATCGCAGAACATCTCTGATGCCTAAAATGTCAAACGCGTCATTCACCAAATAAAGTCATTTGTTTGCAGAATGTATGTGATGCACTGTGTGGTGAAATCATTGACTCAAGCAGCAAGGATAAATCCTGTGGAGGATGGTGACGCTTCACCAAATGAGGACCCAAGAGAGTCTATCTGTTGTGTGCTGGTTTTCCTGCTCCTAGCAGTCTCAGGAAAAAGAGAACCTCCCTGAGCTCTTCAAGGCATTCAGGTTGGTAATTTTAATAAGGTGTTAGTTAGTGTAAGACCGGTACATGTCTATGGAGACATGGGCTGGACTTAAACACACAGACTGTTTCTATTCCTTTTTGTATTAAACTGTCTCACTCTGAGAAAATGTCAGAGAGACTTTACAGACTACAACTGTTTGAGTACTTGTTATACAAAATACTCCCCCTCGCCCATGTTCTGTCATCACATACACAGATGCGTATAAATCTAACTCTGTGTCTGCTCCCGAGCTGCGAGTCTGCTGGTCCATTTTCAATTCTGTCCAATCGCCGTGTGTGTGCGTAAGTGCAATTTCCACAAAAGAAGTGCGTAACTGTGTGTCAATGACTCATCACTGTATTAGCACAACAACTGTGGGGGAGTCGACCTCACGGTGATGTCAGTGTTGCCATGGAGACGGTTGAGCGGGGGAGGGGCTTAGATAAAGCCCAGGAAAGGAGAGGGGCAGGTGACGATAGACACATGGGACTGAGGCAGAAAAAAAAAAAACCTTGAATTGTGTTTTGTATATTTTTATACGAAGCCTGTGTGTCAGAGAGTGTATGAGTGTGATCAAGAAGAAGAAAGCAGTGTGTCTTGAAAGTTGAATGTTCAAGTTACATTTGGATTGTGTGCATTTGTCTCTGTGTGTTGTCCTCACCGTCAGAGCAGAACTGATCCCTTGTGCACAGTTTTCTCTCAAACAGGCAACCTGTGATAGAAAAACAAAGACATTGTTAAAAGGTACTCAGAGTCAAATCTTTTGCTGCGATTTCCATGGCAACATCCTGCATCACGCTGGAGGTACAGGTAACACATCCCCCCACAAACAACAACCGAGCACCCACAACCTGCTGCCCGGCAAACTGTTGTCAAAGCCCGACTATGATGCACTTAAAATGTATAAAACCTTTAAAGGAGCTACAAGTGAAGTAAAGTGGTTACACTCATGATCACCAAACCTAGAAGTTCACGATACAAACGCATCTCATTTTCCTTTGGGTCATTTTACTCCTGAACAGACAACAAAGTGAACTTGACCGCGGATTAAGAGCTGGCGGGTGAGACCTTGGAGGTTACGGCAATGTGGGAAGTAGCAGGTGGTTGGGGACAGATAGGAATGTAACGCAGCAGAATATGCACGGATAGCTCTGCGCGGTTGTGTGTTTTTCCTCTCTCACACCACAGCTCCATGTTTCTGTCTGCTCTTGTCACGGGAAAAATGCTTTTTTTTTGTCTCTGTGTGCACGACAAAGACAAAAAAAAAAGGAAGCACTGAAATGGTATGAAATCTGTGAGAAGTGACCAGATTCAACTCAAACCTGGCTAGAAAACAAAAACACACACATGGACACATCTTTCAGCTTTATTTTAAATAAACATTAAAACGAAGTGCGTTGAGATATGTAAATGTCTGAAAGAGACAATTTTTAGGAAGATAGGAGAAGATGATGATGAAGCTGTCAAATAGTGAGTGATACAAGTCCAGGTGTATCAGAGATGGTATAATCCAGTGCAGTCGTTATCATAGCAAACGGACATCTGTCTCTTAGGGAAATGACTGAGTGCAAACACCTCAACTCAAACATGACCCGCGGAGAGGGCTTCGACATATGGATATATGGCTAATCGAGTGAACAGATGGATGCATGCGTGAAAGAAGAGCGACGGAAAGGCAAAGACACCTCATTGATTGAATGGACAAAAGGGAAGCAACAGTGGTCCCTGGTTTCTCTCCGTGGTTCTCCTGAAATCTCAGTTCTTGCAAAGCAGCAAGCAATTTTTTTTAATGTTTATTTAAATTATTTTATTCTCACAATTGCTTTGTTGCCTCTTAGACCAAAATCATAACTCATTTACATTAAAAAACAAAACAAAGATAGAAAACTGAGTGAGAGAAGAACATTTCTGAATCTCTGCCTGAGTTACCAGTGTAGTCTTTCTATCAATGCAGCTTATTTGAATTCATGCAACCTGGAGACGTGTTAAAAACATTATTTAAAACATCCTTCTGATGTTTCTTTTCAACCCGTACATTATATCCGGGCTTTATTTAGTAATTCCCAGCAGCTCCATTTAGAAGTTGGTGTTTTGGTTCCTTAAAACGATCCACTGCTCTCCCAGAAACAGAAACCAAACACTCTAGTACTCTTTGCATCCTCCATCTCTCCTCTCTTTAATCTCATTATAGTGCCATCCTCCACATCTACCCACATACTGAGTCTCTCGATGGCATTTTAAAACAGAGCAGTTCATTTTGGAGGATAGCACAAGTGCAAGCCTTTAAAAAACAACATGGAAATAATACATGTGGTGGACGTAAGAGGAGATAAAGTAGCAGACAGCTCCGATCCCCATCAAGTCAATATCGCACGAATAGACCAGTGATGTCTAATAAGGAGCAGGAATCAGCCTCCAGCTGTCATCTTACCGTATTTATCGGAGCTCCCCGGCTGACACAGCACGGTCAGAAGGAGCACAGCTCGCCATGGCTTGAGGTGTTGCATGATCCCCTGAAGCCTCCCAGCAGCGGAGGAGATGCAGAGAGAGAAAAGATGCGGAGTCCCCTTCGCTTTGGTCCGTTTCCCCCCTCCTCCTTCAGATCCCCATCATGTTCAAACGAGCTGCAGCCAGGGTCGACAGCCCACACGCGCACGCAAACCCAGACCCATGTGACGGGAAAAAGAAAAATACAAATAAATGGCTGGATAAAAAAAACAAAAACTAGTTCCTCGCAGTGAGGAAGGGCGGGGCGGGAGGAGGAGGAGGATGAGGATGAGGAGGAGAGACAGGAGACAGGAGACAGGCTGTGGACAGGAGACGCAGCGTCGGACGCACGACAGCACCGCTGCGGACGTAGTGAGGAAGAAACGGGGAGAAACTCCTGCAGCTGCGTCACGGCGCGCGCGCACACACACACACACACACACACACACACACACACACACACACACACACACACACACACACACATTCATTTTGAATGAATGAATGTGTGTGTGTGTAGGTGTGCAAAGATACATCAGCTCTTGTTGAGCCACATTGTGTAGTGATCTCTGCTTTGGAAGCTTATTGCATTTACAGTTATTTCTTTTATCATGTTTGTGGTGGTGAAATGTCAGCTGCTGGATTATTGGTTGTGATCTGAGACCCTTGAGTGTCTTTTATTTCCCGTATTTTCCAGGTAAATGGATTGAGACTGGGTTAAAGTTCATCTCAGAGCACTTGCACTCAGATCCAACACATGGAAACTAAATAATAATAATAAATAAATAAATAATGTTATTATTTACTTGGTATCCCAAGTGATAGTTTGTGTGCACACCAATATACACCGACTCCTGAAGTCGTGGACTCCTCCAGAGAAGTGGACTCACATCCTCCCATCTCGTTTCCTTGTCCTCTTGCTCCCTCTTGTGCTTTTCTCTAGATGCATCTTCTTTGAGGTTTTGTTTTACACAACCGTTCAAAAGATGGATGAAATTCCCAAAATGATCAGAGATACATTGTAGACATTGTTAATATGATATGTTAATGTTATATTATATTATCATTTAATAGAATATCCACATAGGTTGTGTTTCCTAACAGCAGTGTTAGAGCTGCTGTTATTATTATTAATAATAATGAAAATCATAATATGAGACAACAAACACAATAAATGTTTCTGTTGTGGAGTTTTTTTTTTTTAAATTACATTTAATTTTAACAGATCCATGTCATTCCACAGCCAGTACGTACACACACACACACACACACACACACACACACACACACACACACACACACACACACACACACACACAGAGTGCCTGATAGTAAAGACCTGCTCAACACTTAGCCTTAACTGTGCTCATGTTACTGACACAAATCACCTGGACTGTAATAAAGCAGGAAGTGGCCTTGCAATCCAGCGTGACTCATGAAACACATGGTTGGATTTTGTCGTGTGCTGCTCTCTATTTCAGGCACATTTAGCTGCTGTTGGCTTTTGATATAATATCTCTTCCAAAATAGATCTGGAACAAGCATGCTTGTCTTTAGGAATGTGCTGGTCTCACTTGCACTGGCACACCTCCTTTCCCCTTTACTCCCATCTTTTCATCCTTGTCCTCGACTCGCTGGCATGTGTGTATGCGTGTTTGGCAGGTTGCTGGGCAACATGCGGTCATGTTTATAAAGGATGAAACCAGCTGAAAACCCTTCACGTACAGACAGAATTTAGGTCATACTGAAACATGGCCAGACATGTGCTGTCTTTCTCTGTATTAAGTTGCTCTGTAATGATTCCTGTCGATTGAAAAACAAAAACCGGCTCAATAACTTTTGTGTTGCTTGTGTCCAGTGGTTTTCTATAGGAGTCTTAAACTATTTCCCACCATACCATTTTCCCATCAAGTCATCCACACTGCCTGGCTCCTGACTCCACAAGAATTCCAAAGGCCAGAAGCCTGCAACCCATCCCAGAATACCCCACCCTTTAAACATGGTATATTATTTAGATATGTATAATAGACAAAGCAGTTTGTCACAGTAAAGTCTCAATCAATGTCATTTTAGAAATCTAATAATATGTTGGTGATATGTTGATTGCAGGAGAAAAAGCCACAATGATCTCATATTGTAAGAAAGAGCAGACTTTGAATGTGCTCCAAAATCATATTAATATGTTAAAATATTCAAACCTTAAGGGTCCAGTCAAACCATAGACTGCTGTAACCACAACATAATTAAGATGATTGGCGATGTAGCTTTGCATAATGCAAAGTTGGGGAATTAATTCAGATTTGTTTTTATATCACAACGTTGCATCTCCTGCTGAAAACAGAATCATGACCGAGCGGGGCGGGGCCTGCTATGCACTGTTGGTATTCTCAGACTTGTTGCGTGCATGTGTCCATGTGATAACAGTTTTCACAGTCATGGTGATATTCAAATGCTAATTTAAGCATGTTTTTTTTTTTTTCTTGGCTATGAGTCAGGGATTGCTTCTTAGTCTGGTGTTGTTAGGCAACTCGTAGATAGCTCATTTTCTGTCCTGTGCTGATGATGTGGTCTTCAACAGGGAGACTCCAGGATGACTGGTTCAGTCATTTCGGCTGATAACACAGTCAAGTTACATCATGGTCATATTAAGGGTTTTAAACATCATCTGTTACAGTGAAGACCCCCCCTCATCATTTCTGGTACATGACTGCATTGGGATGGGCAACTGTATGAACCAGCAATGTGCAGCTTCAATATCTAGTTGTTAGCTTTAAATTGTTTTTGAATAAGCAGTATCTCACTTTTCACGATTTAAAATAACAAACCACAGGACTCTGGTTTACTAATGTCAACATTAGAATACCTTGTGGCTGCCTTTTAGAAAGTATACCCAAGTCTATTTGTGGATCTTTCCTTGGCTATGTGAGCCGTTGGCATCAGAACAAAACAAAGTGATAGTCCGGGAAAGAAGCTGGCTGTTATCTGTCTTACTAAATGGACACAAATCCATTATGCATCAAAAAAAGTTGAAATGATAAATTAAATTTATTATATACTTATTATATAATGTGTAAAATGTAATGTTTTGTAGTTAAATCTTTCTAAGAAATGTAAGATTGCAAACCGTAAAACATAAGTTAATTCCACTTAGAAATAAAAGTTGCCTTGCCTTGCTGCCTTGAAGACGTCGCAATTTAACCTTCAATTAAACTGTATATTAAACCTGTAAGTTTAATAAGACTACAGTTTAAGTAAGTTAAACTGTGAATAAGGAAAATTAAAACTAGACATGTGGACAAAACTGAAGAAATCATGACTGTAAGTTACATGGCAGTGTGGTTGAGAACGGCTCCTCTTTGGCCTGGTACAGATTTGTTTCCATGGTGCACCAAAGCAAATCAAATATTATTTTCATTTGATGTCTGATAGTGGAGTTTAATTTCAGCATTTATATTCGTCCTAGAGCATCAGTAAAAGTAGCAACAAATTTTTTATTTTTATTGATGGTCTCTGGCTCTATCTTCAGTCCCATGACCCTTTCGGAAAGTGGCTGAACAACAGAGTTCATACGGGAACTCTAAAAATAGAGCTAACACCACAGGCAGCTGACACACACACACACACACACACACACACACACACACACACAGCTCAGTGCATGCACGGCCACACACGATGATCCCTTCAACTACAGCATGTACACAAATACTCATATGTTTTAAATTTGATGCCAATAAGAACTGTTACACGATTTCACATAGTGTATCTTTTATTTATATGGTGTATTATTATTTTTTTTATTTGGATACGCTGTGTCCATTGGATATACCTGTTGTTTAGACAAGAGGAAACAGGAGAAGATGGAGGAAGCATGAAAACAGTCAGGATTTATAGGGTACATACAGTAAAAGCTAGACTGGCACCTGTCTCTGCTCTTTGGTTACACCTGTTAGGGTGGAGAATTAGCCCATTGCATTCTCATTGGTCCACAGATGATTTTCTGTGATCCCCAGAATGGCTGCAGCTACCTTTAACCTGACAAGAAGAAGAATTAGTCGACAAATTTGAAAGCTTTGGAGGAAGTTGAGCTTAGGTTCTGGCTGTGTTCAGCTCTTAGAGCAGAAATTGGCATCTTACTGAACTAGAGTCATTACCATTGCCATCATCGTTATCATCATCATTACCACCAACACGGTCACACATGCTATGAATACAACACAGAGCAGGCGAGAAGTGCTTACTGAGTCCGGGCCTGTTTTCAGCTCCAGCTGGGTGTGGCATAAACCCACAGTGCTCCCTGAATCCAACTAACTTGTAGCACTAAACTGTCTGCCTACTTACTGCAACCACAAGCATGTACTAGCATACAATCAAATATGTATAATAATTTTTGTGACCTACACGTTTCGTATTAGGATTGAGTTGTTGGATGTGCAGCTAGGCAGCTGCAACAGAGTAGCCATAACTACGGCTGTACACACAGCAAGCGTTCTTCATTGCTGTTAGCAGATGTGTTTGACAGTGCATGTAAGTGTAAGCAAGTCTTCATTGCTGTGTGTGTGTCATTGTGACTGAGGATCAGCTCTCACAAACTGATAAAGAATCTTGGTCCCTTAATATAACTTGAGGAAAGCACAGGTGACTATAACCCGAGTGGTTTCTCTATGGACTTTCCTGGTTCTTTTGGATGCAACAGTGGAAATCAGAGAAGAAGCTTCCGGTCCTCTGTCTCAACGCTATTTTTGTAGAGGTTGAGGCTGAATATTCTTAATCAGGTGGTCAACCTTTCACCTTCAGCTGACTCATCCGCCGACCATCAGCACATCCCACTTCTGACGCCACATTGTTGTGGCAAATTCTGCAGCCAGAACGGAAGGAAAGGCACTGTATGCGGTTCTGTCACCTCTGACAGCTCCTATTACTGCCTGGAACTGAAAAACAAGGCACTTAAATACTAAATAAGTACTAAATTTACACTAGTATAAAATGTGGGAGGTAAGACCCTGAGTCTCCCTCAACATGATGAATCACTGATAGTGTAAAATGTTAAAACACCACCTATAACCAGATTTCATAGCTAATGCACAGATTTATACAGTCGTGATGTGAGTCAGAGCAGTGCAGAGCCCTTATAACAAAATGGAGAGTGTGCCCTTTCAGCAGCCGCCCTATCAGTCAAACCATGCAGCTACTTATGTAACCAAGGTTAAATACAAAACTCTATTGTAACTCTAGAGCTAGTGGGAGGGCAGTAAACCCCCCATTGTATATAAGAAATTCTAATATGCTGCACCAGGATTCCTAATACATTCACTGCATATGTTGGAGATAGATCAGATAATTACGTTTGAATGTCTTGAAGCTGACATTGGGTCAGGAAACGTGTGACTAATGCAGAGAATGGCAGACCGACTCACTCAATCATACATGCATCCAAGAAGACACACACACACAGGGCTGCCGCCCTTACCAGCAGTTGAAACGGGACACTGTCGACAGCTGAGTTGTGGGCTAGCAACAGGAACAACAAGGGGGGAAAGAAATGGGGTTGCAGAAAAAAAGAGTGGCTGGAGAGGGGGAAGAGATGGAGTGGAAGAGTAGTGGATGACACATCATTGTAAAAAAAAAGGGATATCAGATCATGGCTGCATGATTGATACAGTAGAATTTCATTTTAATTTGCTACATGCACAAAAAGAGATTAAATGAACTCATTATGCTTTGGATTTCAGTGATAAATAGAATCTAGCTGACCAACATTAGATAGGATTGGAAAAAAACCAATTGGAAAATGTGTCTTATCAAAGCCCCAGGTTGGATATAAAATACTTACAAAGTAATTAATAATGGGAAAATGGGTTTGGGGCACAGTGGAGGGGTAGGAAGTAGTGGGAGTACAGAGTAGGGTGGGTGCTGACAGAAGAAGGAACGAGAGAAGGGGTCGGGTTATGAGTTGGTGTGGGTGTGGTAAGTCTACAAATAGGCAGCGTCCGGCATTTCTTCAGTTAGTTTCTCTCCCAGTTGCCCAGTGGGACAGTTGGGTCTCAGCGCTTCGAGCAGCTCCTCTAGCCGACCAAACAGTCACTTAGCCATGAGCAAGTCCTACTCCTCCTCTGCCCAGTCGGCCTCCTCGTACCGTCGCGTCTTTGGCTCTGGCGTCGGTTCATCTCCCATGTCTTCCCTCTTTTCCTCCTCAGGAGGAGGAGGCCGCAGCTCCTCAAGCCACATGTCTAGCAGAGTCTACGAGGTCAAGAGCGCTGGTATTCCCGCCTTTTCAAGCTACAGGCTGTCCTCTGGTGCTGGAGCAGCTGGGTTTGGCTCCTCTTCAGCCGTCCGCACCTATGCCGGCGAGAAACTCGACTTCAACCTGGCAGATGCCATGAACCAGGACTTCCTCAACACAAGGACCAACGAGAAGGCCGAACTTCAGCACCTCAACGACCGCTTTGCCAGCTACATTGAGAAGGTGCGTTTCCTAGAGCAGCAGAATGCAGCACTGACAGTGGAGATTGAGAAGCTGAGGGGCCGCGAGGGGCCCGGGCGTGTGGCCGACCTGTACGAGGAGGAAATGAGAGAACTGAGGAGGCAGATAGAGTCCCACTCCAACCAGCGGGCCCGAGTGGAGGTGGAGAGAGACAACCTGGCTGATGACCTGCAGAAGCTTAAACTGAGGTATGCTGGGCTAGGTTTTACAGTGTCGATGTGTAGATCAATGGCTAAACAATGGAAGAGGGTGGAATAGGTTAGATGCACTTTGGCAGGAGTGAGCAAGAGGCCAATAATGACCTTGTAGTTTAGAGAGGGTGTCTGACATGTGGTAATTCTATCGTGTGATAGATCCTTCAAGATCCTGATTCCCAGGTTGGCAAGAATCGGTCCACATTAGACAATGGAGTGACATTTTTGGATGTTACAACATGAGCAAATGGGAAAAATGGACAGAATGAGAGCAGAGAGGTGTTTTCAAGGTAGTTTAACCAGTCAAGGACAGAGAAGATTTAAAAAAAAACCCCACATGTGGCTTCCGCAATGAGAGAGAGAGCAACACTTGCAGGTTCATCTGAATAATGGCGAGAAAAGGCAGACAAGATCAAGTGTCAGCCAGACAGAAACAGAGACAGACTGATGAAAATGAACGGATCAATGTGTAAACCCCGTTGTCTGTGGGTGCGTGCGTGTGAAAGAGAGAGAGAGAGAGAGAGAGCGAGCAAGGTGGTCTATTTGTAGCTACTAGGTCAGATTTATGAATTTAGAAGTAAGACATTCTGTCTGTCTCAAGGACACACACTCACAGAATGTGTCCAATTAACACACACAGCACACAGTTTCTTTACTTTCCTGTTATCAGCCCTTTCAACATTGTTGCCTTCAGCACTGAGAGAAGCAAGTGCTGTACCTGGTTTCAACACTTATAACACACACATAGTGCTTCCACTATATCATATAACATAGAAAACATCTGATATACTATATAAATATTTTGTTTTCTTTTACTACAAGGTACTGTGGTGTACTTTCAAAAGGTGACACATTAAATGTATACACATACACCCTGTAAATACAGAAAAATCCCTGTTTCTTTTCTGTATTGTCGTATCTATTCACCGAATGCAACATTCAAAATCACCAAGCTGTTAAAAATAAGGAGATAACAAACTTGCAAACTTGGTGTCATTAGGCTGTATATACATTCCCCCCATGTATGCACTTTTCCACCTTTTCCAGTCATTCAGGGTGCATAGTGAAATGCTATTTCTGGAAATAGCACCAGCAAATGGTAGACCTCTGTTCATTTCTCACTGTTACCCTTCCGACTCTGACAGTATGAAAGCAGCTGCACAGCTGCTTTAGGCCTGAGAGAGCAAGTGCACTAATGTGTGGGTATGAATGCAAAGACAAGTTAGACTGTGATGTGTGACTGTCTAGTCAGTTCTATTTCTGTAGATTTACCAGCTGCCACAAAGAGCAGGGAGCAAAAGGCTGGAGGAATAACAGGTGCTAACTAGTTTATCTCTGTAGTAATTGGTCCCTGAGGAAGCAGCCATGCTCTCAAACACAGTTGGGTTTTAACTTTCCTCTTTTTTGCTCTTTCCCTTCTTTGCCTGCTTCTCTTGCTCTCTCCAGACTGCAGGAGGAGATACACCAGAAGGAAGAGGCTGAGAACAACCTGTCAGCTTTCAGAGCTGTACGTCTTCTATTTCCATTTATCATTTTTATCACTCTTTAGTCATCTTCACCCTCAAAGTGCAGTAAAAAGTGGATTTTTTTTCCTTCACACTCATAACCCTTTGGTTATGAGAGTGGCTCATAAGAGAGTGGCTTTCATCTGTCATCAAGCATTTCTCATCTGTCTCTGGTATTTTTTTAAGCATGTTTTTTTTTCTGTTGATATCTAGGATGTTGACAATGCCACTCTGGCCAGGCTGGACCTGGAGAGACGCATTGAGAGTCTGCAAGAGGAGATTGCTTTCCTGAAAAAGATCCATGAAGAGGTTAGTTGATCTGACTTTAGATTTTGCCTGTTTGGTTGTCTGCCCTGGCTGTATTAGATACTGTAATATGAGATCTGAGGGTGTGTAGGCACACAGTTACTCTTATGTTCAAATATATTAATTGATATTCTAGCTATTATTCTACATTTAAATATATTTCTAGTCTATTCTCTTCCTTCCTCTACAAAAACTATAACTGCACCTTTAGTTCTTCTGCAGAGCAAAAGCAGTGTGCGCAGTCGCTTGCAGACATGTTACATTGGACAAGGACATATTTAACAACACACACTTGAGGTCCCTTTTCTGTCATGTTGTCTTCCCTGCCTCAACTATGACCTCTCAAAAATGCTGAACTGCTGATTGGCTGAGGAGAGCATGTCAGCTGTTGCGTGTGCGCATTCAAACAGATGCACAGCTATTTATATCTTCTGGTTAAACCAGAAGACAGCTGAATAGGACCAAGGCTTGCCAGTTTGAAACTTGTAGTCATAAAGTGCTACATCAGCCCTTCGCTATTTTGGATTTCTAATATTAGCTAATAATGTCGCCTCATTAATCCACAGGGTAGACATAAAGTGAGAAAGATGTTAGTCTGTGATTTAATATTTACATCTAAATGTAATTGATCAGATATGTTACATAGATTTTACTGGTTTATGTTTCAGGGTATTTAGTAAACACTTCGTTCACTGATTCTTTCTCTTAACTAAATCCACTCCACTAAATCAAGGATGTGCCTCTGTCTAACCCTCCCTGTCATATTTTTACATTTGTTCACACCTATTTTCTTTCTTTCTTGTCATCTCGTGCAGGAGATCCGTGAGCTGCAGAGCCAGATGCAGGACACTCAGATCCAGATCCAGATGGACATGTCCAAACCCGACCTCACTGCTGCTTTAAGAGACATCCGCGTGCAGTACGAGGCCATCGCTGCCAAGAACATCGCAGAGGCAGAAGACTGGTACAAGTCCAAGGTGAAGCACCTACAAACACACACACACACGCGCACACACACACGCACACTGTTGCACTGCTAACAGCTGCGTAACACCTCTCTCCTCAGGTGTCTGATCTCAACCAGGCCGTGACTAAGAACACTGATGCACTGCGTCAGGCCAAACAGGAGAGCATGGAGTACAGACACCAGATCCAGTCCTACACCTGTGAGATCGACTCACTCAAGGGCACTGTGAGTATTGTCTCCAACCTCACGAAGCATCCAAAGAAATCTAGTGATTTCATATTTCTGGTTGATACCATGGTTGAGATCTCTCTTTTCCACTTGTGTGTATCTGTAGAATGAATCTCTGCTGCGCCAGATGAGAGATATGGAGGATCGCATGGGCCGTGAGACTTCTGGTTACCAGGATAGCATCGCACGGCTGGAGGAAGAAATTGCAAAGATGAAGGTTATTATCATAGAGATTTTACACACTGTTTACTCATTGAATCCACTGCACTTTTAGAAAGCACAATTAAACTCCAGCAGGCTTTAGGTTTTGTAGAAATCACCTTTGATCTGGTCCTTTGGTCTTTTTAAGTTTGAGCAAACACTAAATCTCTTTGTGTTTTGATGTACAGGATGATATGGCTCGCCACCTGAGGGAGTACCAGGACCTGCTCAATGTGAAAATGGCTCTCGATATTGAAATCGCCACCTACCGCAAGCTGCTGGAGGGAGAGGAGAGCAGGTGTGTTTGCGCTCTGTTCACATTTAAATGTGTTTCAAGTCAATACCTTTTGAGATGTGTGATTTGTATTTAACCTCTTCCTACTGACTAATGCTGCATGATGTTTTCATCCTTTTTTTTTTACAGGATCACTGTACCTGTCCAGTCTGCTTATTCCTCCATCGGATATAGAGGTAAAAGAAAACAGTGCACAATATTCTTTCACGTACGAATATCCATCACATATATTTCACATTCCAGACGAGTCAATGAGGGGACAAAAAAGACTAATTATAGCTTCTGACTATATATGGCAGGTGTTATTTTGAGGGTATTACATGTTGCATTGCAGTTTCACGTTGTAGCCACTGTGTGGTGATATTTAACATATGAAAACAACTTTATGGATCTTTGAGTCACAGATCCAGTCATCAACAAGCCACACATCAATAAGCACTCAACTTAGCCTCTTCACATTTATGTGTGAACAGTCCAGACCATGCACTGATGTCTTTCAATACTAATCTCCTCTCGATTAACTGCATTCAGAACTAATAATATTACACCTATTGTCTTCTAGTTTTCTATTCACTTTCATCAGTGCCTTCGAACTACATGACATTTGGGGTGCAGCTGCTCTGTGGTGTATGAGTCTATGAAATGATGTAAAAACTGTATCATGTGTCCGTGCAGAGACCAGTCCTGAGTCCCAACAGCGTACACCAGAGATTCACTCTAAGAAGTCTGTTCTCATCAAGACCATTGAGACCCGCGATGGAGAGGTTTGAACACACAGACGCACACACACACACACACACACACACACACACACAGACTCATAATTACAACATACTATATTTTTTCCCATGTACTTCACATGTGAAGATGTACATGCACAGGAATCCAAGACTAGAACAAAATAGTCCACAATATCTTTTTAATTTAAATAGATATAGAGATAACAATAATTATCAAGCTAAGTTTTTTTTCCCTGTATATTCTTGTCTAGATTATGCTTTCTATGAGCCAGGGCGCTAGTGCCCAGTGCGTAAGTCTGGTTCTTATCTTCCACCACCTTTTTAACATCACTATAAGCTTCAGCAAACTACCAGATAAAAAATAAAAGTTTCCCTGTTAAACATTTTAATTTCACTTACCTCAAATTGAAATCATATTTGCACCAACATCTCTGATGCCTGAAATCTTTAGTAATTTGCTTCAACCCTGTAAAGAGACTCTTACAGGACATAAGCTGCACCACTATGCACTGGCTTCAGCGAACAAACAGCTTCACCCCCAGCTGTTGCCCCCTCTGCACAGCACTTCACTCCCGACAGTATCTGCACATGAAAGTGCTGATAGAAAAAATGTGCTTAAATATCATCTGACCTCAGCATAACAATTTACAACATCTCTTTTTCTCTTCATCAGGTTGTCAGCGAGTCCACACAGCACCAGCAAGACATCATGTAAACAACGAAAGGCAATATGAGAAAGAATTAACAATATATTATAAAGAAAAATAATAAAAATTAGTTTTAAAAATTTTACATTCTCCTACCATAACTATCATAATTTATAAGCTGAGTCAATTTTTTACCATCTTGGTTGATTTGACCGCAACCAGTGAATGCAACCGGTATGCTGTGTACACAATGAACAGGATAGATGCAGTATGGAGGTATGATGCACTGGCTTTAGTCTGGTATTAATTAAAGGCCATTCCAGGGGTTCATGTGTTGTTCATTTCATTCTGATGTTATGTCTCTCAAAAATGATTCACAGAAAAAAAAAGAGTTTTAAATGATCAAATGTAGTAATGGCCCCTATATCTACAGGATAGTGAAGTTTGCAAGGTGCTGCACATATTCCACATCTTTCAGTGCAAACACACAAATAATGAATGTATTCATAGGTTTATGATTTTAGGAAAGTGAGATGATGGTCTACGGTTTGAAACACAGAAACACAAACATTTAATGGGAAAGGAACTCAGTCATGTCTAAAGTTTGAGATCAGTAGCATATGCTGGGTGTTTGATTGTCTCTGTATGGGTAACCATGGTACACTGTGACAAAAAGCTCAAATAAAGACATTTGTTATCACCATTCGTCACTAAAGCGAGTCTGTTTCCTATTAGAGTTTGTAACTGAAGAACATCTTTTGTGTCTGTACATTAGTTATTAGTCATTATTAGCGTTCCCCAGATGGTATACAAGCCCTTATAATGGTTCACCTACGTTTCAGCATTAATCACTTGATGTTTGGTTTCTAAAATAACCTAATACTAGATGTTCCAACCAAGTGTAAAGTTTTTCTATCAGTGATATACGAGCTGCAGTTATGCTAAAATGATTAGTCCCACAACTGGACTTGCTGCAGGGAAACGTGAGCAGTGGTTTGTTAATGAGCTGGTCCCAGTCTTTGTGGTCAGCAGAAAGTAGATTAGTACAGCAACAAGACTTACAGTCTGTGCAGTCTGTTTCTGAAGTCACTGGACTGAAAATGTCAGCAGAGATTAAAAAAAAAAAAAATAAATAAAGTGGGGGTGGAGGTGGAGAGAGAAAAGAAATATACAGGCACATAAATGAGCACGTTAGAAAGAGAGAGAGAGAGAAAGTAAAGGTGACAAATGTAATGAAAAGGTTATTCAGAGGCTGAAAAAGTGACACGATTTAGAAAGATATAATTAGATATAACAAAGGAAGAAGGGTAGAGAAGAAAGGAAGTATTTCAGTAATTTGTGCACCCATGTGGTCAGAACTTTTCTTTTTGCCGTTTCATAGCATTCAATGGCAACAGTAACAGCTTCGCCAACATTAGAGGTCAACGAAAAGGGCAGCGTGTTCCTCTGTTCCATTATCTTTGAATGAAGTCATCTTACCTCTCCCTTGCCTCCCTTCTATCAGCGTCCAGCTGATAGAAGGGAGCAAGCACATGCTGACGGTGCCCACCTGTAAAAATTGTCACACATGGCTGGCTTAAAAAAGCAATTTGTAGAAGTCACATCTTACACGGTGATTATGTTTGTGTTTGACAGACTCGGCGTACAAGCTAATGAATGTCTTATTGCATAACTGCTGCGCTGTAGTTTGTTACAGAGCCGCAATTCGAACATAGCCTGAAACCACTGTCAGATCACATCGCTGCATTTGCCAATTAGTGGAAGAGAAAGCAGATATTCTGTTTTTCCATGTGTTATTTGGAACTCCTTGATACAATAGTTCTTTATCATGACTTGAGATTATTGCATAAAAAGGGAAACAGGATCGTGAGGACAGTGAATAATTGAGAATTTTATTTAAAAAATCAGCTCAAACCTAGTTTATTTTTCATGTCTTGCAAGTTTTGGCCACTTATTAGCCGACATATAAGAATACCGATGCCTCCTGATGAAGCAGCAGGTTAAATACTGGGCTAAAAACTGTCTAGCGCATAGATTTATATGTGCTCTCTACCTTGTTTTAGCACCACTGATCACTCCAACTTCACTTCACATTCAGAACTGTGAACTTGTGTGCGTGTGTGTGTGGGTGGGTGCTATTGTGTAGCATTTGATATTTGTGCACATGTAACACAAATGACTGGTAAAGACAACAAGACCATTAGATTGTAGAATCACAATGTTTATCATGTTTTAGGTCCATATAAATTCATGCTCAATAATAATAATAATAATAATAATAATAATAATAATAATAATCAGGTGATTTTTTTACAAATGTAAACAGGGTGGTAGGAAAATGATTTGCTGTCTCTTCTTAAAACGTGGAACAATTATTAAATTACTGAAAACTGCAGCTAATCAGGCTCAGTTTGTTCGCTGACTTTAAGCGTCACGTGTTGCAACACCAGCATGAGAGTGATCCACCGTCCATCCACCATCCGAGCCGAGTCAGACCCACCGGACGTACAGTTGTAAAGCACAATGTAAAACAGGTCTACTCCATCTGATGTGCAAACATGAACATGGAACCGAAAGCTTATATGTTTAAAAACTATTTACAGTTTGATATCTACAATAAAAGCGTTTCCCGAACACACATGTATTCAGAGAGGACAGGCGATCACAGAAAGTAATGAACTAAAAGGAAAAGAAATGAAACAAACCAACATAAAACAATAAAATAGCCGTTCATCTTGTTCACAAATTACAAGCTAGACAGAGGTCAATGAGCACAACTAACATTTTGTTAAGGAGAGCGATGATGTTACGATTGCACTACAGTAAAAGCACAAAAGAGAATCAAAGCTGGACTGACGTGTAAGCCATTTAGAAAATAACACTTGACCGGTCACTACACTGATACAGCAGAACAGGGGGATTTAGCATAATACATGTCAAGGGGGGAGATGACTATTTCAAAGCCCTTTACCTGGTCACTGTAAACAGGAGAGGAGAGGAGAGGAGAAGAGAGGAGAGGAGAGGAGAGGAGAGGAGAGGAGAGGAGAGGAGAGGAGAGAGGAGAGGAGAGGAGAGGAGACCTTCTAAATGACTAGAATTGTGCACTGAGGTCACTGAATGAGATCCCGTTGCTTCTGCACACTGTAAATACTGAAGCATGTCATGCTTCTAATGTCCTTTACCTCACTCAGTCAATGTGAAAAGCGTTTTCTGAATCCTGGGACTAACAAACGAAAGCGGAGGTTTTGTTTCTACATAACAACAGTGATACACTAAAACACTGACACATTGGAAACGGTCACACAAGCGTCCTCATGCGGTGATGAGCTAAACGTTAACATCCAGTTGCAAGTCCATCGCACAACGAACTGCAAAGCCTGCAACAGTAAATCCAAATCCATCACCTTCACGAGTACAGTAGGATCTTTTATTTATCTAAACCTCCGACGCAAAACCTGCATAGAGTATATGAAACACATAATCCAAATGTCAGCCATTTATTTCCAGGTGGAATTTCAAATAGCATTCATTCTTTACATGGCGTTCACTGTGGGGAACTATACCAGCTTAATCCAAAAGAGGTTCAAATGAAACAGAACGCGTTCTGCTGCACTGAAAATACATCCTTTCCTAATCCAAATCACTCCAAATCCTCCCTTGATGTTCAGGATGACAATAGCAACGTTAGCACATTTTGAATTTTAAAGCAAAATGCAATGCATTTCCAGCCAACGTGCACCAGTCTAGAAAAAAAAAAGGTCCAGTAGTAAACATTAGAGGGCACCGTTTCATCTTTTTCACCATGTCCCAGCTAGATAACAGGAGGTTATCTTCGTCTCTAACCTTCTCATCCTATCACACTTCACCCAAATTGGATCTAACCAGGCCAGTGGGCAAAAAAAAAAAAAACAGAAAAGAGGCTGGAGGAATGTCGCATGTTCTACATACAGTACATTACAATGAATCCCCCCCCCCCCCTTTGCTTGCTCAGTATTTGGTACAACCCATCACTTGCCACAGGGCTCATGTGTCCACTCACACACACACACACAAACATGCTATATTTAACATTTTTCGCGGTCACGTCTGGCCCACTGCACACTCTCAAACAGATTAGACGTCAAACAGTGGAATTCGTGGACGACCAGTGTCGGGCAGCGGTGACCTGTCTTTGTGGCGTTACAGCGTTTGAAACAGCTGATAAAATCTGTCAGGACAAGATTGTTTTGTGGATAACATGTGGAAAAGGGGGGGGCCGTCAGAGCACTTAGAAACATGTTAATAAACAGAATGACATACAGTAGCCTACAACGACGTTTCAGTGGGTAGAGGAAAGCACAGAGGAGCTACAGTAGCAATCTGTCTCCTGCTTGTGTAGTAGTTCAAACACTTGGCTGTCAAGGGCCCAAGAAAAGTGACAAGATGCAAGCACATTCTCCAAAGTAGGCAACGCAGGCAAAGACAAATGGAGGTCTCACTGGAGGAAACAACAAACAGAGCTGTCCGGCGTGCACCTCGAACCGGCCTCCGCTCCGCATTGGGGAGCAGCAGAAGACTTGTCGCGCTGTCTTGTCTGGATCCACCGGGTGTCTGTGAAGATGAGCTGAGGTCGCGAACGTGTGCTTCACACGCTGACCTTTCAGCGGAGGAGAAGAGCTGCCTTTCTGTTTCACGGGGAGTTTGCTTCATGTTGCTTTTCTGCCATTTCCCTCGAAGTGCTCCTAATGGAATCTTTGAAGCAGATTGTTTTTTACATTGACTGCCGTGTGGTGCTTTTTTTTTTTTTTTAATCTTTGAATGTTGCAGCCTCTTCTGGAGAAATGAATGTTTGATTTTGTTTTTTTTTTCCACCGCCTCACTCACACTGGAAATAGCTTCTTATGGCCTGATGTAACCAAGAAAGTATAGAAATGAATAGTTCAACAGAGACAGCTCAGTGTAGACAGCTTCACGAGATGGATCCAGTGTTTTTTTTTTGTTTTTTTTTTCAGGATACACACAGCAACAAAAGAGCCAAACACAGCAGGTAATGATGCAGGTTGTCTGACATGGGACCGCATCAGCAATCGGTTCTTGCTCTATTCAAAAAGAACAATACAGGACCAAACGGGCCAAATAATTAAAACCAGTGTGCGACTCAGTCATACCGCCTTTCCGGTCACACTGAGTGTCTGTGAAGATAGGCAGTTGGTTATGTTGGCACGGCGAGGTCAGGTTTTCTACCCATAACTGTAACAGAGCCTTAAGTGTGTTTTTCGCGTGTGCGAAATTTGAGCATTTCCGCTTCCTCAGATGCGAACTGGTGGTCCGCTGGGGGCCGTGAGGGGGACTTGAGAGCCGCAGTCGTAGTCGAGTTCGGCCATCCGGGAGCGGCTCATCATTCGGCTGTGAGAGTATGCTCGTCTGTCAGTCTGTCTGTCCCTGAAACTCCTGATGTAGCTCTGTGGACAGAAAAGCCAAAATGTTTATCTCTTTTCTTTCTTGCTAAGAATTTACTGAGAATATCAACATCATTCTCACATCTGTCCATTTTACATGGAACTTCTTATCTTAGCACACAAACACGCAAACACTGGAGACAGAGAAACAGAGAGGAACAGCTAGTGTGACAAAACATTTACCGATTTCCTTATGTATAGTTTGTTTAATGTGCAAATACAAAGTGTTTAAGCATCAATCTATGATTATTCCAGTGATTATGTGAAAGAAAAAAACCAAATAACCACATTTCCAGACATAATAAAGAGGCTACTGCATCGTACCGGTGACAGCACGTCTCCATCAAAGCGCCTTTTAGGATTGGCCTTGCGATGGTAGCCAGGTTCAGTCTGAGGAGGAGGGACTTTAGGCGGCTGAGAGCTCTGGCCTTGGTGATGCGGGTGGGATGCTGCCGGGTGGTGATACTGCTGGTGGTGGTTGTGATGGGTGTGCGCCTTCGACTTGTGGCCGGTCTTCTGGTTCTGCCGCTTTTTCTTCTTCTTGTTCTCCTTCTCTTTTTTTAGCCTCTCTTCCCGCTGTCGGATGCGCATGAGCTGCACCCGCCTCTGCTGCCGACTTAAAACCACTGGAGGTGGACAGAGCAGAATTGAATGTGTGGAAAGATGGAGAGAAAGACAATAGATCAAGTAACTGATTAGCTAGTTATAGCTAGGTTAGTTAGTTATTAAAGGAAACAAGAAGGATAGAAAGGAAGAAAAGGAAAAACACTGCTCCATCTCCTCATTTCCTCAATTTGAAGACAGATTTTTGTCTTGGTGCATTCTCACACTGAGCTGCTCAGTCTCATGGCATATTGGGAGTGGGTGAGTGTGTTTGTGTTATTTTCACATCCTCCCCAGTAAAGGATGTCCAAAATCCATCCAGTTTTGCTGTTCATTGATTACCCACATGATTATTTTTGGTTTTGCGTGTTCATAGGCGTCTTGATTCACAGGTTTGATCCGCTCTACAGGGCGTGCGTGTGTGTGTGTGTGTGTGTGTGTGTGTGTGTGTATGCAGAGTCAGGCATTTGCTTCCTGTTCATTATGTGAGGTCAACATGTTGACACGGGTACAAGGGATCCTGCTGAACTTCATGAAGACAAGATGTTCTGTATGCGTCATGGTTACACTGTGTGTGTGTGTGTGTGTGTGTGTGTGTGTGTGTGTGTGGGTGTGGGTGTGTAAGTGTTATGAGGTCTATTGTTGTTTCTTTGTGCAGGCGGACAGCTAACGATGCACCATCTGCCAGGGAAAATACTTAATGATACCCCCTCCCCTTTTCTTTTCCTCAGCTCAGCCCACCTCAGGCCCCTCTGGCCTCATGTTACTGTGTGTGTGTGCTTTTGTATGTATTTCGCTGTGAGGACCAAATTGGGCTTTAGACCCTGGCATACGGGACATTTTCGGCCTGTCCTCAATTCTGTAATAAGCTGTTTCAGAGTAAAGATGAGTTTGTTAGGATGAGGGCACAGACATGGATGTGTGTCATGATGCTCTATCGCAGCACAACTACAAAATAAAAAAGAAATATGCACAAGCTAATTCATACAAGTCTGTGTCTTACGTGCTATTCAATTAGCAGACAGCTGATTTCCCTCACTGATCTACTTGGTTGCTCTGTTTAGCCATTGTGCCCCAGTTTATCTCACGCTGCCCTTCCCCCAGTAGCACACTTGCTCCCTCTTTACTCCATCACATCACTCCGCGTCCTCCAATCCCGGCCAACACAGCCTTTGTCATCATAAAAAGCTGATTTCAGCTAAAGACTACTAACAAACTCTGACTGGAGTTCACCTTCACGTCAGTGTTTTTAATGACACACCGTTATCTCAAGGGATTTAGAAATAATGAATGGCCTCTTGGTGGAGCGTCCCCCTCATTTTCCCTTTCATTCATCTTTTCAATCACAGGCCAAAGGTTGGAGAGCACAGAAATGTTGGTTTTGAGTATGTTTTTCTTTTTCTTTTTATCTCCACATCTGTGTTGACGCTTTTCTCCATAGTGCAAAAAACAATTAACAATTGCTAAAATGTCGTTTTTTATATAGTGTTTATTCATTATGAGGTACTGCAAAATATGTAGTATCGTCTAGTGAGGGACCCACACTTCCTTCTTGCCTGTAACAGTAAAAATACTAACAGGCTTCTTGGCTTCTTTGCCCGCACTCCCTGACTTGAAGCCATGACAGCCTGCTGTTTAATCCCATTATTTGAGGCCACATGTGACTTCTTCTGAGACACTGTATAAATTTGAACGGCACACACCAGCAAAGATTAAATGTAAGCGTTTGGATGTGTGTGTCTGTGCATGTTTACAAAGATATGCGAGTGTCTGTAGGTAGTGGGTGGCAGAGTGAGAGACTAGTTGTTTCTATGCTTGTCTATAGTGGTAAGAAAAAGTATGTGAACCCATTCATTTGTCATAAAACGTGATCTGATCTTCATCTAAGTCAAGAGTATTAACAAATATAATGTGCATTGAATAATAACACAAAATAAATCCTGATCCTGAATTTCAATTCCACCAATTTGCCACTGTATATCTGTGTAGGAGCTGCTTATACTGTGTGTGTGTGTGTGTGTGTGTGTGTGTGTGTGTGTGTGTGTGTGTGTGTGTGTGTGTGTGTTTGTGCCATTTTGCCATCTGTGTTGTGTTTGCTTTCGAAACAGATTAAAGCTGTTTCCGTCAATAACACATTCTGCTGACAACACCAGTGTTGGTGTATTCGGAGCCACTCTCCCTCAGTCACACACACTGTTCCCTGCCCCCTGGTTGTAATTTCAAAGGCAATGAGACTGCTCCTTTAATAAACACAGGATGGATTTGTCAGACCAGCTTGTTGTGGCCTTGGTGGGATCAATACTGAAACAAGTCTCATCGTCATTGTGTGGATGAGACACAGTGTCCAAGATTAAACCAAATCCGAAGACACAAGAAATGATTTGTTGTGTTAATGTGACAGATTTGGAACATGAAACTGGGCTGAATGAATCCTTAAACACTTCCCGAACTTCCACATGTACACATACAGTTTTCCTTGCATTGGCACAGCTGTCTTCATTTATCTAGTCACTGTCCTACTGGCAGTAAAGATTTCATTTTAAATTTGAATCTACAATTTTGGTTGTGTGTGTAAAGCAGCGTCGCTCACCCTCTGTGTGAGAAAATCCCTCAGCAGTTACTTTCCATTGGATCAGCACTCCAAGAAAGGCCAGGACAGGCCACACCCCCAAGATGACCCAAGTAAACCAGCACACCGACTTCTTCGGAGCTACCTGCAATGATTAAAAAATCAATTTTAGTGGAACAATTGAATCCTGATAAGGTTTCGCAAAAAAACACAGATTTAGTCAAGTCACATTTTCAACTATTATGAAACGTGTCGGTTTATCGAAACATCTTCAAAGTTCCCATCTGAAATTGAGGGAACAAATAAAAGAGCGGTGCGTGTTTAATTCTGAAGAAGAATATTAAATATCGACTTTGCATGCAAAATAATCATTCTGAAGATTGAACAACATTACAATTCATACCTCATATTCTGGACCTCTGTGCTATATTAAAAAAAACATTTACACCAAACCAAACTATTAAAGTAAATGTTAAACCTCAGCCTCGGCTGCTCAAGTGTTTACATGCAGATACATGCATATGTGGGATTAGTCATAATGGATTACGGAATACAGCTCATTGTCTGCTGTCTATTAGGCAAATACAAAGTGCGGTTAAGAGTTAGATTGACATTAGGCATCCAAATCCATAGAAAATCAGTGTTTGCAAATGTTTCCATAGACACAGGGTGACTTCAAGTAAATTTAAAGCATCTCTAAGATATAAACCTACCCTGAGTCTCTCGTAGACGTAGTGTACCAAGGCGAAGAGCTCTATAAAGTAATCCACAGTGACAGTGATGATGGCAGAACCGAAGGTGGCGGTGGACAAAGTGACGAAACAGCGTTGCCACTGAAGAGTGAGGACGGCAAATAACGTCCCAGAACCCAGGAGGATGCCCAGAGGAACCCACACAGTTCTGGGGTGGTAGAACTCCTCCATGACCTTAGAAAGGAAGTGATAAGTAGGAGGTACATTTAAAAATAAAATAAAAAACTCATTGGTATGAACACAATTAAACCTATTTACATGCATGGTTACATCATTCATCTCAATTACAAATAACCATGAATCTAAACGGTCCCTTACCACAAGTGAAGCCACGCCAACCAGTAGGCCAAGCAGCAGACCCACCATAAAAAGTCCCACGCTGCGAACCAACATAGTGACCAGGCCACACAGCGTCCCGATGCCCAGGCCGATGCCAACAGAGGCCTCTACACTGAGCTGAGTGTCCATCACCCTCTCCTTGTAGCACAGCATGAAGATGACCACAGAGCCAAACATTAGGCCTGTGAGGAACAACACGGCCTTGAAGCATCGATAGCCTGGAGGAGAGATGGGAAACAGGCTATCACAAGCATCCGAACACACACACACACACACACGTGCGCGCCTGCGTGCACACACAAGGCTGAGTGAGCAACCAGACACCTCTGTTAAACCGAAATCAAATCAAACACAACACAAGGATTATGTGGCACAAACACTCTAAACAGTCACGCACGCCAGCAGAATCTTGAATGATACACGAGATCAGAACCCATTCTGATCTCGTGTATCATTCAAGATTCTGCGGTCCACCTTGATCAGTCAACAATCAATGAACTCTATTATCCACTGCTAAAAACATGCAGTTTACAACAGCAACAACAAACCAAACACACAGGGACATCTTTTTTCTAATAAGGCCCATGAGAATGTTCATGTGTTGTAACGGCAGTGGTTTCATTACTGCTAATAAAGTAGCTTGACAGCTTATTTCCTGGATTTCGTTCCCAAAGAAGGATTTCGTTATTTATTGACCTGTAATTCAGGTAAATAGCCAGTAATCCAAAGACTAAGTTAAATGTTCTCTCATTTGCTCTTTCCTGTTCACTAAGTGTTGTCTTAATTTAGCCAGATGATTAAATGCAGATCACATACAGCACCGTCGCATGTAAACAGAAAACCAACAACGGTGAGGATGCGCAATAAAGCAGACTACAGAAAGAACAGCAAGACGATGGGAAGAGATAGGCTTTATCTGAAAACATGTATTAAAACGCTTCAAATGTGATAATGATGTTATTGCAGAAGGTCAGCCACGTTCATTAGTCAGCAGGGGTTCTTTAAAGAACAGCTGCACTCCTTTTAGTTTGGTTTCTTTCCTGTCTTTGGTGTTTTTAATACAATAAAAACCAAAAACCGACTCCATCAAAAAAACTACAACCTCCTCGTCCCGTGGTTATGTGTTTACTAATGTTTGTGTCTCCATTTCTATTTTCCTCTGTATCTTTCGTTCTCTGACTGGACTGTGTCTCAGGGGGAGCCAACATCAGATTGTTATCTTTGTGTAATCAGGCATCGCACAGCTGAGCTGAAAAATACTCTTCCTCTCATCCAACCCACAGCTCCACGCTCCTCCCTCATCGCCATACCTCATTCACTTCATACAGCTTTTCTTTGTCCCTGCTACCCCCCCCTAACACACACACACATGCACACACACACACACACACACACACACCACCTAAAGCTACTTCAATCACTGTGTCCTTAAATAAAAAGTGCGGCGGAAGCTGCCGTGTTCTTCGCGGCTCTTTGTCCTTCCTCAGTAGCAGAATGCCTGAACGAATACAAATCGGAGCTTGAAATAACTGGAGCATTTTCAAAGCATCTACAGCCACACAACATGTGGTTTTTCAGCAGCCATCTCTAATTCCTAACATTGTTCTTCGTATCATATGTGACAGTCTCCACCCACAATAAAAACTAAAATATCACAGCTCTCCATGACTGCTCCAAAGCTTTTGCTAAACTTTTATTGTCCATTTCTCCCTGACCCCACCCACTCCACCTCCTCTCCCTTTCTCGAGCCTTTATTGTTTGCCCCCCCCCCCCCACACACCCCTTTTGCTCCACCTCCACTGCTCTGCTTTCCCCCTGCCATCAACGCTCCGTCCCATCTGTTCACCGTGGCTTTACTCCGCTTTTGTCTCTCACCCTTCCTCTCACATGTCTCTTTGCCTCATACATCTTGCTCTTATAACATCACTCGTCATGTTTGCTACGACTCTGTATTTCTGGACCTGAGAAATAACAGATAACCTTTTAATTTAAGACCATGGAGATAAATTCTTCAGCAGCAACAGACACCTATGAGCTGAGAAAATCAATTGTTCTAGAAATCATAAGATTTAACTGTGACTGAAGGGATTCTGCAAAATGCCAACAACATGCATTTTGTGTCTCATTTGCAAAAAAGTTGCTGACCGTAAGAATTTAGTCAACTCTATGTAGGGATTATATGTTCCCATGCATGCCTGGGTACCCCAGTTTTGCCCACGTGTTTTTGGACCATCTGAACACAGTGTTATTATCTAAGCAATCATCCTGCTTAAGTAGAGCTTAATTTTTAATTAATTTCCAAACAACTCAAACCCTCCCGATGTAGAATCACTACAAACATTACAGTAGAGCTCTCTCTTTCCAAGTACATATTGACTTCTCCTTGCAGTCATAACTTGAGATCCAAATAGATGAGCCCTTAATAGTTGCAGGATGCAGTCAAATGTGGTGCCATCCATGCAGCATGAGCCCAAGCATTTGACGGCAAAGACAAGTTACTGTAAACAAGAAAAAGACAACAGGGGGTGCACTGCCAATTTGGCTCAGTAGTTTTAATTAACTGTAAAACTCAGTGCTTCTTTTTTTTTTTTCTTTCAGCAGTGCTGAGGCAACATTTAGTTGAAAGAAAGAAACTAAATAAACAGCAGAAGTTAACATTTTCTTTTCTTTAAAAGACAGCAGGCAGTCCAATCTTTTAATGATGACAGCAATTTGGGGAAGGGTGCTGCTAATGAGGGTTTAAACTTTGACTTACGTCTAAGAAAACATATGAGTCTGCAACTGCAAACCATGAATTTACTGTAGTGTACTCTGACTTACTCACTGAAGTAAATACTGTATGCTACAGCAGTGCCTCAGTTGCTGGGGTCTATGAGAACGAGAGTTCAATATTGACTCACAGAGGCAGAAACAGGAGAACCAACATGCACTGCTCTTAAATCAATAGTATCATACACCAGCAAAGCAGAATGAACTGAAAATGACAGAAAGCGATCAGCAGAGATCAACAGCTGAGATTTCAGGAGGTCTCCGAATATATGTTTTAGCAATTTTCCAATGATTTCTGGCACTGAAACTACATATAATGAAGAACATTTGTTACGTGCCAATCATCTTATTAATGTTTCTTTTCTTTTCTCTTTTCATTAATTCATTCTCAGGGTTTCCAATTTGTAAATATACAATGAACAACAACATTGAAGGGGTATACTGTTTATAGTAGGTGAAAATTCACCTTTGACACCTTTCTGTCAAGCTAATGTTAAATGTCAATGGTGTGATATTCACCTCACACAGTGCATAAGCATAAGCATAAGTAAAGACAAATATTCCCCTACTATTCCTTTTGTGTCTGTCTTCAATGTTACAGATTAAACACATTTTTCAGTGACCCCATTTATTGTACGTGAACTATTCAGATACATTTTAATACTATCTCCACATAATTTCTTACCAAAGAAGCAGTAGATGATTCCAAAGAGGCAGCACATGGAGCAGACCACCGAGGGCACGATCTCATATCTCCTCTCAATCTCCTGGTCACACTTCAGCCCCACGTCCTCCAAACCCAGCAGCTGGCTGGTGGAAGTCATGATGACTGGTTTAGCGGAACAGCGGAGAACAGGGGGTGAGGGATAAAAGGGGTGTGTAGGGAAGTGTGGATCACTGGGCCTCACCCATGGAGATGTGTCCACCTGGAAAAAAGTGTCGATGAAACAGACAGATTGAGAGGGGATGAAGTGAGAATGAATGAGAGAAAGAAAAAAGTGATTATCGACTGCACATTTTAAGTACTCAGCTCAGTGCTGACAGAGCAGTATGTCTACTCTTTGAGAAGAAAACCATCAGTACCACAGTAGATGAAATGAATGCTTATTAAAAAAAAGGCAATTCAGCCATTATCATTCACTTGGATACACAGTAAAAGGTTAGCAACAAATTGTTGCCAACACTTGGGCAACATTTAACCTACAGCTTAGCAGAGGATCTGCAGCACACACATATCTCGACTGTTTGTGAGCCATGTTCACAACAGTATAGTAGGTTCTTTTTTCAAATCATAAAAAAAGACAAACGCATAAGCATCTGCAACTCGTCTCAGCCCCGATCACTGAAGACTGTGCCGTCGTAGATTTATATAGTACAAAGTAGTGCTGAGGTATCGAACACATATAGGGTTTCACTACTGCCTGAGCATGCAGTACAAACATTATGAAACATTAATCAGGAAGAGAAACATTAGAGTATTATTGATTTCTCACACTGCAAATGTTGAATACAAGGCATATTGTATGCATATTCAGCAATGATGCACTGCATGCTTTTACTGGTGTATTCAGTGCAACAAATCTTGTATTCTGTATGTGTAATGCATACATTATAAATAGACAATCCTAAACAAGCTGATTAACTGCAATGATATCAAGAAAACTACAAAATGTAATGGTTAAGATATTAGCATCGACTCTAAAGACGATTACAACGTGTCCTAAAGGTGGGGCTGTGACTGAGACAAAGTTTTCAAGATCTTAAGAGCTGAAATGCAGCAATTTTAGTGTAAGATATGGATACTACAGGACGATGCTTATAAAAACAAGGAGGAAACAGTTTGTTTTATTGTAGCTTTTAATATTAAAGGAAGTCACAAACAAATCCTTTGGATAAGTCATAGGTCTCTGGCTGCAAAATGCAAGTGGCAGCCAGCAAGAGATTAGTAACAAAACATTCTTTCACAATAGTGGCTCTACCAGAAATACATCCCATCAAGGGAAGAACAAAACCGAATCTGGGTCATAGTTTGTTAATTTTAGATTAAAACTAAATATTGATGTTTACACGTATTAAAGTCTGTATTTCTTAACCTAATTAAATATTCAACTGACTTTAATGTGTTGACATAGGGTATTGGAGCTGTAACATACAGTATGTCTTCCATTGGATGATACCCATACTATATAACGTACTGCGGCCCAGTATTAATAACTATATTTTTAATTAAAATCCTTGTGTGCTTTGGGTCACCAAGGGTGGAAGAAGATAAGTGAAACAGCACTGCAGTCAAATTTAAAAATCTTTTTGCAGATAATAAACTGAATGTTCATTAAATATTATTTTATTTAATATTTATAATTACATATTGTATTTCATCCTCAAATATGAACAATGCTCCTAACAGTTCTACACTGGATTATAATAGTAAACTAAGTACCTTTCACCTTTTGACTCTGGCACGTGGCCAATCAGATTTTGTTTCTGTGTGAGCTCATCAGGTTAAATATGCCTAGAGACTCCACTTTGCTCCTTTGTTGTAGTATTTCTGCCTTCAGCAGAAGATGAACATTACCTGTGTGGAAAACAGCTGAGGGCAAATTCTGTCAATCTCTGTTTACCCACTTTACCCCCACATAATGGCAGGTAACAGAGTTTACTGTCTTAGGATGAAAAAAAACTGCATTAAAGTTAATTTTACAAGCAGGATTTTAAAGTAATTGCGCAAAAAAAGCCTTTACAGTTAGAGAAATGTGTGTAATTCAAGTATCATGGGCATGCTGTTAGCCCCACACCCACACACGCAGCTCACACTCATTCAGGCAGCAAATCCCAATGGTTTAATTTCCAGCTGGAAACCTGCTAAGCCAAAAGACTCGCTGAATGGTGGATATGTTTAAATAGAAGCATAAATATCAGTATTTTACCCCACATTATCATTATTTCATGAAACAACTGAATGCAGTTGTTATGCAGTTGTGCTGTCACCATTACGACATCTTTAGCACAGGCACTTTCTTTAAATGCAAAGACGCATGTTAGTGCTTACACACTTATTCCTAGCACCGAGTCTTGAAACTGAAACCGACTCAAATAACTTTCTGGTAAAGCACACTGATCTAGTAGTAGGACTACCCTCACTGCACATCAACTTATAGTGGCTATCACATGAAGCCAAAACCTACTATTGTTCAGTCTCCCTGTCTATTAAATTTTAAATACTCTGTATCCATTACATTCATTTGTTTTTTCCTTGTACGGATGGTATACTCACTGTCTCTGTCTGGCTATCTTGGACTTGCTCATGCACACACACAATGTGTGCACATAGTGTTCACTTGCCTGCCTGATTATACAGGGAACGAAGGCCTTGGTAGTTGACCTGCAGCTTTATCTCCCTCAACAAGCACCATCACTGAACATAGGAAGAATGGTTCGTGTGGAAGTGGACGAGCAAAGTGAAAAGTGTAAGTCTCCACTGATGAACAGTTGACATTCAGTGAGCTCTACTATAAAATGGGAGCTATTTTCTAATCATACACGGTGTCTCTAATGCTTAAAAGTCCCACATGTAATTAAGACATCTAAATGTCAGCTGCTGAGGTTTAAGAAATTGCCGTTATGCTCTCGACGCAGAACCTTTGATCAGATCTATTCCTGTGTCAGCAGCACCCACCTGAGCCTGTGCCCCTGAATGCCCTGTCACCGCTATAAGGTATTCAAAGTATTAACAAAGATTAAGATAAACTAGTATTAAACATTTTAATGATGCAGTGTAAAAGATGCCCCCCACGGGAGAAGTGGGAGTGCATGACTCAGAGCAAAATGGGAGCGGATTATCATTAATACAGAGGATTTGAGCACATCAGACTTCAGTGGGAACCATGTTAGTGACATAAACTGCAGCATATGTTCATGCCAACTACAATAATAATAACTGTGAGAAGAGAAAAATACGCAACGCTATAATGAGGTGTGAAGCGAAACCTTTAGTGGTACAGAGCAGCAGTCTTAGAGTTGAGAGCTTCAGCACAATTAAGTAGCTACTTATTGACAGGAAAATCTCAGCTGTCTGGCTCATTGAGCGATCCCCCACCTACGCATCTTGCCACCCTGCTGCCCTGCAGACTTGTGATTCCCTGACAATTGATTTACATTATAACTTTTTAATATGGTACAACTTTGACTAATGGGAGTAAAGTTGAGGAAAAGCTCCTGGAAGAAAATAGAAAATGAAATAATTTTTCAGCATGTCCACTGCCTGTCCCAAAGAAACGGTCACACACTCTAATATTTCATCGGACCGAACACTGACCAATGAAAAAACCTCCGCTAGTTAGCTTTCTGCACACAGAGGGCAAAAAACCTGAAAAGCAACTGGGGGATTTCCAATTTATTATTGCCTGTCTTGGAAAGATAGACTCCATTGGTGAAACAGATTGTCAACACAGCAGCTCAGTTACACTACAGGCACCCCCGTCTCAGGAGGAATATCCAACTGAGAACGTCTGACATGGTACAGTACTCCACCACAACGCCAAAAAGAATAATGACAAAATGAAAATGTGCTGAAGCGATTTGACCTCTAAAGCTGCCTTTGTTTTGATTCATTATTGCTTTGCTTTCCTTTTTTACAATAAATGTTCAATCAAATCATCCTTGGGTCATGCTGGACTGTTTGCTCTGCAGAGACTTCTGATAAAATAGTGGTCCAGAAAGTTTAGTCTTAATAGTGTAAGACTATTACTACTGCTATAATTTCTGCTGTTTTGTCTTGTTGTTGAATCCATTATTTAATAAAAAAAAAAAGAAAAATAAACACAGCTGGAGAAAGTGATAGGTCACATTTGAAATGGTCGACACCCCCCGGGTCACAAAGAGACATGAGGGAGACAGTTTTACATGTACACAATAAATCTGATTCTAGTCTGTCTTGAAAAACACATCACTATGAGAAAGTTTTAATAAACCACAGATCAGTGACCAGAAATTAAATATATAATATTGTTGGTAGAAAAAACTTGTTGGTCATTAGAACAAACAGGGTAGATGATGCTTGAGTACCATGTCACATGCTGTGATTCAAGCACTCCAGCGACGCTTATTTGCATGAGAGTGTAATCAAATCAACTATTGTAATCATTCCCAGTTTGCACTGCACAATTTCTCAAATATATAAATAGGCTATTCAGTGGTCGCTGCCAAATGCTGCAGCCACAGAGAGAGATCACGTTATTAAAGCATACTCCCACCAATAAGGTCAGAACAAGGAAGAAGAAAACACAACAAATTATGCAACGATGTCACGTCCTGTCTGTTGCTATAACAACCAGCAGTGGCACAAGGACCCTGCAAATGGGACAGGGGGCTTGTCTCCAAGGGAATGTGCACAAGGAAAAGAGCCAATCTGTGATGGTTTCATTGAGGCGCCTGGCAGCTGATGGCCATGACCTCTGACCCATGTTCAAATAGTGCCTTTTTATAATTCACCAAGATAATTTATCAAGTAACATCATCATCAGTTACATCAGCAACTATATTGCACACTTTCCTAATTTCTAAAAACTCTGTGTGCAGTGTTTTTATTTTTTACATGCAATGTTATTTTGAGCTTATAGAAATGTGCTCAACCTCAAAAACACAGTGAAGCATAAATACACCATAATGCAGGAGTACAGCTCTATATTACTGTTAATCTCTCTGTGTGATAAACTCCAGTACACCTAAACGATACTGCATATTTTGCTCCACTGTAGCACTATGTAACCATAGCAACTGAACTATGTAAGTGATTATGACAGTACACAGAGTTTGTACTTTTGTAAGACATGCATTGAAGATGAAATATGATGACATATATGCGTGTTTATATTAAGTTGTTTTTGTCTGATAACGCAGCAACATTAAAATAATCGTCTCCATGTTGCAGCAGCACAGGTCACCGTGTTCGCCCTGCACTGAATAACCTCAAAGATTTTATTTTCAACTTCCACTTGACAGCTCTAGTACGTAAGCGCTTCACTGATGCTAACATCTAAATGGTGTTTTGCAGGCTCGCTTTTTTTTTTCTCCCCGCTGACAAACAGAGAGCATGGCATCACACCGCAGTGCCTCTGACACAAATCACAGTTCACATGATGATGTGCTCAGCCATGTCCTCGCGCTTGCACAACGCTGTCAGCCAAACTGGCCAATAATGTTGGGTTACATATCAGAACTGCTGGCAGTGTAATAACCTTTCCCGCATATTGATGCGCTCTCTGTTTCGCTCCCGCTCCTCTCTCTTCCAAATGAACAGACAGTGTGGGGGTCACAGAGCAAATCTCAGCACTGCTGGCGCTGTAATAAGTATTTTGTGATTTGTTCTGCTGTATGCCGGCTCGTCACCCTGGCCTCAAAACTGTATTTGACATTCACAGTGCAGTTGACTTCACTTTCACCCTTATGACTTTTACAGATTCATGGTCTTTAGATCTCTGATATCTAAACAATGCAGTGTTTATTTGCTGCAAAAGACATTGCTGCTACATTAAATACAAATAGTTGACATGAAAAGTGCTGCACTCCCTGAGCGACTGTCACTGCGTATAAATGCTTATGATTATTTCAAATACAAAAAAAATGTAAATATCAAACTGTTTTCTGCTGAAATTCAGGGGATTAGTGAACTCTTCTCTTCCATTACTGTGACACCCAGTGACATGAGTCTGTGTAAAGCTTTCTCTCCCCAAACCTGCTGTGAGATAAATTATATTTTCTAATCTGCCACTGATATGGGCAAACGGAAAGGGAGACAGAGATGAAGGGTCTGGTGTGTGTTTGTTCCTGCGTGTCTTTAGGTGTGAGTATGTGTGTCAGCATGAATATTTCAGAAGGCCCACACTGAGTGGTGGCGACAGAGCGTCACCAGAACGAGGACACACCGCTCTCTAGGGTGGGGGATTTGGCAGTGTTGGACAGAAAGAGACAGACGGAGACAGAAAGAAAGAAGGGGCATGGAGCAGAGAGGGGAAATAGCTTTTTTAGATTTCAAGACAGTGAAGTTGGACGCACTCAACAAACAGATGAACAGGAAGACTCAGTGCACAGAAAGTTTATCATAATTAGAAAATCTCTGCAGGTCAGGGCACGGTGACTCTGACAAAGGAATGATAGATTCCTCATCTTTGCAATGTCAGGTCAGCTTCCTGTCTTTTCACTGGCATGAGATTGGAGAGACTATCAAATCATGGCTGTAACTGATGTAACATAATTCTTTCAGTATGAGCTATTTGTGTGAGGATGTGATACAATACAACCTGCTGTAAAGGAGTTCAGTAGGTTATAGGTCAGTAGGCTAAAGCAGGATGGAGATTTAGTCTTGATAGTCTAAGGTAAACTGTGCTAATGCCACTGAAGCTGTTAGTGAGATATCAAGCCAGTTGTCCTGGTGAAGTTAACAAGATACCTCAGAGAGGATTACTAGGTGGCAAAGAGACTAAACCCAGTTTATAAAAAACATATATACAGCTGATAAATAACCAGAAACTTGACATGAATAGCAGATGATCAGTGCTGTGACCAAACACTTTCCAACAGCCTCCTGAACTTGAAACTACTTTCTTCAACAGCACTGAGCATAACTAATGAGTGTTCAAACCCCAATAGCTGTTTATGAATGTATTAGTAAGTGTCGAGGTTCGGTGAGTTACTGTTTCTGGGCAGCTGTTGTGCATCCATAGACAGGAATAGTGTCTTTTTGTTGTCTGACTCATCATTTGTGTATGTGTACAGATACATATCAGACTTCCTGACGGTCTGTTTAGCTCTCCCTGTGTTGCCTTTCCGTGCCGTTTCCAGTTTCGAGACACAGAGAGAGGGAGAGCACTTGTGTGCGTTTGGCAGTGAGGAGCAGTGTTGCTGATGTCATGGTTACTAACAGGATGACTGTGTTTCCATCTAGCCCATCTGTCACCAGGGAGACTACTACTGTGTGTGTGTGTGTGTGTGTGTGTTGTGAGAAGAGGGTGTTGCTGGGAAAGCAGGAAGAGACTTAGAGAGTTAGAATCAACTTAAGAGTCAAGGCAAATCGGACAGACGAAGCCCAGCAAAACACTGCCTACTGCAATCTAGCATCTGTTCTTGTGCAATCATGCTGTAGAATAAAGCAGCTGTGAGTTGTAAAGTGCAATTACTGCTATTCCTCAAACCACCGAACGCAACGTGAAATTATCTCAGCGCTATTATTATATCCGAGAGCATGATGGTCTTTATTTTGGTAATGAGCTTGGCAGCGAGGAGAGAACGTATAGCTCTATAAGTGCAGGGTTTGATGAGGAGAACAGTACATGTGCACTGGTGACTTTTGTTATACAGGGGTGGGTGTTTCTCACTGTGTTAATTCTCCAGGCATGTCAGGGATGCAGTGATGTAGAGCACATGCACCATGTACCACTATTTCCTATAATGGTTACCTACATGAGACTTGTTTAATATGCTTTTTTAGTGCTGACATATTTATGAATGAACATTTCCACACAGTCGCCCTCTTTAAAACATAAGTATTTACTTAAACAATTTATATTGCAATCAGCATATGTTGGGGTGTTTTGAAGTGTTTATTGGACAAAACTAGCAATTTCAATTGCCCGGACTGTGGAACTCATGATTAGGCGCCATTATCTGACATTTTATAATCCCAATGATGAATTAATTCATCAGCAATTGCCTTGCTGCAGGCCTGTTTTCTTAACGAGCCATTCCAGTTTATGACAAAACTGCAATGTTTCTGAACAAACCGGTCCAGTTACGCTGAAGTAACTCGCTCGTCACGCAGCTGGCATGGTAACCAGTAAGGCACGAAGCCTCTTTCTTGTCAGAAATACCTCCACTGTTGCATCTTTGATTAACTGGACTCCGTAAGCTGGAGCTTCTGTACCAGCTGCAGAGATGTTTTTGTACAAGAAAATACAGTGTAAGTGTTGCAGTTGAACAGCTAATGATCATTTGTACAGATACACAGAGTCAAATGACTCACCTCGTCAACCTCATCTTAATTTTGCTTTGTTAGCTCGAGAAGTCTTAATTGCTTTTCTATTGTCTGTTTCCAAGTTCCCCTCTCTGTGTGTCCATCGTACTGAATTATGTTCATGTATTGATAGTATGTTATACTTTGTAGTGTGTTAATTAAAATAAATACAAATCCTAATGGTTTATATACATATAAATACAGACTATATGGCAACAAGGACATAATTTCAAAAACCCTAACCTAATGTAACAATACACTGTTACCTTATCCTTTAATAAATAAAGTACTGACATTTGCAGGAAGGGGAATAACGTGTGTTATTATGTGAACATGCAATTCAAGCCATTTCAGTGCCAACTTGGGATCAGTACTGTAAGTGCTTTAACTCTACACACTGAAGCTTTTCGTTGATTACAGTCTTACACACGCGCTTTTTTTTTTCTGTAACTGTAAAATAAACCTGGATTAGAGGACTCTCATTCTGAAACAGCCTTAGCTTAGGTCATTAGGTTTAAATGCAGGATGGTGATTTGAATGGAAGCTGAGAAACTTTCTTCTCACGCTCGCCAAGTCTAGTGAGGTGTCTGAGTGACCTACTGACCTCTCGCTCACGCACACATCGCCCACACACAACACATAACACCAAGGGGGCGGAAGCATATCCACAAACTATTCTAGCTTTAATGCCCTAACCTCCTCTAGCTCATTCCTTTTTTTCACGCATCTATTCTTGCATCAGTCCATCCTTTTAGTCTAAGTATTAATGCTGCAACAACAATGCCAAGTCTATCTTCAGATGTTGCTTGTGTACCGCGGGCAGCCTCGGAGCACTTAAAGAGAAGTGATTGGACTGTGCGTCTCTGTGCACATGTTGGTGGCCTCGGCATTGATCCCCCTCTAAGCCTTGGTCACTGCTTGCGGCCTGAAGGTGAGGTGACAGGGGAGTAAAGAGGCTTTCATCAGATTACAGCTCATTCTCTGTCTTTCACTGTCTCTGTTTCCACATCATTTATCTCACTGCTTCTTTCAACCACTTCTCTCTCTCTCTCTCTCTCTCTGTCTCTCTGTGTCTCTCTCGATCTCTCTTGCTGAACACCACAGTAATAAATGTGTTCTTAATCCCACGTGGATCCATTTGTCTCTTTCCAAATGTTCCTCATGAGCTAGATGGTGACTGTTCACCACACATCAACATGAACTCTTAAAATGCACAAAATGAAGAACTTTCAGTGCAGGCATGTGTTGAAATCAGTCGTAATTCCTAATATGTCAAATTTATTTGAACAGATGGATGAATAAAACCGTGGAAACAGATTTTGCTATCTAGCTTAATTATGTACTATAACACATATAGAAAAAACATATAGTTTTAGCATAAATAGAATATCTTGTGCTGTATTCTGTATATATCTCATAACTGGACTGGAGCAAACACATATATATACTATACTTGGTTCCTTTCTAACATTTCGTTATGTGAAGTGATGATGTGAACGCATGACTAGCACACAAACATCCACACAGCTTCTCTGTATAGACCACTGCCTTCTGTCTTTCACCGTTTCTATTAGCCTCGCTGCTCCATCTCTCTGTTGACCCAACCTGAAATACTGCCTTCAATTGTAGCTCTGCTACTCTGTTTGCTCTATTTGTTATCTGCTATGTTAGTGCGCACATTCACATGAGGAACGTGCAATAACCTCGCTGATCTCTTTGACCAGTTTAAAGTTTAATATCGGCTATTGCTTGTGCAAACAGGCCTCCACGCACAATTTCCAGATACTGTTTGCATCTACTACATATATGTGCAGCAGATGTGTTGGCCAAGATACTAGTGTGAGAGAGAGAGAGCGAGATCCTATCAGCTCCAAACCACCACGACAGCCAAACACATGTACACATAAAATGCCACTTCGCCGGAGGGCTCTTACACGCTGTGAGTCAGATCTGGTCGAAACGAAAGGCTCCCAGCCTGACACTGTCGTCGTTACACTGCAGGTGAGCCTGACCACTACACAGCTACTACATACGGGACAGTTTCTCAAATCGCTAAGCGGATGTCCAGACCGTATACGCGGAGCTGAATGACGAACTGCATTACATCTGACCAGTGCTGTGAACAGCTGAGTGCATGTGTGCTATGCGTGCATGCGAATATGCCAGTGGGAAGGACAGCACTGGGGTGTATTAATTGGATTAGGATCGACTCTACCCTTTCTCTTCCCTCCTCTCTTACACTCATTTTTTCCCTTACTCCCATTCTCTCTTAACTCCTCACCTCTTTCATTGTTCCCCGCTCTATGGGGCCTTTGTCCTTCCCTGCCTTCTCTCTCTTTTCACTTCAGCCTTAAGATTTACTAGTCTACTAACACACATCTTCACCCACAGTCCTTCCTTATTCTAGCTTTGGCTGCCATCTTTAACCAACCTCCCATCTCTGCTCTTTAAACATGTAACAAAAACACTGAGTCCTGTTGCAGACTTGCTCTGGCAGACAGAGACGCCCCTGTAGAAGATTTGTGCTCAGCCTTGAGTCTGAGACTTTTTGGCTTATGTTCGCTGCACTTACATAACGCATCATCAAAGCCCAGAGCTGCGAGTGTGGCAACACATGAATTGTATCTCCTGCCTCCTCTCCTCAACACTGAGATCAACGAATGCATTTCATTTCAGGTTTATCTTAGTAGTGATTAAAATCCTGGTACATTTGTGAAGGTAAACCTCTCTCCATGAACATCCTTGCTTGCCTCAAATATCAGTTTTTTTTTTTTTTTATTTTGACCAGACTTCTCATCAACTGTACGTCTGTCACTTTGGCCAAAGTCCTAAGCCTGAGGGTTGCTTGGATCTTGGTTGTGGTTACGTTACTATGAGCAAAGCACCATATGGGGATCTCATTCTCAAAGTCAGCTCTCAAACAGTTTTTTAATAGACTTTCTGAAGGTGCGATGGGGCTCCTGTTGCACGTCGCTTCTTTCTACCTCCTCATCAACACCATTCATTATGTCACACTGAGATTAAAATGTGAATGCAGTCATTATCCAAACAAGACAGAAGAGCACAGTGCGTGTGAATAACACCTGTTACCCAGAGTAGCTACAGTGTTTATACCATTGGGGGAAAATTAGGCTCTAACTGGACCATTTAGGCATCATTGGAAGTAAAAGAAATGTAAGAAAATCATTCCACAAATACTCATTTCATTTCATTTCCTCGTGCTTAATAACTCCTGTAATTACTCCTGTTTAGATTAAACTCTTATTAAACTAGATAGATAGATAGATAGATAGATAGATAGATAGATAGATAGATAGATATCCTATTGGATGCCCTCCGTCCGCATCCTGTTAAGCAGCGTGGCCTAGAGAGAAAGTGACTGAACGGTTCTGACAAACAACATGCTCAATCATGTCGGACATAACAAATCAGGCATTAGCTCTGTTATTTCCTGAACTCTTCTGGTGCGGAAACATCACACCGCCCAAAATATATCACAGGTTCAAGACCTTCAAAAGTTCAGCCCGGGAAATCAATCACAAACTGAAAGGAGAGTCTTATTAAAAGATTTAATAGCACTACAAAGTAAGAAACCACGTGGGCTGACACCAGGGGCACTCTCCAGTGCATCAGTCAAACAACAGAACCCAGTCAGTCACTAGCAGCACTGTGGTTTCTTAACAGTCTCAACACTTGCAACGGCATCCTGTGCTCAGCATCCTCGACTCAAGCACCGTACAACCTTCCAAATCCATCATTATATCACTAGAGATCCCTTTTGCTCCGGGGATGTAATTTTACTTTTTCAAATAGACTGCGCCTGGTCATTTCTCATGTGTCAAGACCAAAATGTTCCTTGTAATTTGTCACTTTAAAGGAGATTTGGAGCTCATACCAGCCGAATAACACTACAATTATACTTTCTTTTTTATGGTCCTTGCATGCTTGTTTTTCTGTGTTATATCTTACTTTTCCCTTTAGCACAGGGCCTGTAGAGAATCTACATCCATGCAGTAGTTTGCACTGTGTGTGTCTCCTCCTTGCCCCACATTAACCAGCTGTGCAGGCACTGTGTGTACCAAGCATATGGTATAAGCAGCAGACAACTAGGCTGACTTAATGTTTGATGGTTTAGTGTAGCCTGGTGCAGCTTCATTTACCAATACTGTTATCTTCAAGTGCAGAAGCGGGAAAGAGAACACACACGTTTTCCAAACAGAGCTACTATGTGGCGCTAAGACGACATTTGCATGTTTAACAAAGGAAATAAAAGAAAAATGTCTGCACACTTAGCTCAGCAGGCGTGCTGCCTATAATTACTTCTTCTTTGCTCTGGCAAACTACTAATTACAGAGATGTTGTGTGTGCTATTACTGTACAAGAGGAGAAGATGAGGTGGAGAGACAGAGAATTTACTGTCTCCGCTTCTGTTTTAGATTAAACTCTTATTAAACTAGATAGATAGATAGATAGATAGATAGATAGATAGATAGATAGATAGATAGATAGATGAATGGGTACACGTGACTTTCCGCGGGTGCAAATCCATTTGGCTCTCAGTGTTGACAGGCTGTTGGTCCAACCCAATTATGCACACGACCATCAAATTCAGAGTTTGGTCCTTAAAATACAAATTTCCACACAGCACTAAGGGTTGATCCGGTTGTTACTGATGTGATACCGGGTCCTGAACTGCTCGGATCCTCTGTTAGAGCCTCTAAATGCTGCGTGAAGCAGCGGTTTGAAAACAATAGAGGGAAAACAATAGCAGAGCCGAGGGAGTCCTCCATGTGTCTGATTGTCAAAAGCAGTCGGAGTGATGAGCTTTCAGCACAGCTATGGGCGCTATAAGTGGCTTTTAGGGAATCATATTGACATCAGCTTATGCGGTCCGTTGGAGGATCCGGGACAAAACGTCCCACTTTAGTGCGGCCAGACTCGGCTCAATAAAACCTTTGTGCCATACTAACTGTAATTTGAGATGAACAAGGAAAAAGCCCACTCACCTTCTAAACCAGAATAAAACAACAAAGAAACCCAGTCACAGGAAGATCTCCACTTGTGGGCGCGATCAGCTCCGTCCCAACATCATCGTTCAGTGCGTCGGATTCGGTCCAAAGACGCCGAGCAACTCCAGAAAACCCTCCCCACCCCCCCCCCCCCTCCTGAAGCGAGGATGAAACAATGCTCAACTCCCCGCTCCTCTCCTCTCCTCTCCAGCCTGGGCTTCAATGTTCTCACTTGCAGCCTGTCTTCCCTCGTCCAGACAGACGCGCCTTTATTGGCCAGCACCTCATGTAATATTGAACCCCGATAATGGACCAGTGCGACGGGAAATGGAAACGCAGCCTTGCGGTTTTTATCCAGTGTTTACATCATGCACCCAATTACATCCCTCCTAGATGACCAGTGTCTGCGCTTCCTTTGTGCTCACAGGCTCTTTCACTCCGAACGGGTTAAACCATTCCCGCAGCTCGAGAGGGGTGGGGAGGGGGGGAATAGAGAGGACCTATTCATGTGATTATGTGGGAACGAATGGGCTTGGTGACTCGTGGCCAAATGTTGTTATTGTCGAGGGGTAAAGAGACGGGGAGACAGGGAAAGGAGGAAGAAGAGGATGGATGACAGAGAAGGAGCAGAGGGAGAAAGTGATTAAGTGGGAGGGGGGTGAAAATGAAAATAAAAAGAAGTGTGTGTGCACCATCAGTTTCTCTTTTGTTTAGTTTATTTACTGAAAACAGTCGGAAACGCATCCTCCTCGCACCAAAACCCCGTCCTCTCTCAAATGCAAGCGCAGGGATTCATGCTATATTAGGCTTCATAGATGAAACATATTGCTACATCCAGTGTAATGGCAGGAATAACAAAACACAAGTACCGACCTAGTCCTGTTAGTGCCCTTTTGTTCTGCTGCATGTTCCAACAGAGCGTTAGTTCAGGACCTTGGAGAGCTCCCAGTCAGCGCCAACCACCTGAGACAAGAAAAGAACTGCAGCTCGAGTTGGAAGCAAAAAAAGATGTGATAGTATGTTTGGAGCTAATGTGTTTCCACATGCAACATAATATGATAAGGTTATTTGTTGTAAAGACCCTGGTCACTATGAATCCATCAGTGAGAACAGCCTGCTCTGTGTGGTGGTGGTAGCCTGTGCTCTGTACTTCTGCAGAGCACTAATCCGTCTCCAGGCTGTTGCAGCACTTCAGCATTATAAAAAAATAAAAAAAATAAAAAAACAGCCAGATTTTGAAAATGTGAAAACCCAAAGCTGCGTCCACACTGTAGCTGTTCGGATGTGATGTGGACCAATTGCACCATCTTCTGGTTTCTCGGAGTGGGAACCTGTGCGCCTCTGCTGAACCAGATAAAACCTGTTGTTGTTGTCTATATGTGGTTCAGTGGATCATCGGGGCTCAGGGTGCGCACATGTACAAAACAGTAATTTAGATGTTTTCAATTTCCACGTAGAGGCAGAAAGACAATGAGACATTTCACCTTTTAAAACATAAGAGTCTCATTGAATGCGTGTTGACCTCGGTTGCAGCTGTTTGTCTAGTGAGTGCTGAGCTGACGATGGCCATGGTTCTGTATGTTTTGAAGAGTTAATAGGATGCATGCTTGGAGCTTGGAGCTGTGGTTAATGGTTGAATGTCACCAGCAGCTGGGCATGTTGGATATAGGACATTTAGTACTTTAACACACTGATCATTTTAAGAGAACGCTCATTTGCTCAAAATCCACATTTAAGATGACTAACATCCCCGTTTTCAATAAAACCTTCTATTCTGTGCACATCTCAGCTGAACCAATGAATCCATAGTTCATCCAATGTTCCACACGGGGGGAAAACGTGCACAGGACGCGCGGCGGCATCTGCGCCTTTAAGAGCATCTCTCACAGCATCCTCCCCCTATGGCACGGACGCGCACACGGCAGCTCAACATTAGAGAATACAGTTTAGCTTTCTGCACATCCATCATCCCATAGATCCGCCGTAACGTCACGCAACTACATGTATCGCGTTCATTTCTCCGGACATTGATGAATCTGCCTCAGCAGTGGTCGTAGCGGTCCGTCCGATCGTTCATATTTGCATTTCCTTCCCTCCGCGCATCCAGAGACTGCTCTACGCTACAAGATGGCTGAGCTGAATTTGGGGAAGGGGCTGACTGCTGGGAAGGTGGCCAGCAACGTTCAGAAAAAACTCACCAGAGCCCAAGAAAAGGTAAGCGCTGCTTCTTCACATGCTTACATGTGAGGAAATGGCATTTCAGGGCCCATGAGCAGCGAAGCAGCGGTGCCGCATCCTCCAACCGAGGCGCAGTGTCGCATCACGACATCGTAATAATACGAGCGGTGGTGGATGCTGTATTTGGGGATGAGGATATCCACTTCAAATGCTTCCCTCCTTTAGTCAATGTCGTGCAGCGGGCACGTTCATAATGCGGTGAGATGCTGCAGGCCTCCCCATCATTCAGCCCATTAGGTTTAATTGAGCTGAAAAAACAAAACACAACATATATCTGAGAATCTCAATGAATGAATGAATACTTGTCACTCAGGAGGTGACTGTAGCTCACTAGCTTGCATTCTGCTATAGTGATGATAGTATTAAATACCCATGCTGAGTTATGTACAGTTAATGTTGTGCTTAAAGTCAGAGGCCTAGTATTCATTCACCTGCGGGCTGTGCACTGAATAAATAGCAGGGGGCGCTATTTGTCAGTCCATACGCAGCATGTACCATGGATCTCTCTTATTTTTGATGAAATGTGCTTAGAATTGCACTAAGCAATGGTTTGATGTTTTCTGTGCGTATATTGCTTTTGCAACCAATTACATTTCCAATTCATGCAAATATATTTGATTTAAACTTAATCTAAAGAGAGATGAATAGATCAAGACTTGGAAACACACGTGTTTACTGGGTTTAGTAAAGTTGATCAAATAAAATAAAAACCCTAGCCTTGTTAAAAGTGAAAACTGTGCAGATTGATTTGTACAGTGACCCAGGGTATTGTCACTAACACTATTATTTGTTGGATGCGCAGGTTCTTCAGAAGCTTGGGAAAGCTGATGAGACCAAAGATGTTGCTTTCGAGGAGGGAGTCATCAACTTCAACAAACAATATGTGAGTGGTAACCCGTGTTCACCAAAAATTACATAGCAGTGATATGAGAACTCCAGTCAGCCAGACGTTTTGGATCTATTCAGTATGTACCTGCTGTTGTTTGCATTACATTTAGTCATTTTGGCAGATGCTTTTATCCAAAGTGACTTACAATACACAAGGCAAAGGCGGGGGTAAGCGAGCTGTTGCCTCGAGACCTCTGCTGGAGGTAGGCTACAGCTGGGATTTGAATCCCGGTCTCCCTCACGGAGAGCGGCTATCATCCCACTATACTATCCAGCCAAGCCGTTAGCTCACTGCACAACATCTCTCTCCATGTTCCCCTCTCACTCTTTTTATATTCTAAGCATGGTGTTTTATGTCTCACACACAGACCGAAGGCAGCAAACTGCAGAGAGACCTCAGGGCATACCTGGAGGCAGTGAAAGGTGACACCAACAACTTTATCTAGAGACACATTGATGACTGCACGCATGCTACACATGTAGACGCACATGTACAGCAAAGTCAGTCACTTGCACATTCATCGCTCTGCCAGCACACATTTCCACTGACGTACAGTATTTGGGTTGTCCTCAGCCATGCACGAGTCCTCAAAGAACCTGCAGGCATGTCTGGTCGATATGTATGAGCCGGAGTGGTACGGCAAGAATGAAGTGGATTCCATTGCGGAGGTCAGACACACTTTTATAAATGTCTTTCAAATAATTGTCTGCATGAGGATGAGCTGGTTTCAAGTCAAAACCACTTTATTTTACTGAGGATTAGTTGATTGAGTCTTTATATATGTGTGTGTGTGTGTGTGTGTGTTATGTAAGTGTAAATGCTTGGCTCCTGATTAGCTTATGCTTTTGCAGCAGCTCTTTCCCTGGCACACACACACACACACATCTCTGTGTTAAGGTCAATAGTTAGAAGGATGCAGGCCTGAGACGCTACTGTAATAATGTATTTATATAAAATAATAATTTGCTCTAGAAAAGTCTTGTAAGTTGTGCCTGTGATTGTGAATTGTGTCATACCGTTCCTCCCTGCTGCAGGACTGTGATGTGCTGTGGACTGATTACCACCAGAAGTTGGTCGACCATGCTCTCATCTCCATGGATACTTACCTGGGCCAGTTCCCTGATATCAAGGTAAACTGTGGGGTCTCTTTGTCTCTATGTAGAAGCTGAAACATCTCATTTCAGGTAGACACATCAAACCGGGATGGTACTTATTCTCTGTTTCCTATTTCCCGTTCAGGCTCGTATAGCTAAGAGGGATAGGAAACTGGTTGATTACGACAGTGCTAGGCACAACTATGCTGCTACGCACAAGTCCAAGAAAAAGGATGGGGGCATTAAAATTACCAAGGTAAATCAACAACAACATAGTTTTAGACCTATTTTATGCTATAAGCACGAGAACGCTGCTAATTATTTTTATAATCACTCTCATATAAGATATTTAAGTAGTGAGTATTTAATGCTCTCTCTCTCTCTTCCAGCCTTCCACTTTGTTGGAGAGGGCGACTCCGGGTTGGGCTCAGGGTATCTTGTCTGCACACAATATTGCCCAGAGCAGTCTGTCCAGGAGCCAGGTATTAAATGATGTCGCTGTGCTTCCTACAGTTTTCTGACTATGAGACAATGATAAGGGGTGTCCTGACAGCCCAGGGGTCAAAGACACATGGGATGGAACAAGAACATCCTCCACCTTCTAGTCTCTATAAGGCAACAACAATTAAACAAAGTTAAATTATAAGCAGAAGAGGCAGGAGCTGTTATGCACACACACCTGTGTATTCACAGTACATCAAACACACACTTATGAAGTATTGTGTGTGTTTCAGGCTGAAGAGGAGTTTGAGAGAGCCCAAAAAGTGTTCGAGGAGATTAATGCTGACTTGCAAGAGGAGTTACCTTCACTCTGGAACAGGTGTGTGTGTGTGTGTGTGTGTGAATGTCATGTTCGTGAATGGATGCTATAATTATGTAGTTTTCACTTACATCTGTGCTACATTTACCCTTACAGGATATTGAAGTAAATTAAGCCAATAATGCAGTCAATACTGTTTCTCTCTATCTCTGTAGTCGTGTTGGGTTCTATGTCAGCACCTTCCAGAGTTTGGCTGGTTTCGAGGAGAAGTTTCACAAGGAAATGAGCAGGGTGAGACTTTTCTACAGATCTCCAATAGTGCTGCACTTAGATAAGACAAAACAACAAAATAGAATATTTGTATGATTTCAGCATTTTGGAAATCAGACACAAAGACGGTTGTAGTGCATTTGCTCCTGTCAAACGAAGCTGACACATGAGGGTTTACCTCGCTGCAGTAAAAATACTGTCTGTTATCCCGCCTTAGCTTGAGAGTTGAAAGTTCTGTCACTGTGAGTTTGCGCATGATTCAAACGAGCTGTTGCAGACACGCTTGGCAGCACACGGGTAATAATGCAGAACACAGGGGAGAAAACACAGTGTGAAGTTTGATTGGATAAAGACTCCTTCCTAACAATATTTTTTCACTTTGTTATTCTTTATTATTGAGTGCAAATTGATGGGACCTGCTATTGCAAGTGATATAAAGTGTTAGAGCTGTGTTAGATGTGTTCTTCTGAGCAGAAGAAATCCACTACTGTTGATGCTAGTTTTTTCCACCCTGTCTTTCCAATGTCTTTACAGTTGGATCAGGATTTGTATGATGTCTTGGACAAACTGGACGAAACAGATGCAACCAGGTTAGTGAGCAGAAATTTCGACTTTCGACTTTCTACTGCTTGGTGACATTTGTTTTGCTCGTACAATAAAGAGATTCATGGACATGAATTTCAAACAATCATCTGAGGCATCTATTATAATGTATGAGCTACCACTCAGGTCAGAAACCACTAACTTTGGTTTAAAAGAATCCTAGTCTACATGATAAAAGTTCAAATGATGTGTGAGATTGTGTTTTTTAGTGTTGAGCCTCATCATCTCATTCCTTAGAAATTCTAGTGAAAGAAAAGTGGAAGAAAAAATGTCTTTTATGATCCTAAAATATCAAATTATTAATTAATTATTGATTTAAATTTGCTGAAACATGAAACCTGTAGATTAAAGTTTTTAGATGTTGGGAATACAATTTACAAAATGGCATTCGTTAATCTAGAGACACCCCTGAACGCCCCCAACCCCCTCCTCCTTGCAGAGAGACAGGTAACCGGGGCGCCTCATCGTCAGGAGCAAATAGGAGGTAACCAGCAGCAAGTGTGGTAACCATGGTCACACAACTCTTGTCTGTCTTTCCAGCTGACCTGTCCGTCCAACTGTCTCTATGTCAGCCAGTCTGCGGGGCTTAGGAGAATTCAGAGAGAACTAGTGCTTGGTCGTGCAAATGAATTCACACACACACACACACACGCTGGTCTGGTCTGGGAGTTGTGCATTCAGAGCTGCAGACTTTCAAGAGCTGAGCAAACCTGTGCATTAAATGCAGCACCGGGCAAGACTGTTACATAAGCAAAAGCAGAAATCGTTAAGATCAGAAGTCTAAATCAAGCATCAGGTTCAAGTAATGAATGAGCACTGCCTATAGAGATCTGATCGTGCCAGTTGATTGCTTTAATGTTGCATATTATATTACCTCAAACCCACTGATGCACACTAAGCCTGGGGCTTTTGGGGCTCTAGAGCAGCTGTCCATTATGCCTCATTGGTAATACATTCTTTGTAGTGTTTGGGTTCTGAGACCCATTTAAACACACTGCAAATATGCTTTGTCCAGCAGTTGCAGGTATGCTCCTCTTTTGAAATCTGCAGATCTGAGTCTGCTCTGGTCAGCTTAAGAACATCGTCTCTATTACAGCGAATGGCTTATGAGGATTTGCAGGAGGGATGGATAAGGCGTGCTTGCATGAGATGGAGTGATAAAGGGATGAAAGGCTCACTTTTCTTGCATGACAGCTTCCACTTGGCCTCTTGTAGAGCATGCCCTGTAACTTAGATTTTAGCTGCGCTCTTTAACTTTCCCTACTGTCTTCTCTCGCAGTGTTTGCAGTCCGTGTTACTTTCTCTCTAATTTCTCTGCCCTTATTGTCCATCTCTCCCTGTTTTATTCCATCAGTGGCAAAGAACCATCTAATCACACTCTCAGGCCGGCAGGACCACCCCCAATTCCCAAATCTCCATCTAAGGTAGAAACACACAGAAGTCATACCACTTAACTGTGTCAATTACTAACTAATAAAACTAAACGTGGCTACATATGTTTTCTTCTGTCCTAGCTAAAGCCAGCAGTGCCTCCTCCCCCCAAGGTGACGCCATCCAAGGAGTTGAAAACAGAGAACATCATCAACCTCTTTGATGCTGCAGCTACTCCTAATATTAGTGTCACCTCCCCTACAGAGGTGAGCGACTGCTGCTGAGCAAACTGCAGAATAGCCCTTTAACTTTCTCCTTTTTCTGTGCAGGTCTGTCAAACAGTCCTTCTTCTGGACTGACCTATTCTATTTCTTCAACTCTGCTCTTTTCCTTTGCCCTCTGTGGTGCAACCACTTAGACAATGAGCCCTCTTATTCCTGTTGTTATCAGTTTGACAGTCCTGCAGTGAGCAGCCTATTGGACATGGACCTGGACTCTTTCAGTGCGGCAACCAAAGCCTCCACGGTCACACAGGTGGATGATTTGTGGCATGAACATATAGGTCATAGAGAACCTCCACTGCAAAAAAATGCCAAGCTTCACAAGCGGTTTTATGTTCTATTCAGAAAAGTACATTTGGTGAAGTCCTTATAAACGTTGCTGTCCACTCATAATGTCGGGGAATAAGTCTTCACCACAGATTTACATGTTGCTGTTCAACAACAGGTGATAGATAAAGTAACAATTTGCCCCTGCAGTAGTTTGACTTGAGTTAAATATGTAAAATGCGCTGTAGCTCAGAGTGCACTGTGTTGAAATAAGTTTGAAAAGTCTGGATACAATAAGAAATCACTTGGTAAGCTTGGCATAGTTTGAGGTGCTACCTGCTCTACTTTCTTTCCAAGTTTCCAACTGAGAGGTGGATGATGGCATGGTGATGGTGTAGAAACCTGCTTCTTGTGACCACTTCTTCCTGCTTCAGCACTAGCCACTCACGGCATGAATCGCAGACTCCGGTCCTGCTCCGCTCTTTCTCTCCAGAACTGAACAAAAAGCAAAGCACGGTGCAGAATATGCAGCTTTAAGTACAGGAGTGATCTGCGTTGTGCTTAGTTTATCTTGGAATAAAAGTAGAAGAAACGTTGCTTCTTGGTTAGTCAGATAAATTAGGTCTCTGGTGATTCAATAATTTAAAATGAATTTAGCTTCGATATAGTGTTTCAATACCTGATGAATGAGTGGTATGTACTGTAGCACACTATATACCATGATGTGCTGTAGCTCATAGTTATCAGAGCCAGGACCGCTGAACTTATATAATAAGGAATTTGTCTTCATTTGACAGGGTTATTGTATTCAACACCCTTGGTATTTAACACCCTTGGTGTTGAATACAGCCCTCAGATGCAAGAGACATTATTTTACCTTGCTTGTGGGAATGATACTGTAGTGTACTTCTGTATAGGAAACATAGAACCAACCTTTTTAGATAGACATTAGCAGACTAGACTCACCTAGTTTGTCTTATGTCACCAGGTAATGTCTGTACTCTTGCTCTGCTTGTTGGTTAACAGCATGTGACCTGCATTGGAAATGTCTAATTTAATGCAAAGGGCATAAACAAGAACTATTTAAAGGGTTTTGATCTGGTCTTCTTACTCTTTTCCTACAGCCTGCAAACTGGGATTCTTGGGTAAGCTTATCATTCTCACACCCCAAAAAAAAGAACGAAAAATAATAAGACAACTATATAATTATCATCATTATTATCAGCATATCGTAGTAACCGTCACCTCCTTTGTCATTGTTTGCACTAACTAATTGTTTATGTAGCCATTATACAAGCCCCATTCGAGTTATGCTTGTTAACACTCACAATATAATTGAAAGAGCCGAGGTTGTCGTGCAGGGTGGGAACTTCTCTAATGGCTTTTTCTGTTTAGAACCAAGCTTTTCCATAAATTCATGTTTTTCATTTGTCTGTCCCAAATCTGTTTGTGCATTGTCTTTGTGTCTGAGGTTCTGGATGCAGCAACTAAACACTAAAGAGATTTCTGTATGGCACAAATAGAACTTGGGAAAGAACTTGAGTCAATTCAGTTGTATATTGGCATTTATTGTAACAGAATCATTATTAATATCTAATGTGCAGTATCATTCTCTCTCTCCCAGTATAAAGCCTTTTAATAGATAATGTATACTTTCTTACTGCACAAATTTAACCATTTATATTAATGAAAAATCTCTCACAGCTGAATTGACTTCCTTTTTTCTGTTTGCCCTTCTCCTCCTGTATGTTCACATGTTTTCGTATACTGTTTTCGACATGTACACGCTGCATGTGACACACAGGGAACAGTTACGCTCTGAAACTCGCGTGAAGTTGCTCATGGTTGTGGTGGATTGTTTGATGAGGCCGGACAACTTAAAAAAAAAGCTGGTGAGCAACTTCACAAAGCCTTGTTTGCACCTTCGCATCCTGGCCATCGAGTAACCCTTTCGTTCATCCCTATCACTGTAAGAGAGATGTGTCTCAACAATAATGCAGAGTTGCTGGATTAGAGCTTGAGGCAAAGCAGCGATAGCTCACAAAGGAACGACACTTCTGCTCTTACAAAAGCTTCCTTCCTCTTTCTCCATCTGAACATAGCCGTGGAAATATACGTAAACCATGTTTACTAGCTACACTCAGAAGATCCATCATCTATCTTCTGATGGGAAAAGCTTGAGAATTGTTTCTTTCCTGTCTTCTACTGCAACCTTTCCTTTTCTTCATTTGTCTTTTGATTTGAGCTGGACCTTCTCTGTAAGGGGTTTATCCTTCTACATCAATCTCCGTGGGTCTTATGGTGATGATAATGATGATGGTGATGATGAACTCTTCCCATCAGTGTCCCTGGCATCTTCCATGTCTTTGTTTATGCTCACGGTGGCAAAAATGCTCCATTTTCTCTTAAATGTGACAGAAACATTTATTTGGAGTAACAGCTGATGCCACTCCACGAACCTTCATTCATGTTCAAATCCCTTAGAGAGGCATTCCTATGGTTTTGTAGAAAGATTTCAGCCCCTTTAATATCATGTCATCTTAACAGTGAACCCTTTTTAAATAGCTGTCATCTGGCAAAACACTAACATGCTCACAATGACTATGATTTAATCTTTACCATGTACACTGTCTTGGTTTGGGATGTTGGCATGCTAACATTTGCTAATTAGCATTAAAGCAAACAACAGCTGAGAGCTGATGATTTTAAGATCCTTTTACCTGTATTTAGCAGTAACCTTTTGACCGGATCATGACAAAAGAGGAATAATCAAAAGATTAATTTTATTACAGTTCCCCTCGCCCCCCCTGAGACACACATGATTTTTGTTAAATCTGTGTTAAACAACAGACACTGCCATAGAATGATGTTACTTGTGTAGCAGGAAACAGTGTAGAGTCAAGTCATTTGAGCTTGAACTTACCTGAATGTTGATCCCCTGATCTGCTGTACAGCCCCTTTATTAAGGTCTTAGTAGAGCTATCTTTTTCTAACCCTTTGTCCATTAAAAACAGTTTTCTTTCTGTTAAGAATTCCCTCAACTATCTGATTAATAACCCCTTACAATGCCCGTAAGATAAAATATTTTTTATGACATCTTATTCCTTGAAACCTGACCCTTGCCCCTCAGCCTGAAGACAGTGATGACAAGGATGAGAGTACCGAGCAGCACTATGACCCAATGACTGCTGCTGCAGAGGCCTGGGAGGATGATGGTTCGCAGCCTGTCCATTATGACCCCATAGCCGCTGCCACACAGGGCTGGGGCGATGACGGAACCCAACCAGTTCGTTACGATCCCGTGGCTGCGGCTCAGGCAGGATGGGACGATGATGGGGCGCAGCCGGTTCATTACGACCCTGTAGCTGAAGCCCAAGAGGGCTGGAGTGATGATGGTAGCCAGCCGGTCACAGAGGTGCCCGCCACTGAGGATAAAACACCTGCAGCTGAGGCTCCAGCTGACACTGAGCAAGAAGCCACAGCAGAAGATGCCGTGGTGGATAATGAAGAGGGTCAGGTAACCAAAGAGAGAGAAAAAAATGGAGAGATGCATCTGGATGAAAATGGTGGATGCATCCGCTTTTGAGGCGGAGGTTTGAGCATGGGGTGCTGGGAATAAACAGGTAACAGTGGGGTAAATTGTGACTGAAAGGTGGAAAAGATGGAGAAATCTTGAGGAAAGATTTATTATGCATCTGAGCCACCAGTACGGTCCAGATACATGGAGACTGATCTGTGATTGATGAGGGAAAGAAAAGTATAGCCACATCTTCTTATCTTACAAGTCTATGCACATATTATCTATGCTAAAGCTTAATGACAGGTAATATCTAGTGTAATCTCGCTGTCAGTACGCCTATATTAACCGACTTCTGCTGGCTAAGCTGTGCTGCTTGTCATTTTGTCTTGTCTTTGTCTTGTCTGTCTGTTCTTTCTTTCATTCTTTCTCCCTCCTCATTAGCATAACTCCCATTTGGTAACATTTCTTATTCCATGTTTCTCTGCTCCTAGGGTGAGACTGCGGCAGCTGCTGCAGAGACGGCAGAAGAAGCACCAACAGAGGAGGTGACTCAGGTATTTTTGTGAAATAATATTGACATTTTCTTGTTTTGTCACATTTTAAGATATAACTGTGTCTTTGAAAGATGAAGAAATGCTCTGATTAATTAAATTATCAGTAAGTGGTGCCTCTTTTTTTTTTTTTTCTTCCCTCTAGACACCTGCGGTAGCTGCGGTAGCTGCGGTAGCTGCAGAACCAACAGAAGCAGCATCAGCGCCTGCAGAAATGCCCCCTGGCTTCATGTTCAAGGTAAATGAAAATAAATAAGAATAAAACTCAACTTAAAACTCAAAATCTATGTATGGTGATAATTCATGTTAGTATCCACTTGATGTAGGTCCAGGTGATGCATGATTACGCTGCCAATGACACAGATGAACTGGAGATGAAGGCGGGGGACGTGGTGCTAGTAATCACCTTTGACAACCCTGACGAACAGGTAGAGACACACACACACACACACACACACACACTCATGTATGGGTGTTGTGTCACAGTGACAATGGCTTGCTTATTTGCATGTTTGTGTGTTTAGGATGATGGTTGGCTGATGGGAATAAAGCAGCATGACTGGGAGCAGAGCAAAGAAAATGCCACTAAAGGAGTATTCCCTGAAAACTTTACCCAGAGGCTGTGAAAGAAGGGGACCGAATGCCATCCCAGCTTCTTCCTTTATGTCTCTCTTCCTCTTGCCTCTACTCTTCATTTCCCTCCTTGCCCCGATACTTTACCTTTCCTAGGACTTTGGCCATAGAAACAGAGCTGTCACAGCCCTGGCTGAAACCATGCATTTCTAAGGTCTGCTACACTGTGCTAAAAGTGGATCTTAGGCATTTCTGTGGATTTCTGCCAACATTTTCCAAATTACAGATGTAACCATTTCACAGGTCTCATTTTGTCTTGCTGCTGAGTTGCTACCAAATAGCAGAGTAACTGATTAGAGAATCCTGGTCACGCAGGTTTGAAGCATGGATGTGGTACCTCTGCAATGGTTACCCACGAAATACTATTATAATGTTTTATTTGCAGTCATGTCTTGTCAGAAACCCTCCAAGGCGTATTCAACCACCAGAACAGAGGAAATGTCTCTCGAGATGTGATTTTTTTTTTTTTCACGTCATATTGAGATATTGAGAACAGTGTGAAATGATTAACACAACGCCAAGTGTAGCAGAAGTATCCCGTATACACAAGGAGGGGATGATACTGACGGAAAGAGTTAAAGGGCACTGACAGGCACTAAGGAGAGACTTCACAATGTTTAGAAAAATTCAACCTCTAGGCAGCGACTTCACCTCAGTCAAAATAGACCTTCAGCACACAAGGTGCTGCTGTCTGATCAGTTTAATTGGACACATTTAATAACTCCTGGGAATCTCCGACCGGCGATCACACTCCTGACACAATCCCTTTCGGATGCATCCAACCTATCCTTTTACCCCTCATTAATTATTGACTTGTGAAACATGGGCCCTTGATTGTTGTATTAGTTTAGGTTCCACGGTGGTATAGGTATTATGAAGCTGTTCAAATAAATCAATATTATTTCAAAAACTTTTTTTTTTTTCGTCTCACAAGAGATTCCAAATATGCATTAACCACGGCTTGTTAAAAAGCAAGCTAACACACTAACCCTATGAGAAGCTGCTACTGCTAGTACAATAGTTAGGCAGATGTGGTTACACCCTAATACAAAATCAAATATATACTGACTGAGCCAGCCTCATTTGTTCCTTTGGTTTGCATAGAGAAAACTCAAATGCAGATGATTCAGAATATGCACCAGAACAACTTCTTTTATTTTTATATGCTGCCAAGCAATGATTACATATAGCCTAATATAACTATGTCAACATAATTGCCAACTGGGGACGCTATGGAGTGTTTTGTACCTCTGTCAATTTTACTGCTCTCAACATAGCCGCATACTGTAGGTAGTTCAAACTATCTCACCTTCTGTCATGTATTGAGTCACTAAGAGATTCACAAATCCCCGTGATGTTATACATATGATGAGTATGAGAGGCAATGTGTGTATGTACGTGTGATTGTATGTGCGTGTGTTTATGGATCGCTGGGACATAAATTCTTTATCTATAGCCTATTGTTATGGGATGATATCACCACCACCTACTGTACCAGGGGATAAGGTTGTCCATTACACAGGACGTTTTTCTGACTGGACAAAGACGACTCAGACGTGTTTGGCTGTTTATCCACTGGCTGGTATTATGGTTCCAGGTGTTATTGTGCATTTGTTGTGTATAAGTGTAATTTTGCCAAGCTGTGATGACAGATGCATATTCTATAATGACATTCATATCTGTATGTGAGTTACTGTGAGCATGCTGACTTCCCCACGTGTTGTTGTGTGAACACCCTTGATTTAAGACGACGATACTTGGATCACTTTTGAGGCAGTCAAAACGGGCAATTTTTATTTTTTTATTATTTATTTTCTTAATCTCATTAAGGGAGGTGGTGTGTGGTTATTTTCTGTATGTTGTTTTTTCACCACTGGCCCTCAGATTAGTCCTGATTATAATTGCTGGTTTTCCATTACCCTCGCCTCAAAATGTTGCCAGGGTATCGTGGTCCAAACAGACTTTTAAACATGATTACACGGAGACAGGACACATAGAGATAAATGTCAAACCACCAGACTCAGCAGGTAGACTACTCAGCAAGTAGAATTAGTCCAAAACACATCAACACCATAAAGGTGGATGCATTTTAAAATGGTTTTCAGTATTGTAAATTCTTGAGATGTACTTGATTTTTTTTCATGTGTAAGTGAATGGCCCCACGTGTGAGAACATCAGCCGCGCACTTGGTAAACCGGCTGCATCTCATGTCTTGTTTTCAAATTTTATGTAAAACTTGGTTGAGTATTACCTGAATCTGGTTTTCTATCTGTCTTTATGGGTCAGTCTCCTGCAATGAGCTATGGGATAAAACAAAGAGTTTTTTTTTTTCTCCTGTACCTAACTGACCAGTAATAATAAAGATTACTTAGAGTATTTTTCTGCTTCTGTGGCACTTCTTATGAGCCGTGCATCATGTGAACACACTGACAGAACATCTCCTGTCGGCGCCTGTTCCAGCAGATATATCCAGCAGGGTGTGCTGTGTTCAAGGACTAACTCTCCATCCTGGAAAAAGCAAGAGAGAACTGTTGAGCCGTCAAGAGGAGGAAAGAGAAGATTGCTGGGTGCTGCTGTCCGTGGTACTGAAACCAACCAGCAGCCCACCCTGTAAACACAACTAGTGTTACAAGAGGTGCTTATGAAAGCATAACAAACCCGGTTGTTCATCATTGTTGTATCTGACAAAAAGAAAGCCAGTGCCTCTATATCTAAGTAAGCAAGCAACAAAAAGAACAGTCTCTTCCTTTAGTGATTAGTAATGTCTGGCATGTGATCTTTTTGATTTTCAGCTGCAAAAAAAGCAAAGCTTTGGTTTTAAAAACAACTTTATGTTTCAAATACAAATTGTATGAACAGAGATGCAAAAAATAATAATAGTTTACATTAGTTTCTAAAAATAGATATTTAAATAGTCTCTCCAACAATAGCTTAATATACATATTTGACAAATCTTTGAGCAGGAATAAAGAAGATGAAGACTTGGAGTCCCTATTTAACAGCGATGTTTCAGTTTTTGCAAACGATACTCAACAGGTGTTTTGACATTGAGCTACACATTGAGCTCCACACGTTTTCCAGCACACATCACAACATAAATCTGTTTCTCGTGGTACCACTGCCAATCTAGGTCTTGGATGAAAAAGATGGGATATAAAAAAAAGAAAAAAGACTCATGTAAAGGAGAGCTATCAAGCCAACCCTTAATATTCAAGATTCATGATAACTGTGATTTATCATGATTCTTAGAAGTTGCTTAATACAGTAGTTGAATCCAGCCTGAGTGTTGTGTTTGCCTTAATTATATATGACTGACCTGAAATCTGAAAACCTGAAATTATTATTTTCTTTAAAAAAAAAAAAAACATGTCACAAAATTCCTGAAAAAACAATAAGATGTATAAATGAAACATATAAATCAGTCGGAGACAATCAAGTTGAATAAAACAAAAGGCAGATATGGAAGACCAACATGGCCGCCGCTGCACCACGCGTCTTCCTGCATCAGTACGACAAGCATTCAGTAAATACACAGAGTTCCATCGAGCACATTTTGATGTGTCAATCCTCCAGTTAAATGTTATTTCTAATATACAGTATAGACTCTATGGAGAAGAGCAAAGCATCAGTGGATTTACTGCAATTATTATTTTGTGAGTAAACAGAGCATTCAGTTGTTTTCTTTCCCTCTTGACATTACTTGACTGCACAAACACCAAAGTACATACAGAGCTTCGAATCTCGAAGAATCACTTTTCCATTTTTACCCCATATGTTTCAATTTCTTCTAAGTGTATCCGTTTGCCCCAGCCTAATCTCAAGATGCAAAATACAGTACAAAGACATAATGAAACCTGATGGTCTAACTACCTTTAGTTTTAATTTAACAAATACAGTTGAGGTCACAGTCTCTAAGGTGAGCGGATTGAACAGATACTTGTGTTGGTATTTCTGTTGAATTTCTAATTTTGATATGTACGCTGATTATCTTTGACTCCCCAGTCACTCCAGTCCTCTACGATTTCTGGAATGAATCAACTGAATTGAGTAAAAGACCAAAGCAAATCTTCTCTCATTGTCTCAAAGTAGTGAAGAGTTTGGTGAAGTACAGCAAATACAGGCAAGTAGAGTTAGTACAAAATTCATTTACACTGTAAAATCAGTTGTCTTTGGTGGTTCCCCAGTCATCTTTATGTGTTCAGGGAGACAGCTGTGTTCTGTGCTTTATTGTTCCTGAATACAGGAGTATGGAACGTGTCTCTGTGGTTCCTATCTCTGCCCTTGCTCAATACCCCAGGGGTGGAAGTGTCCAGCATCCAGCAGCGTTTGCCCCAACTTCTGTAGAAGCCAAGGGTACCAGTGCAGCCCGTCAGTCTGTGGCTCTGAGGGCCCCATCAGGCTGTAGAAGAGCCTCAGTGGGGCCAGGGCCCAGTGAGCCAAGTAGTGACTGTTCACAGCAGCATAGCATGATGCCAGCACATTGTTCACCACTATAGAGCCATGCTGGGTGAGCGGGGCGTACAACCCGACACTCGTCTGCTCCTTCACAAAGGTCACCACTGAAAGAGTTGCCACTTTGCCCTGCTGCGTAATTATGCACTGTCCTGGCCGGACTTCGCTGGCAAAAACTGTCCTCAGACCTGCTTCCCAGTTAGGCCTGCCTCTCGGTATGGAGCCCCGAAGTGGCTCTTCAGCTGTTTCCTCCCTCCCTGTCTCACTCAGCCCATCAGTGCAGTCTGTGACAAAGATCAGGTGAGCTGCTGTGAGCGTAATATTAAGTCCTGATTCTGTGCCAATGATATAGAAGATCTTCGTGACGTTGGGCTGGCGGTCCAAAAAGGATAAGATAGGGCTGTAGAGAAGAGGACCATGGCCATCTGCTGTTGAGGAAGCTAAGACGTGGTCGCCCGGGCGGAGATCACGCATCTGTTTAGTCCCCCCACCTTGGAGAATAACCTGAGCACTTCCAGGGAAACAACCCCCAGTTTTGGCTGCCACAGAGTGTTCTGTAAAGATTAAAAGAGGGAAGTTATATCATCACATTTATTAGCATTTCTTTCCCTGTTTTAATTTATAATTACATTATTTATAGTCAGAAGACAAAACATAAAGAAAAAACATTCACACGTGGAGGTTAACCTGGGTCACAGAGTGATCGGTAAAGCCGGTGAGACTTTGACACTGACTCACTTTATCTCAGTGGATCAGGGTGTAGATTGTTAACATATGTATATAATGTGACTCTGACTCAAACAAACAGTCCGTCTTTAGCTTTCTACATAATCTCAAAACTTCAACTAGCAAATGTTCATCGAAGACTTTGTCCCCATCCACAGCTGATCAGGTAATAATCATTTAACTGTGATTTATGATGCTTTAGTTATTATTCTTGTGTAAGAGTCGGATAAATGTCATTTATTTATGCTGCTAGAATTGCCACCGGCTGCGCATTTCCTCCTGTTCAATTATATCTGAATAAGGTGGCCCTTTAAGACGCAGTGAGACGAGGTGGCAAGAGGAAGTAGTCTACAAGAGCTAATGGATAACCAGCTGATTCTATCACCACAGCCAGAGCACAGCCCGGGGTCAGAGAGACAGGAAAGTACACAGACTCAAACCTGGGTCTAGATATTAGCGTTCATTTGTCCACGTCAGGAAAAAAAAAGCAATGACTCCCTGTAATGAGCCTGATTTCCAAATATGAATTTTTGAATAGAATTCAATAAATAATAATGAACATAAATAAGATTACATATAACTCTACACTGTGTGTGTGTGTGTGTGTCTGTAGGAGGGTTGTCTTAAGGCCATCTTAAGGCAGCCAAATATTTGTTCAAGGTGTGTGTGTCTGTAAGCTTGAGGGCTGCTACAAAAGGAGGGCTGCGACCGGGAGGTGATAAGACTCAGATAAGAGATCTGAGAGAAACCTAGTGAAGGAAAAGCAACAGCAAAACAAAGAGAGAGTTAATCATCTCACAGCCTCAACGGGTGGTTGAGTGTAGTTTGGCATCAAATAACTGGTGGTACCAGACATGGGTAAATGGATTTCTAAACCGGCTCAAGTCTCCGAATAGCTTAAGGTGGAATGTGGTCAAGTATTGTTTGTGTAAGTCCTGATTTGGGTTTCATAAAGTATGCAAGTCTTGGAGAAAGGTAACTTAATATTGACAATAAAATAAATACTCTATCACAAAAATTTTAAAAAAGGAGAGTGCGATGTCTCTCACTATAATGTTTGACCTGAAATATACTATTTCATATACAGTACTAAATGCATAGTGCAGCCTACATTTAATCAGAAATGGTACTTTTACCCCGACTATATCTGGACACTGTACAGCAAAATATTCCACAATGACCAAGAAGTGAGAGTGAATACAGCAAAGAGCACAGGTGCACACCCTGCTTTGATTGGCTCCCAATAGGCCATGTACAAGCACACGCAGACTGAGTGTACAGGCACAGGAAGGCAAGTGAATCACCGACAAAGAGACTAGCATCAACCTCATTAGTGACACTGACAGCTGGCCAGAAAACAAAAAAACACACATTGAAATAACACACACACACACACACACACATGCACTGTGCAGTTCACCTCCATCTCTTACCTGACTTTACACTACAGTGAATGTGGGCTTTGGACTCATAGTAGACCCAGTCAAATCCAGCCTCTACAGCCAACCGTGCCAACATCGCATACTTATTTCTGTCTCTATGAAGAGAAATAAAAAGATACATGAACTTCTAGTGAGATTAAGTCAAAGCTAGCATCTCAAAAAAATCTATAAAAGACAGTTTAACATATTATAATGATCTCAAAATATATATTTTAGCTGTCAGCAGAAAATATAAACAATGAGGAGTGTGCTGACTAACTAGTTGACTAATCACATTACTGATAAGTTGATCGACTGACTTGCCGGCTGCAATAACTGTCAAACTGAAAGAAGTTTAACTTTTGCCCTGGTCTATTTCCACCACGCACATCCCTTTATTATACGCATACCTGTCCGATGTGGTAATATCGACAGCACGTCCTTCATAGTGCAGCGAGTCCTCTGAGTGGTGACCGTCCTCATCCCAGCCCTCTGTCACTCTGAGCTTCACGCCCGGCCACATGTTCATCACAGAGATGGCAAGGGAGTTCAATTTGTCTTTACAGCGCTAAAAGGAGGGCACAGGAAAGGAGTGTCAGGTCGTTAGAGATAGAACAAGCTCACCAGCTAGTCCCAATAAAAAAAAAAAGTAGTGTAAAGAAAGTTTAACTAAAGACAGAAGGAGAGATGGACTGTGTGAGAGAAATGTGGTGTGACCAGTATAAGAAATGGACAAAAACCATGTGATCAACAAAGAGACTCAAAGAGACTAGGGGGACAAGGGTAGAAAGAGGAACAGCAGATTCTAGACAGATAAAGAGAAGAAGAATAAGTCACTATCCAACAAGATATGTCCATGAGACAAGTGAAGCAGTCGTTTGGTCCCTGTGATGTAAAAGTGTTACCCGCAACTATTATGTTAACTTCATTACAACCGAGTCAGGTGAGTGGTCAAAGTACACGCAGCTGAGTGTGTGTACGTGCCTGGGGTGATTTAGCAGCTTTCCAGATAGAAACATAAGGTTTGAGGTCAAGATGTCCCTGAGCAGTGGAGATCTATTTGCTCCGATCTAATGAATCTCATTGGGAAGCAATGCATTTTTAATGTGAACGCCCATCGCTGAATGAATGAATGAATGAATGAGTGGATGGTGGTGGATGGATGAATTCATGCTAGATGACACTCTCTGTTGAACAAAGACCCTTTCACACTACTCCAGGAGTGAAAAGGTCGGGCGCACAGCGTGGAGTCCCTGCTCCTCTTGTTACAGCAGCAGGCCTACCTGGGTGAAGTGTCTCCAACTCCTCAGCTTTAAAACTATGCAAGGAAAGGTGGCCTAAGATCATTTTATTGTGGGGTCAAACGTGTCCTAGCTTTATCTCTAGACGGACACATTGACTGGCCAGGCTATGAGGCTTTGGATGGGACCAGAAGAAATAATTCATGGCAGCAGCTGAAGCCAAACATGGGAGGTAGAAAAAAAACCCCAGAGGTTAAAACTAAGACTCAAAAGTCGATGGACTCAATCATTTTGGTTTAAACATTTAACTGACAGCAAACATTCAGCAGACAAAGGGATGCAACAGGGTTCAGTTCATTCAACCTCGTGGAGCTGGACTGCTGCAGACACGATGTTGAAAGTTGAATGACATGCGTCTGGAGAGCTCAGCGGCTGATGTGACGCGCACAGAACCACTGCTGCGTCTCCGGAGGATCATCCGTGCGCACCTGTGGGCCTACCCATTCACTCCTCCCTCCTCACCTGGGTCATGAGCCTGTCGGCGCCCGTGTCCTCCTCATCCTTGAAGATAATGTCTGTGTTGTAATTCGGCGTCAGCTCTTTAAAGCGCTCGGAGCTGCGCGTTATTTTCCCCTCGGGTCGCCCGCTGGCTCCCAGGGTCTTCTCGGCGACGTTTGGGCTGAACTGCTTGTACGCCAGAGGGATCAGCTTCTTCGGGAGCCGCCTCTTGCCGTACCCCCTCCCCGGCCCGCAGCCCTCCGAAGCAGGTGCGAGAAGGAGGACCAAGGCGCACAGAGAGGCGGTGAGAAGGAGGAAGGAGATCCGCATCGCCCCGGGGGGGAGGGAGGACTCTCCCTGGGGAGAGAGATGTCTTCAGTACCTCCCAGGTTCACTTCCCGACGCCATCGTCCGTGACAGTCGCAGCATCACGTCCGGAAATCGCGGATAAATGAAGCTCAGCAGCCCCGCGCCGGGCACCATGAGGACTCCAAAAAGTTTTTTTAGCGGCTCCCAAAAAACAAATTGACCCGAATGGAGAAACTTGTCTCCCTCCGCCTTGTAGAATCAACAGCAGGCTGAGAGTGCAGGCTGTAAAGCTGTGTATTTAAACAAACAGGTTCAAAGTCGATTTGGTGGGTGAGAGCGTTAAAAGAGAGAGAGCGCGGTCACTGATATCCAAGTTGCAGTGTTGTGGTTTCTCTCCCCCTCTTTCTTTTGCTCTGGGAAACGGTCACAACATCAGCCACTTTCGCCTCTGCTGTTTGGTTGGTGCCTCTCTCTCTCTCTCTCTCTCGCTGGGTTGAAAGCTTTCCCTCTCCATATGCGGCCGGCGCGCAACAAGCTGCAGCTTTCCAGTTGAATTGAAAGGATTTGAGTGATCCAAAACGATCTGTTGCCACTTCAGACCGCACCCTGCCAGTCCTGCCCTCCTCTCTCCTCTCTCCCTCTCTCCCTCTGTCCCTACTCTGCCACCCACCCCGCCCCTCCTGGGCACAGGGCGCACTGGAGAGCCCTGTCCACACACTCCTGGCAGGCAGGCGAGCAGCAAACCTAAGCTTTGCCCTTTATTGCTGCCACTTCACATTTCCAGTTGTTGTCTTTGACCGCCTGTGTCCTTGACAGCTCTGCAATCTGACAGCCCCGTATTTTGCTTTTTACACAATAACGATTAATCTAACCCATTCAGTTCCTGGACTGTGCAGCCACTGGTGTTTGATTTAATTTTGTTGGGTTTCATTTTTATATTGGTTGAATTCCAACATCAAATAAGTTCCAATATTCAGGGTCACCAGCTGACTGGGTAATGGGATAATTTACTAACTGGGAATTAGACCGTGTGGATGTTTAGCAGGTGAACCAGATGAGGGATTGCTCTGCTGAATGATTGTCTCATTGACTGACTGACAGCCAAGGAACTGTGTAATTTGCTGAGGGTGTCTGACTTACTGTAAAACTTTCTCAGTCTAGACAATCAACGTAATTAATCAACAAGATTAGTTACTTTACACTGTGTCTGTTTCCTAAACTGGACAAACTTGATCTTTATTACTTTTGGCTGCCTGGGCCATTGCAGGCTGTGCGTGGCTGACACACACACACACACGCACACACACACACACACACACACACGCACACACACACACACACACACACACACACACACACACACACACACACTGTTTAACACCAGCAAACCCACCCCCTCCAAATTAGCTCTTCAAATATTTGCCAGCTGAAAATCAGTGGTCTCACCCCTGTTTCTCGGGGCAGGCCCTTTTGAATGAACTGAACTGTACAAGGCTGAGGGTTTCCACAATTTATGTTTTATTATTTGTGCGTGCAAACATCATAAAGTATTTTTGCTGCACCACCGCTTTTCATGTCTCTTAATGGAACAGAGAAAGGCAAAGAGCAAGATTTACACACAGTAAACAGCCATCTATAGCCGTGTTTACCTTTTAGCTGAAATAGAACATCAACTGACAGTTGTGTAAATTCATTATAACTATCCTGCTATGGACCATACGAGCTGGTTGAAAAAATATATATCACACACGGTTTTTTCAAGGTTTTTGATTTGGGATTTGGATGCTTCACTTCCACAAGTGTTTGTATCACAACGTTATTAGAAATCAAAAATGTTGCCTTGCGGAGCCTTTAATTACACCAGCCAGCATAATGTCTCATTAATTTATCCTATAAAACTAAACACCGACTAGTTGTTGCATAAAAAAGATGTCACAAAGTATTTTTACATTTAAATACACTACATTTGGCATTTGTCACTAGTATCTAAAGTCTTGTATGTGTTTTCCATTTCTCTACTGCAAAATGAAAGGTGTTGTCAGCCATTTACAATCTACACTATTGATCAGCTACACAGGCTTAATTACAGTGTAGAGACAAATTTACAGAGCTGCTGTAACCCATTAAATATACAGTAAATGCTGATATACGTAACTGCATCATATAGTGCCAATGTTTATGAGGTATGTACTTGCATTATCTGTGTGCACTCATGGACAGAAATCTATATGCAAATTTGTGTGCACCCATGTTTTCACAAGCATATGTTTTCCTGTAACTATCAGCATTTTGTGGGTGTGCGTGTGTGTGTCATCCTTCTTTTGAAGATCATAAATACGGGCGTGGTTCCAGGCAGGCCCGCTGCCTATTCAGCGTGGCTGTCAACAATGCTTCAGAAGTGGTCACATTTTCCCATCCATCCATCCCTCCCTTCATCCGTGCGTCTTTCAGTTCCTCTTTGCCTCAAGAAAGGACACCATGGCCTTTCAAGCAGGGAACAGTCTGATCAGATCAAACCGCCGCGGGGCCTCGTACCTTCTTTCTCTCGGTTAGTCTTCATCAACCTGTCAATAATTCTGAGTAACTCTATTCCTCCGGCACTGCCGAAAGGGGTCACACACTGTAAGTTACGAGCTGAAACACACATGCAGTCCCACAAACACACACATACACACACATGTGTGCGCAGTGCAAAACTCATATGCTCACAGATAGAAAAACGCAAAGGCACGCGCACCAGGCCGGCCGACAGCCCAACCAAGCATCGGGCCCTCGCTCATTGATGTTTGTTAAAGTTATTAATTTTCTCTGTGAAATAAGAGACCACGGTGGCAGGACAGAGGGAGATGGGTGCCAGGCCCAGAATCACTCTCTGCTTTCATCTACTGACACTGGGGCTCTATGAGTCCACAGCATAGGGCCTTTACATGGGCACCAGGGTTACCCACGCATACCCAGGGACCTAACCAACAAAGGCTCCGAGTGGGGCAAAAGAAGGAAGACACAGATGAAAGGAAATGCAAAGAGGAAGATGAAGAAGAGAAAAAAAAAAAAAAAGACATGGCGAGGATGTGAAAAAGGATTATACAGCGAGAGATAATGAGAGAGAGGGTGATAAAATTGTACAAAGGAATTGAGGAGAACATATTGGGATCTGACGGCGCAAGATGTGAATTGAGAAGTTGATAAAAGAAAGAGGAAGCGGGGCCAGTGGGGTTGAATGAGTAAGAGAGAGCGGATGACTTATTAGCTGGTAAACAAGTGAGTTTGAGTTGTTTTGCAGTCAAGGGAAGCTAGCGTGTTTGTGGCTTGTGGTGGATTGCTGTAATGGGGGTTAAAATACGTTATGCTCAAGGTAACAACAGCTAGTGGCTAAAACCACCATCCCTCTTCCTACTCCTCCTCCTCCTCCTCTTTCGTCTGTCCCTCCACACACTCCAGAGTCCAACCCCAGGCCACAATAAACACCTAACACTGCATCTTTATACAGTATGCTTCTAAGTATGAGAGTGGTTCAGTCTGAAACCTTGTAAGTCGCAATCTTTGAAGACAATGGTATGAAACCTCCTGGATGTGCTGCAATTAACTGCAGCCTTTACACGTTTTGCCATACATTTTTGGCAGCGAGTGGCCATTTGGCCAGTGCAACCTAACATGGCAGCCAGTGCAAACCACACTAACCAAATCTGTCTATCAATGGCTCGGAGTAGCACCAACTCTAGCCTTGCTAAAGGCCAGTTAAGTGCAGTGTGTTTGGTCAGAGTGCAGACAGAAGGAAAATAAAAGCAGGATGATATAAAAGTGGAGCACAAGCTAAATGTGTCTTGGAGTAAGCGGGCTAGGCTAGCCACCGCATGGCTAAAGCAAACAAAGAGCTGCCCGTGGGATTGAAGTATGCTGTGCTCTGACACAAAACACATATGCACGGAGATACAGAAGCCCACGTGCACACACAGACACCTACAAACACACATGCGCGTGTACATGCACGCACAGGTCGGCAAGAGAGTGCAGGCCACAGTGCACATGCACTCCTTGCACACATACTTGTGCAAATGCAATAACTAGTAACACATTAGTTAAACATTAATGCATGCACAAAAATCACAGCCATACAAGCAAACATTCATTTTGCAAACTGCAACCGGGCGCTGATATCAGTGTAAAGGCCTCAGTGCAGCTGCAAATCCTAAAGAGCAGCCTAACTTCACTTCATAATTGCTCTTGAACTGCATATTTATTAATTACATAGGGATTGTTTTTTTAAACTCAAAGACTAGTCTTAAATTTAAACTTAGGGCTGGGTTGAAGACTTTCTTTAAGATTGTTGACGGAGACTTGAGTCAAATTTGTATCAAGTGTCCTAATAACAAGTCCAGTAGCTTGTTAATGCCAACAATAATGCAGTCAGTGGTCCTGCAGTAGTCTCTTCATGTCAAATGAGGGATTTTTTTCTCCTCCCTCTCTCTCTCTCCTGAGCATGTGCCACATCTGCGGGCTCTGTGGTGATGTTTCTCTGCTCAGAATGGATTCACCAGCTCAAAAACGTCCTTATTATATTTATATTTTACTACACCACTAGAAAACCATGCCAGCTGGGCTGCAGAACTCTGGGCAGAAAGAGGGAGAGAAAGTGAAGTGGGAGGAGTGCAAGTGAGAAAGAGAGAGAGAGAGAGAGAGGGGGAGGAATGAGAGAAACAACAAGCGAAAAACAGAAAAGAGGATAGAAGACGTGCAAAAGGTAGAAACAGTGGAGAGAAGCAAGTATTAAACGCATTAGACGACAAAAAGTATAGGGAGGGTTGGAAAACTGCAGAGGCTGAGTGGGCAACGTAAAATAGACTGTGACAATATGATTACCCTGGGTGCTTAAAGGTAAACACAGAAATATGATAACCAACAGATGGAAGACTGTATACTGTATACTTATTATTATTATTATTATTATTATTATTATTATTATTATTATTATTATTATTATTATTATTATTATTATTATTATTATTATTATTATACTGCAGGACAGTAATGGATACAATAAATATGTATGTAGAAACTACACACAATACATGTAATAAATGAAACAAAGACTAAAATATTGATAAGGACACTTGTCAATAGCTTTTCAAAGGTGCCAGAATAACACTAAGGATGTGATTTTGAGAGAACACAAGTAGGGTTAGTTGATTAGAGATGAGAATGAGAGTCCAAAGATGAAGACAGAGGAGGTCAGACAAAGATGAGTGGGATGACAGGAATATTTATTGTGGTGGGGTAAATGCATGAGTGTGAAGAAAGTGGAAGACAGTACAAAGTTGGTGTAAGATGCTACTCACTTGTTTTTCATGTACTCCATCCATCCTGAGCTACAATCCATTTGCATTCATCCACTCATAACATTAAAGTAGATTCTGCATATATAGGATGAAAAGCTTGGTGGCATCCAGAAGAAACAAGAAACAATGCATCCCTCTCAAAAGACAGGTCACGTATGGGTGCACAGTGCACTAGAGCTCACAGTGGTCTATATATAATGATTTTGAGCTAGGTTTCATTGATTTAGTATGGGTCTATGTAAAAATACTAATTCTATGACTAGGTTTTTGATATGACCAAATAGCAACCTAGTGTAACCAGAAGAATATCTGTGTGTCATCAGTATATCGGTCCAATCTAATAATCTAACATCCCTAATCTGAAACGTATCAGTAACACATCATATTGGTAAACATATATGTTATGACAGAACATATTTGTCCTGCTTGAATAATGGAATAGCACTTATCGAATCTTAATCTAGCACATTTAACTGAAGTCTGTTCATTGGTTTACACTGCATGACTATGGTTCCTTTGCTAATTCCCCAGTAGAACTTTAAAAAATGTTTCCACACCACTTGTTGCACAGAAAGGTATTCATAGACATTTACATCAGATTAATTTTCCCATGAGGTTAATAGTTACCAGAATGGAACAGCTACAACTGAGGAAGGAAACCGGGACACTGGAACAATTTTATTGAACAAACAGGAGGGTTAATCAAGATTTTTATCAAAAGGAAGTGATACTGGCTACTCCCAATAAAAACAAGACCACAATGGCCACAGTGTCCAGTGTTAGAGTTGGTTGTTGTTGTTGTTTTGTTGTACATCGCTGTTTTTTTCTGGCAGTAATTTGCTACACTCAGTTAAAGCAATACATTTCCACCTGTACAATACTATTGCGTCTGCCATCATTTTAATCTGTGCCTTGTTCTCATCAGTGTTTTTTTTAGTAGAAGACAATAATGTGGTTCCATCTGCATCAATTGTTTGCAATGTGGGGATTCAAATTAACAAATGCAAGAATCATAAGACCCTTCTTTTGGCATCATGTCATGCCATATAGTTAGCAGACAGTATCAATTCAAGAAAAGTCTGTCACTTGTGGGCCGTCTTGTTTCACTTGAAGCTCATTTCACAGAAAATCTGTTTATTTACACAGGTCTGGGTGATATTTAGGGGAAAATCTGGCATTATTATGACAGTTTTCTCTTATTTTGACCAAATGGTCCTCCTGAAAACATCAGTTATAAATAAGACTCAGTCATGCATGGAAATTGTGCAACTGTCAAACAAAAAACATCAGCATTAAGTGGTAAAGGCAGAGGGACACTTAAAATGAGATAAATATCTAGGAATGAAGGAGGAAATGCAAAGATTGTATGGCAGAACAGGAGGACCCGAAAGGATAAAGTAAAACAAAGGAGGATGAACAAAACAGAAAGACCCACAGTTGACACCAATAAGTAGAAAACAACAAATGAGATAAAGAAAACAAGAGACTGAAAAAAGAAAGAGGGTGAGAAATAGCAAAAGAGAGAGATTGATGGCTACAAAGACTGGTACTGATCAGTAGCTCTTTCTGTGATGCGGCTTCCAGCTTCCAGCCCACCAATTGGTCATCTGCCTAACTCGGAACATGCGTTCCCACAATCCCTCAACACCACTTCAATCCCACCACACTGGTTCACCACTATGTGGCTCAAAACAGTGCCTGCTGGCACAGGCTACATATCAATAAATTCATTACACATTTATACTTAAATATTTATACTGCAGCAGTGAGTTTTGTACAAGGATGGTATTTATAGTGTGAGTGGAGATCTGTTTGTGTGTATGTCCTCGTGTATTCATATTTATAGCACGATGTCACACTGTAGCTCTGTGCTGCGGTGAGACAGCTGTCTGGGGTGGGGGGGGGGGGCGTTGGCTTTTGGGTAGGATTGAGGTGGTGGGGAGGAGTGGGCTAAATGCAGTGTAACAGAGAACAAGTGGAAAGGCCAACGAGAAGTTATTAAACATATACCTATGGTGGATGAAGAAGGAGGAAATGCAGTTGATGCACTGGGAGGAAGATAAGAAACAGATGTAGCGAACAAATGAGTAAATGAGAAAGAATTAGAGCGCGAATGTAGTGACAAATGCGAGAGAAACGTAAAAAAATAACCACTAATCTGTTCCCAAAACAATGTGGAACAAGCTCAAAATAAAGAAACACAAAAGGCCAAATAAACTTAAATATGAAATATTCTTTTATTGACACCACAAGCCCTGCCCACTGGGAAATATTTATTCTCTGGAAAACAGAAACTAGGGAAATTACATGGTGTCCTATTGTTCAGCTGTTTATTGAATGAAGACATTCCCATTCAGAAGCCATTTTAAATACTTCACTATTGTTCATATGGTTACAATGGTTTTATAAAGCCCATTCAATACAGTAGCAAGAGACTACGTGCCATCTGGAACATGACAACGAGGGTGAAAAGGCCACAGTGCAAGTATTATTTTACTCTTACACACGCTCACATAGATTATTGTTGAGGTGTTGCATTAAATACTTTTTTTTTCCAACAAATCACAACTGTGTTCAAAACCACATTATATGTGCCTCTTTCAACTCGAAAAGTTAGTTAGAAGAAAAGTTTTCTCTTCATCAACTCTGAGGTATAATTCTTTGACTCCACTATATATTGAACAGGGATTAGGTCAAAGAAGTAAAACTCTGTTTTAAAGGTATCACATGAAAATAATCAAGGAGTTCTTACTTCAGCTGCACTTGAAAGACTCCCCTGTGGTATAATTTCATTTCTTTATCAGTAACACAGGTAAGGTAGAAGGTCATGAGTTTGCACCCAGCCGCCAGCTGTGCGGAGTTTGTACCCCAGTGTCCTCTTGCAATCCAAAGACTTGCATGTTAGGTTAAATGGTATTTCTAATGAATGTGAGCATTAATACTTGTCTGTGTGCGGGTTGTACTTATCCTTTCAACTGGTAACTCCTGGGATGAGCTTTAGCACCTCTGGAACCCCTTAACAGGATAACAGACATGGATAAAATCCTTAACACTGAACTCATTACATATTTAGTGTGATATAGTCACCGTGCTAGTGCTATAAGAAGATAATGAAGCATGAAGGATACAGCTGAAGATTCAAACTTGTCATTTTGACGTAACATATGAAATCTACAACTTCATTTATGACTACAGCCATTGCTATATTAACCAAGTGCAGTTTATTATGGGATGTCTCTGCTAAGAGTACCACATTAACAAAACCCCTTGAACTTAAATGGATTTGTTACAAGCATGCATGTTTACTCAATGAACAAACAGTAAAGGAATGGAGCTGGAGGACTCACTGGCAATTGTTGAAATGTTTCACTACTCAACCAAGCAGCTTCTTCAGGCTGATTTCTCATTCACAGTGTTCATTATCAAACTCACGAGAGACGAAAGAAAAAGAAGACACTGGGTGGAATGTAGCTCTTTAACAGTGGGCACACGTCACCCAGTGATAATGTGCATAATTTCTTCCAATGTGTGAATGTGATAAGAGAACGTCATCACTTCATGGTAATACACATCTTTCTATGGCTGTATGAACAAAATGCCGTTCAATTCCATTAATGAAACTGTGCTCAGCTCCTTCAAGGGTTGCTTGACGATTAGGGTCTGGTTTCAGGGTGTTGATTAGAGTAATGTTTAATTTATGATTGGGATAAGTCATTTAGTTGTGATGGCTAAGCTTAGAGTAATAGGCTGTCAGTAAGTGTCCAACATCTATAGAAAGACAGCTGTGTGAAGAGGTGCTGAAAAACCCTGCTGTCCCTCATACAGTTTATGTGCATGTGTAGAAAACACTGACCACTCTTATCCTCTGATTTCTTTCATCCCGTGGGCTGAGACAAGCCAGGGCAACTGATGATATTTTTCCAAAACTCACCACAGACCAAAATATGAAATATTTCACCAGTGCACTCATCGTCTTCTTTCTCCGAGCGTACGCGTGTTCTTCAATGAAAAGCGCTTGTAACTTAATGTGCGTTCGTGTTGGTGAAGTGTTCATACATGTACCACTCCCCCTGCTTCTGTTCAAAAACATGTCTGTGGCAAACACATACAGTCCAGAGACCTCACTGAAAATAACACCCCAGTCGACAACGTCTTCATTTGACTCCATTCACCATCAACTGCCTCTTTTTACCTTACCATAATTATACCTCAACAAGCCGCCATTCCTCAGCAACAACATCTGCACTCCATTTTCATCAAGCATCTCAGAATTAAGATTGCATTGTGACTTATCAACATTCCCATCTTGGACTTAACACTTCTACATAATGTCATGACTGATTTTTTTTTTTTTTTTTTTTATGTTACTCTAAATAACTGTTTATTGTAGCATAAACATATCATAGATCGTAGAAACCTTGGGAACCCCTTTGGTCCAATCATTTGCTCATCAGTCAACTTTTTTAGAAAGAACAGAAAATAAAAGTGTAACCAATGACTCTCTCTCTCTTGAATATCAGTTATGAATACACAATTATCTTGATAAACTACATAAGTAAATGCTCATTGGTAATGTTGATTGTCAAACCTGAGAGAGATTAGAGAATAAAATCACCGGGTAGAATATTACCCTTTAAAAGTGAGCACAAGCTCTGCACTACTATGCATACAGTATGATGCATATCATTTAGGTCATAGTTTCATGTAAATTATGAATTAGATTTGCCTCCTTTTGGGTCAGGTCAGCAAATTGACATGGATGAAAGAGCAGCAGTTTTTAGTGTGTTAGAGAGCAGAGCGAGATGATGTGAGAGCAAGAGAGGTTAAAAGAGAGACAGAAACCGGGAGACAGCGACGGACAGACCGAGAAATTAGGGGCTCTACTGACCAAAAACTGCTCTGACTCAGACAAAGTCAACATCTTTGCTGACATCACTGACCATCAGATCCATCATTTCAACTTTAAATGCTTTGATGGCCCAAACAACCTTCATTTGTCTAAACCCACAAGGGTTTTACTACTGCCAGTGAGACAGGGGTAGCCCTGTAACACTGTAAAAAGAATGTCAGAGCAGGTTTGTGCTACGTCCAAACACATTCAAGGGTTTTTTAAGTCAAATGATTACACTGCACTGTAAAAGTTTAGTTTCAACATGTAAATAATGTCAAACTTAAATTACGTGTTTGGCATCTGTAAAAGATGAGAAAAAGACTTTTGCCAAATGTGTCACTTTTTGCAGTGACTGCAAACTTGGAGACTGGTGTTCTGAATAAGAGGACTCTAGTGTGAGATGAGAGAGGTAGACTGACCACAGGCGTCCTGCAGGCACCAGTCAAATATACACCGACGTAATTAACACTTGTAAAAACCCTTAGCAAGCCTAACAATGTGATTCATGATAGGTTTTCATTTATACAATGACTGTGTGGATCTATGGATCAGCAAAAATATGTAATAGAAGTATGGGTACATAGAGGATTAAGGTTTAGAGGCAACTGAAGTAATACTAGAAAGATTGGTGAGTACTTACTGATAGAACAGGATGGCCATTATGATTGTGACTAGTTGAGAATAAACCACAAACCCTCAAACTGAGGGGAAATACTAGGATGTCCTAATGGGAAACACGTTTGTTCTATTTGTACCTAGGAATTAAACACTATATTTATTAGACTAATATTTCCTTTTTAGTGCCAACACGTGTAACCAAAGGAAAATGGAAAGGGGTAGAGCGACTGAAGGGTTTAAGGTTATGGTTGTGTGAATGGGGGGGTGTTTGGGGGGGGGGCACAGACAGACGAAGGGGAAAGGGGGGTGTCGGGGTTTCAAACCAGCAGCCTCTAATTCTGACACTCTGCCTCTGCAAATTATAAGAGCTTCAAACACGGCCGGTGGGAGGAAAAAACATGACCAGGGAGACCAGACTAGCGCCGGGGCGTATTTAGCAACATACAGGCAGACTGTAATTACATATATGGCCAACAGAGAGATTTAATGACTTTTTCCTCCGTCTACTGATTGACAAGGCAGAAGGATGGAGGAGGTAGGGGGGGGATAAAGCAATAAGACAGAGAGAGCATGAGTCTGTCTGGTTCGTAAACGGAAAAAGAAGACTTCTGAATATTTGTTATACGGGGTTTATTACTGCATTTACTGTAACAGGACACTGCTCAGTCTGCCAGAGAGTGCTGAGGGATTTTGTTATCATCTGATCCAGTACATTATTACTAAAGTTTATTTCAAAAGCACACATTGAAATATACAGTGTCTTCTCCAGGTATTGTTGGTTTTTCATGTTGCCGTATTCCAGAGTACTGAATAACTGACCTCTGAGTTTCACTGCTTTAATTGCTTGAATTTACCAGACATTAATTTTTGGGAATGACATGTTTGAGGTGGCACAAAATTTGATTAGCCACCCCTGTGTATCCCTGCCAGAGTCAGAAGGTGGTCCAGTACAGTAGGTGCTTGGCTTATGGTCATAAATGAATATGGAACCACACATCAAGAACTGATTCAAGAACATATTTGAGGTTAAAATAAATCCTTTTCATAACAAATAATAATTACAATTTAATTTGATTTTAAGGTATAGACCTGCCCCTGATCATGTGACTATACTGTAGATGCAGAAGGTTAATGAAGGTGTACCACTTGTTTGTGCATGACCAAACTTTAACGCCTGCTTTGATTTACACCTGTCATCATACATCAGCCGTAGCTTTGCTTCGTGAGTTGTGCTGCTTCAGGTCCCGGTTGTTCCAACAGCTCTGTCTTCAGTGTGGTCTTCACCAGGTAATGATGCTCTGAGAGGCTGAGGCTGTGTGAGAGCAAGTTCAAATTACAACTTTCCAAACTAACCAGACATACTACATTTTCCAAAAAAAAAAAAAAACTGCAGCCTTGAAGCCACAGTATTTGAAAATAATTCCATTAAAGCACAATCTGACCCTGATGTGGTTTGTTTAAGGACATGTTTCGTATGACATCTTCCTCCGTTTTCTGGATTGGTTTACTGTCCTTGAGCCTGATGGGGAAGAACGCTCACTTGAAACTGGAGAGAGCCACAGAGTGAGATAGCTTTTGGCGACTTAGTCAAAGAAAGGTCAATTATATTAAGTGTTTTTAAACAATACGATATGCAATATCACATTTTATTATTAGAATGATGAACAAGTTTATCTTTACTCTCTTTGGTGCAATTTCACAGTTGGTGGCTGTAATGTGTCTTTAAGTAGCATGTGTGAGTCAAAGTAGAGAAGAAAAGTCGAGAGAAGTGGGACCCATAGTCACTGATGGCTCATGTGTTATGACATCACTACTTCAAAGCCTGGGATCTACTCTCTACTCTCACTAAAATAGGCTGGATCTGACTTAAATTAAAAATTTGCTTTGGGGAGAGAAAAACATTTGAAATCAGAGAGATTAGAACTGCTGTCAACAGATACTGTTTGTTAAAACTAGATTTAAAACTCCCATTTTTCCAGCTAATTCATAAAAGGTTTCTTCCTAGAAATTTGCTGTATTCAGTTATATTTAAGAATTGCCTGTATAATTTGGTAATTAAAAGTGAAAATTAGAAAGAAATGGCTAAGATCGATTTCCACTAGAGATTTCGAAAAAGGATTCATTCATTTTCGATTCATGTCTTTGAACTGACATGCTTGTTGATCCCTCTCATAACTCTAAATGTTTATTTAATTGTTGGTTATGTTGCATCATAATTTTTTGAAGTTTTGGTTTCAAACTGATGATTATCAACAAGTACCGGTAAGTAAAACACAGAGGAGGGAAACACTTCAGTTTCCTTGTAATTAAAATTTTAATTTTAATTAATAAATATCCTTGTCATTTACAGCTGGATACTGTACCAGTTAATGTTCAGGAGATTGGAAGGAAATATACAAACCCATAAAATAATGATGTGTGAATCCATGTTGGGAATGTAAAATACCTTGAGGTGTTATCTTGACTCTCATCTGCTTCATGCTGGAAGGGCTCCAGGTAATTTCACCCATTTTTGTACCTATTCTAAATGCCTAATATCCCAAAAGTAAATTAAATTTATCAGTAACAACCTTAACAAAACTCAGAAATCTACAGATATAAATGTATAACATTTATCTTTTAATCATTTGAGACCCACAGAAACATGATGTTTTCATATGTTGTTTGTAGATAGCGTGCTGCTCTTGTTTACTCCCTTGCGAGCGTCTTACATCATTACAACCGCAGCAACATAATAATAGCGTGCACTGCAGACACACACAGACATACACACACACATACACATACACACCTCATCCCATCCTTTCATTGCACACCACATTCACACTTCCCGTAAAACCCTGGCTTCTTAAACGATGGGTCTGAACCCAAGATGGGTCACAGCCCTACTTCCGGTGGGTTGCCACATGATAAAGAGTCCTCATATTGTTTAATGGGTCTGCATCGCAGGCTATATTTCTCCTTTTTGGTTTTCAAGGCAAAGGATGTGAAAGAAACAGCTTGAAACATCCCTTTTTAATGACGATAGATCTACCCAATCCCCCCCTCATCTTTCTTCTATTCACCAAAAAACATCCTAGTTTTCAGCTTTGATTTCTTCTTTCAAACCTCTGTAATCTATCTCTCCTGAGATATGACCACAACCCACTACCACAAAGAGGACGGCATCATTGTTCAACTCACTATTACACATGTCCGTAGCTGTACGTGGCACTCGGTTGTTGTTGAATGTCTTTTAATATGCCAGCATCTAGTCCAGGTTTAGTGCAGGGTTTTAAAATAGACTGCTGGGGTTTAGTTTGTCATCTAACATTTTTGGTGGACCGACAGGGCTGATATTTCAGCTGGGAACATTTTTAATCAAAGAAACTAGAAACTTGTGATCCATTAGTCAACGATGACTCGGGCTATAACAAGCTTGACTTGCTCCTGCTGTGAAAAAAGTGTTAAGTGGATCAAAAAACTCTCATACCCAATGCAGTACAACAGGACAAAAATGATCTTATAATATATGAAAAATAAGAAAGCAGGTTGCAAGTCTGGAAGAAGCATGATGAATGCCACAACTGTACAGCAACATGAATCTGGTCTGTTAAAAAAGGTGCAGCTTTACTTTGACAATCTCTTTTTTTTTTTTTTTTTTTTCTCGAAACTAACTGTGTATTTGCACTGTAATTCTCCACATTCCCTGGCTTCGGAACTACCCACTGTGTGTGCTCTGATCTAATTCAAAACATCTTGCTGCATTTTAGAGTTGGATAAACATTCATGTTATTGAAAAACTTCAATATTGTTGCACAGTATTCACTGGACAGGTGTGTCTAATAAATTACCACATTTTTAACCAAGGTTTAACACCTGACAATATTCGTAATGTAAACTTACATGTACCTCCTCAATTTTCTTTGTGGAACTATAAAACTTTGAATTGTGGACATGCTAATTTTAGCTTTTACTCTCAGCGGACTCACCTGAATGATGAATGAATGAATGAAGCTACCCTTCAGCACAGTTTTGTAATGTTGAGCAGTTACATCAAACACAGTATGATGTCCTATGTCTACAAATGATGCTAATTTCTATCATTTTCATAAATCTCCTATGACAAACTAAAAAATGCTTTCATATTTTTTCACCATGTATCTTACTATTTTGCTGTCACTCAAACAAATCTGCAAACTTGAACAGGATGCAGGACAGTGTCCCTACATGCACACACTCGCACACATGCACACACTTACATACATCTTGCTCCCAGCAGATGTTTCGTCCACCGCTGCCTTCCCAGAAACCCACAAGTGAGCGTATTTTCCCGCCGCAGGGTCGGGGAGAAAAACCACTGAAGAAGACCGCTGCACCCCAACATAAAACAAAACACCAGAGGGAAAAAAATGTACAGAAAACCTTTCAAAAAGGAAAGGAAGGGAAAAAAGCAAAGGATTTTCTAATCCATCCTTTATTGAGGTGGCTGGTTTTCGGCAGCGCAACCTTTTTTATGTGTGAGAACCCTGGCCTGTAATTTGGGTAGCCACGGCAACCAGAGGGACTTGTAATAAAACGAGACTCTATTCTGGGATGCTCTGTAATAATGGACGCCACCATCCACTCCTCTTGTTAGGAATGGATGGAGGGATAGAGATGAATGGATGGATAGATGGACAGATGGATGGATGGATGGCAGCATCAAATATGAACAGAGTGAAAGACAGATGGACAGTGCATTGACGTGTGGCCTGTGCGAAGAATGAAACTGAAGGGGAAACGAAAATCCAAACTCTGACTCATTAACCATATAGATTCTTGTTAGACTAAATAAAAATAGATGGACAGATGAATGGACACATGGCACAAAGGATAAACAAACTACCTTATTCGTTCCATCCTTCTTACACACAGTACACCTAACATCTCTGATCAATACCTGGCAGGGCTTGTGAGTGGCCATTATGTCTCTCAAAACTGTTACAAGTCCCTGTGGTTGAATTTCTGCATTCAGACACCTCTCTATAATCTCCACGCCATGTTAACAGTCACCCATTATGCCAAGGCCATAATTAGGAAATCACATTGGCATATACATCCTGTCATTAGAAGTGTCTATTGCTATTGCATTGTAATTACATTTTAGTAGGTTGTTATTACACCATTTAGAAGCTGTCCATCTTACCTCAATCTCCTCCTTAATTGGTTATGTGGGTCTGCCCCGCCCCCCAGGGCCCGCCCACCTCTTTGACGGAACATTCCAGTGGTCTAAGCATTTTAAGCTGGGGAGCATTACAACGGAGTCTAATATGCCTCAGAATGAAAGAAATGAAGGAGAAAAAACTGGGCAGAGGGAGAGGGAGAAACTGGTGAAAGACAGAACATGGGAAGGGGAGTAAAGAAAAAAGGCTTGAGAAGAAATGAAAGACAGGAAAAAGGGTGAAAAACACAGTTTTCTTGTTGCATGACAGATTCCATCCCAGCCAACCAAGGCTTGTCCTTTAATACCCAGAAGCCTTCATGTGGCTTCTCAACGACTGCACATGGGGCAAAGCTGACCACACTGCTGCCATGCTGCTTATTATACTGCATTGCTCACACTCTGCGTTTGTGTGTGTGTGTGTGCATGCACACGTGTGTGTCTGTGTGTGTGTGTGTGTGTGTGAGAAAGCTCATATACAGCAAATGTATACACATGCAAGGGTGCATGTGCAAGTATGTTGGAAAGCAGCACTGGTCATGCAAAGAAGCATTCAGTGAGACTTGCGCGTCTTAATTTGTCAACACCCTGGTGATGGATGGCGGAGAGAAAACCAACATTTTCAAAATATGTAGGAGAAATTTTCAAAGAAGTGCTGTTTGAACAGAACAAACACATTTGTAAATATTGAAACTGTATGACAAGCTCTCCTTTCATTATCACTTACATCTTAGTTTAATATGGTTTACATTGGGAATTTGTTGAGTCGTTCCATTTAGCATCACCACAAAGTTACAAAGCCACCTAAATATCATTGGTCTCGAGGTTAGAATGAGGTCCATTTGATGGAGACTAAATTCAAATTCTTAAAAGCATCGGTTACATAATGAAACCACTAATAACTGCAGGTTATTGGAACAAAATTGTTTAAAAAAGAGAGAAATGTTTCCCTTTAAGCGTCGTTAGCCAATGAATGGCCTGGTGGGGTTAGAGGAAGAACAGGTGAGGACATTCTCATGACTGACTAGAAGTAAATAACATCATACAGAACCAACCAGACGCCATGTTCAATATGAATATATTTTACACACATACAGTAAAGATACTATACAGACTCACTCACACAAACTCAGGCCCAGTGGATGCATGCATGAGTTTTCCACCACTGTCAAAAGCACGAGTGAATGGATGAAGGAGAAGAAAATGAAGGATGGGGACCATGACAAGGAGCAAAACATGTGTTTCTTTCTACTGACCACAAGGACTTCCTCTTTATGACCTTCGTGACCAGACTTGTATACAGCTACGCACACACACACACACACACACACACACACACACACACACACACACTCACAGTACAGGGGTTCTCAAGAACTTATGTAATATAGAACGTGAAACAAACACAATTAACTTTAAATTGGCCCCAGAAAACTGGACATGCAACAACAGAACAGTATCAGCCAAATACATCTTATGCACTTTTGATTTTCAAACATCCAATTTTAAGACATATTTCAAGTAAGCTGAAATACATTAGTCACCTGTATCATCTTTACTGTACTCATTTATACACCTATTGATTTAGTAGCTGTTGTTGTCTCTGCTGGTGATGTTGCAGACATTTTCTTCAGATACTTTCCTCACAGATTTTCTCCACAGAAATGAGCTCCACACATACATACTGTAACATACTGTAATACTGTAACTCGAGCTAGAACAGGTTTTAACAAAGTTTATGTGTCCCAAAACCACAAATGCAAAAACAGTTGAACATCATATCTTAAAAGTACAATAATATAGTGACACACACATCAATATTGAGACAATAAAAATGTCACATTTAAAAAGATTTTAAATGTTTGCGTTTGTGTTAAACAAAACAGACAAGATATTTATATATTCTTGTAGTGAAATTTGCCATGGACGCCATGTTTCTGCAAAGCTTTTTTTAATTAGAATCTAACAGGTTACTAAGACGTTTTTTATTAGAAATTGTTAAATCATGCTATTATATAATGAATAATAATTATAAGCCTTTAGGACCCTCAAAAGGGCAGGTCTAAATATCATTGATAGTGGGTGAATTTTATTAAGTCGCTTCAATTTCAGTGTGCTGTCCATGCTTGGTTTCTGTCACACTGTTCACTTCATTTTGGGACACTTGGACTGGGCAAAGCCATTGTTAGTTTCCTACATTACTATAATAACTCCAAATGTCTCTCATTCTTAGTCCAACCTCATCATCTAGTGCACAATGTACTGATCTGTCATATTGATGCACTTTAGGTAATAGTGCAATGGGATTACTGGATTTTTGCTACCCTCTGCTGTTGAACAGTCAAACTTCAATGGCCACATCAGCTGTGCTTTCTAGCCAGTGAAAATGAATGATACATTTCAACAACAGTCTTCCAGCATGCTTGGTATCCACTTAAACATATTATAAACAACAGTTATTCTTCTTGTTTGTCCTCAGACATCATGACTCAGTAGGCCTATATACACACATAACTATCTGTCACTCTACAACTTTAGGTCAGAACATCCAAACATAGACACATACAGGAAGAAACACACGCGCTGTACTTGTGTAGCTTTGTGTTCAGGCATGCTGGTCAGAAATGTTGTCAAATGGCCAATTACAGTCAGCCAAATTGGGCTGGAGGTACGTGTGTGTGTGTGCGCGTGTGTGTTTGTGTCTGTGTATGTATGTGCGTCTGGATGCCCTTGTGTGCGGACAGGAAGTGGTGATGGCTGGTTTGAGGTCAGTGGCAGGAAAGAATGGTAACTATGCTGTTGCTGTGACTACAGCTGGTCACAGTGTAGGCTTTAGGTTTCCTGACACGCTGCAGCCTTAAACCACATCCCACCATCATTCCATCCATCCGTCTATACCTGATGTTTCTGTGTCATTGATCATTTTCAAAACAAACCATTATATTAATTAATCTTCTATTGCCCCTTTTGCCTTTATATACTCCCCTGGTGTCTCTCTTCCCCTCTTTTGTTTTTTCATCCATACCACAGCACTCCAAACACCCCACTCCATGCCCAGTAGCATCTATATAAAATGCTTCCTTACTAAATGCTGCTCCACCCTTCTCTTTAAACATTAAACGCTGCACAACAGCGTGACCACAGGAACTAAAAGGCCGTGTTTCTGTGCTGTTTACTAGCCTGAGGCGTACCGCATCCCTCTCATTCACATTTGGGCACACAACCATCTACAACCAATGAAAGGGTGACCAAATTATATCACAGTGAGGAAATTAATCTCTTATGGCACCTTTTCCAGTTCTCAAACACACAATGATAAGTTTGAACTTATCATTGATAAGTATAAGATTCAATGATAAGTTAGAACTTATCATTGAATCTGAACTTGTTTCTGAAATTAATAGTGATGTCTTTTAATCAGACAAAAACATAATTCTCATCTTAAGGGATATCTCACATTATGTTTAATCATCAATCAAGGCTGGGTTACTGCAAGCATACAAGTATCAAAAGTATCATGTGTTTTATAAAGGTAAGGACAATGGCATGGCCTGTATACATAAAATGGGAATAAACTAATTTATCTAACCAGTAGATGTCAGCCTTGCCAAAGGAAGGAGTCATGGAAATACAAATGATGTTAAAGGAGGGTAACGGGTTCACCAGTGAGGGGCACAGCTGCATGGCAACCTTAGGAAACCCTTCCTTTAAATGTACACCAGTTTGCACCATAATCATGTGGCCATGTGGCTGAATCCTATGCAATTATAAAAGCCTACACATTAACACAAGCGAATAACAATTTTGTTGTGCTGTGTTGCCTTTAAAAGACAATTCAGGTCTAACTACTTGCACCCAAATGTAAGTCCTTGCCATTTAATTTTGTTTTAAATAAAAAATCAAATAATTGAATTGAATGATTGTCAAAGACAGATCATATACAGTGTTGTAGAAGCACGTCTTTGTCATTGTGTTTACATTTTTTATTTGTTTAGTTTTGTGCGCTACTGATTTCACACCATTCAAACCGAGGCTCCAGACACGAGCGCGCATGCGCAGAGTAGAGGAAACGCTCTGCCAGCTCAGCTGACACAGTAGCGGCCAGGTGATGATGGCAGACTCTGGAAGTAGCGAAGAAGTAGCTGTGATCGGTAACACCGACCTTAATTCATCCGAATCAGAGAACAACATTATAAACACGGTTGTACCCTTTGTTATTCTCTACAACAAACATGGTTGCAGTTTAAAAAGTCCAACGAAAACTTTTTACGAACAGCTCTAATTGAAGTTAACTTTAGTTAGCTAGGTGGAGTCAACGTCACCGACAAACTGACTTTTCCATTAACATTTTCAACAAGCTTAAACGCGTTATAGCAGTTTTTTAATATTACCCTGCCTCAGAGTTTGATGTCGCTTCTGTAGTAGATCTGCTACGTATTGTTGGAGTTACAAAGTGAGCTACGTTTGCTTCTGCTAATGGTGGTTCAATGCTAACGTTAGCTAGCTGCTTTGTAAACTTTAATTCCTGACGTTAGCTTGCTAGCTATTAAATCTTCGCATTAAATCTGAAATAGTATTTCACGTTAACTCGGTTTGTTTCCATCTGCAGTGCCACTTTTAATAGCCGTTGTTTCGTTTTTTCGAGCAGGAAAACATAGTCGGCATTTGGTGGGTGGTAGTCTACACTGCTGTGTACACGCCTGTCACAACAACCCTGTTTAAGGAAGCACGGTGTTGTAATCTACAGTACAGGCTGTCCCTGTGTGTTCATCTGATTTATAAAGGGGTTCCTAAATGACTAAAAGGAAATGGAGTTACTCAATGTTTTGTCTGTTCTCTCTTGTATTTGTCACATACCTCTTATGTTCTTATTTCCCTTTAATTAATAGTATTTGTGTGTGTGTGTGTGTGTGTGTGTGTGTGTGTGTGTGTGTGTGTGTGTGTGTGTGTAGATGGTTGAAAGAGGGACAGCTCTGTTGAATAAAATGGAGATAAATGTGACTGAGGCTGAGAAGAGAACAGGGAAGAACACGGTTAACATGCAGGAGACCTACACTGTCTACCTCATAGAAACAAGGTATGTCAGACAGTGGACCATCTGGTTTTCTGCTGCTATGATTTGGTTGCGAAATACGAAATTGGGTTTCACGCTGGGTAAATGTTGTTGATTGTACCTAGTACTTTTTTTTTTACTTTTTTTGTTTTACCTCCAAAATACTGCAGACTACTGATTTGTTACAGAGAAGCATTGATACCACAACCACCTCATCACAGTTGTGCTGCAATTTATATTTATGTTTGCTAGCACAGAGTTATTTATGTTCATTGTGTCACTTCTATTTCAGTTTAATTTAGCTATATGGAATTTTCATTGTCTATGTCTCAAGCTTTAACAATGCCTTACCACATCCAAACAATATTTTTTGTCTTGTATGTGCAGGCCAGCTGAAACTGTCCAAGAGGGAGGTACGCCAGCCATACCTGACACTCTGTGGAGACGTTACAGTGAGTTCGAGCTTCTCAGAGCATATCTCCTGGTCACCTACCCCTACATTATTATTCCTCCACTGCCAGAGAAAAGGGTGAGTGATGTGTATAGTTAACAGAAATAGAGACATTACATGCTGATGCTAATACAAATTTTCTGTACGTTTTTGGTAGTTTACTTTCTGTTTCTGCCTAGGCCTACATGTTGAGGTGATATTTACTTTTCCTCTTTTAGGCAGAGTTTGTGTGGCATAAGCTGTCAGCAGACAACCTCGACCCAGACTTTGTTGAGCGACGGAGAGTGGGCCTAGAAAACTTCCTGTTACGTGTTGCATCACATCCTGTCCTTTCCAATGACAAGATCTTATTCTGCTTTCTCACTGAGGTATAAAAGGGAAATTTGGAAATTAGTTTTGAACACACACACACACACACACACACACACACACACACACACACACACACACACACACACACACACACACACTGCTGTTGTTGTACAATACCTAATAGTACAGCAAAAAGTAGGAGTCACATGCAACCCGCCAGGCAACACTGGACAAAGTGCACAAGAGCATCGTTTCATACAAAGTTAGATCTAAACGCTGAGTTCAGAGGAAGAACAGAATTGTTGAATGAATGTGTTTGTCCTGGTGATTTGCATGTGTCCTCACACAACCTACATGAAAAACTAGTTTATACAATGAAGATTAATTATCCAATGTTGGGTTTGTCTTCCTACTATCATTCACGACGGGTTTTCAGTAAATAATCACAATAGTTAAAGCAGCATGTTCAGACTAGTTCAGCCCCTTCAGTTGTCAGCTGAATGCCCAGTCTTTACACAGTAAAGAGCTGGCAGTCCTGTCACATGTTTATTATCTGTCAATCCTATGTCCTCAGGAAAAGGGATGGAGAGAGGCCGTTTTGGAGACAGGTTTTCAAGACAAGGTAAAGTGTTTGTAGTGTTTAATTGGTATTATATAGTTTCTTAACAACCTTTACATCCAATAAGTTCAATAAGTTCTTCTTCTCGATTAGCTTAACTGAATTGTTAACTAACACCGTTGGTGTCTGTTTTATGCAAATGCTGTGTATGCAAAATAAAACCCACTCAACGTGTGCATTTCTGTTTTCTGCCAGGCTGACTCCAGACTAAAATCTCTGAGTGCCATGTTCAGAGTCAAGAACCCAGACAAGTAGGTGTAAAACAAACATAGGTGAAATGTTTTACTTCAGAGACTTGTGTTTACATGTGCTTACGTAACCAGGTTACTCAGAGAAACCAGGTTCCTTGGGTAATCAGGGAACAAGTTCATGTTCACAAAAGAAAGCCTTTGGCTTTGATGATGGCAAATTCGCTGTGGCATTGTTTGCATAAGTTTCTGCAATGTCACAACACTTATTCATGTCCAGAGGTGCATTCATTTTTTGTTAAGATCTTGTATTGATGTTGATGATAATGATGATAATGATGATAATGATGATGGGAGAGTCAGACCACTGCACAAAGTCTTCTCCAGCACATCCCAAAGATTCTCAATAGGGTAAAGGTGATGGCCAAGCCATGTGTGAAAAAGATGTGTCATGCTCCCTGAACCACTATTTCACAGTTTGAGCCCGATGAATCCTGACATTGTCATCTTGGAATATGCCCGTGCCATCAGGGAAGAAAAAATCCATTGATGGATTTTTAGTATTAGTATATTCAGTATGCTACTATATTCAAGTAGTCAGTTGACCTCATTGTTTGGGTACTTAATGTTGCTGAACTTAGAACTGACCAAGTGTAGAAACACCAGATCAGGCACTTGGCATGTTGGGTGCATCACTTAAACCCACCTCTCTTCTTACTCTGATGCACCCATTACTCTGGAACAGGCTAAATCTGGACCGTCAGACCACATGAGCTTCTTCCATTGGACAGTTCTTAACCCAGTTTTAGTAGTTTCATCAATCTCCTTGGATGTTTTCTTTGCTTGATTCATATATTCAATAATTTGACCCTTCTAAAACAGACATGGTTGTTTAAGAATTGAGAAGCTACTTACTGCATCAGTTAGGGTTAAATAACTTGTTGCCAGCTGAAAAAGAATCATCCATGCAATAAATATTCAGTGGAAGGCTCTTAGCTATTTACTTAGTATTTACTTATTTAGAGTTTTCTGGGAGAAATCTACCTCGGAAAAAACATCTAATTCACTCTGATTACAGAAACTATTTTTGTTCCCTTTACAAGACAGTTAAAAAATCAGCCTACCTGAGGAAGCTGATTGTACCCTTGTTACTTGAGTGCATATAAACGCACTGATAGATTCACTGTTTGAGTTATGTGCTCTTCGTTGTGTTCTCCAGGCGATTCACAGCACTGAAGCATTACAGTGAGGAACTGAACACCGTCATTGCTCAGTTACTCAGAGTGCGAGTGGTAAGTTTTGGCATTTCCGAGCTCACAAGCAGCTTTATTTGACTTTTTACTTAGGTTCTACCAGTTGTTTATGTATTTCGTATATTGTGTTGTGTAACATGGGGACTCTTTTCAGGCTACCTGTGCTAGATGATATTTTACTGACATTTAGTTTGCCAACTCCTGAGAAAATGGCCTGGGCATTTATCATTTTATCATTTTTGACTTTTCAAATGAAATTTTCTTCTCTCCCTGCCTTATTAGTAGTTTAACTTGTGTGAGCCCCAGTGCTTTGAGTGTTGCCTTCATTTATTTGTGAACCAGGATAGATTTTTATGGCTACTAACAGCTTAGTTAAAAGCTGTATCAAGCAAACACTTTCAAGCCTTTGACATTTATAGAAAGTAATTTGAGTGGTTATTATATTATTACTTAACAGGCAATCCTGTAAAATAGAAGTGTTTATAATAATTGATTTGATTGTATTTATTCTAGAGAGTAGCAGACAGGCTGTATGGAGTTTACAAGGTCCATGGTAACTACGGCAGAGTCTTTAGGTGAGAATCACCCGTTGTGTTGTTGTTATTATTTCTACATGAATAAAACCATATTGTTCAGCTGAAAGAGGATTCTACATTTAAAAAGCTGTACGCTGTGATTTGGTGCATCTTTTACTGTATACATTGATTCTGAGTGGTGGCATACAGAGCACCTTTTTGTCTTTTCACTTATGATTTATAAGAATCTCTTAAGGGTTATTATGGTGTTATTGACGAACTAGACAAATTCTAATACAATGTGCTGAAATCGTTGTGTCCCCAGTGAATGGAGTGCTATAGAAAAAGAGATGGGAGATGGACTACAGAGTGCTGGCCACCACATGGATACGTAAGTAGTAGATTAAAGTGTACCCTTTCATTAGGGTGGCAGCAGTATCTTGGTTTCATGGCATAAAACTGATGGTTATCATAACATGTACATTTGCTTATTACCGGTATAAAGAAAAGAAAGAAAAGATTCAACTGAATGAATCTAACCTGCACGTCAGACCTGCCTACGCTGGGCACCACACCCACATGTGCAGCAGCACAGAAGAACGGCAGAGAAATGAGTTTAATATCAGATCTAGTTTGTAGTAAAGTGGCTACAAAAGAAGAAAACGCATCAAACATATTCCCCAAAAGTTTGTATCCCATTTGTAACCCTACTCAACAAGGAATAAATGTAATTTAATGTCTATCAAAAATGCACTATTGAAATACTTCCCTACATCATATGGCTGAATTAAATGACATCATGTGTGAGTGAAACATACAGGCAGGATCAGTCTAAAGAGCCCCTACAGTAAATCAATAGCTATTTGAATACATGTATGCAGCAGGATTTATACAAGTCAAACAATCAGTTACTTAATGGAGAGAGTAATAAGAACATTGATTTGTAATGAAAACATTTCTTTTACAGTTGGAAACAAAATACAGTAGTTAAAAAGACCCACCTCAACCAACTATAACAGTAACATCCTGCTTTACATTAGTGCATGATAATATTAATCTAATGTTGCGTTCACTTTACTGTGTCTTCACTTAACATTTTCAATGCAGGACTTTTGTTAGTAGTTTGACTTAAATAAAGAATGTGTTTACTTTCTCTACCACCGGTGCTAAACTCCTTTCATTCATTTAAGAGTCCTTGTAACTAATAATAATTCATTAAAATACACACATGGTTGTTTAAACACATTGTCACACACTCACACCTGTCTTTGTGTGTGTGTGCGCACAGGTATGCTGCATCAATAGATGACATTCTGGAGGAAGAAGAACACTATGCAGACCAACTGAAAGAATACCTCTTCTACGCTGACGCTGTCAGGTACGTTTAAAGAGAGATACATATCTACAGCACGGTGCAGACGTCTTATGCCACCCATAATTTCCTGGCTGCTGTCCTTCCTGATCAAACGTCTTCAGACTATGGAAGGATCAACTTAGCATTCAGGTGAAGCTGCCAGATGCTGAGTCAGGTCCTTGCTTGACAGTCCCTCAAAGAAGAAATCTTGATTTGTGACTTTAGGCTACAGATGCAGGATTTTCCAAATATTCTTGTGTTTTTTAATACTATGTACATATTTCTTAAAAATTTCTAGTTGTATTCTAATGAAAAGACTTGTGTGTGTGTGTGTATGTGTGTGTGTGTGTGTGTGTGTGTGTGTGTGTGTGTGTGTGTGTGTGTGTGTGTGTGTGTGTGTGTGTGTGTGTGTGTGCGTGCGCGCGCGCGCACATCAAGGTCAGTATGTAAGAAACATGAGTTGATCCAGTATGAATTGGAGATGGCAGCTCAGGACCTCGCCCATAAGAAACAACAGAAAGAAGAGCTAGCGACTGGGGTAACACACCAACCTCACTTTGTCTTACATCATCATGCACATTTACACAGAAGCTATACCCTCTTAGGTTTTATCAGATTTGATGAAACATGTATCCTGTGCTAGACTTTAATTTGTGTGTGTATGTGTGTTTGTGTTTAGACTGTGCGAGTCTTTTCTCTGAAGGGGATGACCAGCAAACTGTTTGGTCAGGAGAGCCAGGAGCAGAGGGAGGTCAGGTTGGCAGCCCTGGAGCAGAGCATTCGAGAGGGAGAGGAGATGGTCAAGGAGAAGAACACAGAGTGCCAGTAGGTTTCACCACCATGAATCAATCTTCTGTACTGCTCTAAGTGTCTACCACCTCTTTATTCTGTATGTGATCTGATTTGCTGTCAATTTGTCTTTGATTTGTAGCATTTAGCTACCATATCGTTCATTCCGTTTCCTGCTTCTCTTCCCTGTGCCTCCTCTCCCTTCAGAGAGTTTGTGCGAACAGCCTGGGCAGACATAGAACGTTTTAAGGAGCAGAAGGACAGAGATTTGCGTGAAGCACTCATCAGCTATGCCATTATGCAGATCAGCATGTGTAAGAAGGTATGGGGTCATGCGTGCTTTTATTTCATCCCCACAGTTGTTGTTTGCTCTTGTATGCTCGCCCGCTTAAAGAAATGCCAAACGTTTTGTGATCATCAGCTCCACTCTTCATATGTCAATTTAGTCACTTTTGTTGTCCTCCTCTCAAAATTGCTCTTGTTGTTCTTACTCTTTCAGGGAATCCAAGTGTGGTCCAATGCCAAGGAGTGTTTCAACAAAATGTGAGACACTTCCTAACCAATTACACTCTGCGCCAAACAATAGTCAATTAGATTGTACAGACTGGGACCATCAGTCTTATGGAGATGGACTATGCGAGCCTAAATACTGCCTTCACTTTGTTTGCTGCGTTAAATTGAAGCTACAGAGATTAATTCTGTTTCCTCTCTCCTCTCTCACACATACACATACATATATATTTATCTAGAAGTCTACAGAGTGACTGTATGAGCCCATGCCTTTTAAATGAAAGTGCCTTAAAAGGAGCTCTCTTATCATTCTGATGTAGTCTTCATATTGCAGATTGTCTAAATTGTCTTCTGTAGTTTCATAGCTGACAGCATGTCCATGAGGAAATTCCCTCACTAATAATGATGAACAGTTACACTGTGAGAACCTCTCCATGTATTTATCACCCTGAAATTACAGAATCCACAGGAGAATGGTACTTTTTACATTTTAGAGTTAACTGCCTTAGAGAAATGGGAGCAAACTGTGGCTTTCTTATGTGACTTTTAGAGATTCTAAAAGGATCTCAAAATTATTAAAGTGCACTTAGTTGTCAATTGATTATATTGATAATGAAGTGTTTATGTTAATCATTGGTCAAAAAGCCGGTATATTTTGTTGTGCCAGCTCCAAGGAGTTATACTGGAAAAATGTTCAAATAAATTAAATTCTAGGTAGTAAGAATGACAGGTGGACACTCAGAAACAGATTAGAAATCAAATTGTAAGATGAGGAAACATGGACCACCGTTTTAAAAAGCACTACACAGTCTCCTCTCTACCCCCCCCCTCTTTTCATGAAGTGTATTTTATACATCTTGGTAAGGGTTTTCTTTTTCTCTTTTATGCCAAAGGCAGTCAAAAAGGTCTCACGCTGTTTTTGCTACAGTGGGTTTTGCTTCTTGGGGGGCCTTATGAAGGACTAAAACATGGCACCCTCACAAACATCCTTGATCTGCTAAGTGCAGCCATAAATGCCGTTACAATCACCACACATACGGATCAATAGTTGAGCCTTTTTCTCCACTGTCGGGCTTTATATCCTTAATAAAAACATTGGTTTTGTGCAGCAGTGGAAGGACATGAAACACAGTTGCTGACCTCTGCCCACTGTGCCTCAACCCTTTTCCTCATATTACATCACTGCACTAAATAATAGGCCTGAGTTTAAAGCATCGACCTGAGACATGCACACACCACACTGTGGTAACTTTTAAGTACGGATCTGTTAGATCCTCCAATTTGACTTAATATACATACAAATAAAAATATAAATCAGCTTTCTTTTAGGTGTCCAGCTGAGGTGATCAGAATAAACCATCGAAAGACTGAAATAATTCAGGATTTATATGTTTTATAATAAACGTGTTAAATGACAGATGAAATAATTTTTTTTGTATGTTTCTGTAATCACTGTGGTTATGACACTAATAAATTTCTTTTTTAACAGTCTTGTTTTATTTGCTTTCTTTACATTGTGATGTTTTTGTACCCCGGCTGACTCTTTATAAAATCTTGCTCTGTAGTAATTACTTGACATTTTGCTCTTGTACTTTTTATTTTGTCACATTTCCCTGCAGCGTGAACCCTAAAGGCGTCATATTAAGATGAATTATATTTGTGGACTATTAGATTATGCACAAATGGCGCCACCTGTCGAGAGTTTAAAAAAAAAAATCAACCCTTTCAGTTTGGCACTGAAGTCACTTAAAAAGTGGTTTTCAGGAAATGAAGGGAAAATGCTTTTTCAGATCCACCTAATGGTTGGTTTAGATCATGTGTGGTTTTTCTCAAATAGAAACCTAACATTAATTTAACATTTAAAACCAGGCTAATACGTCACCAAACCCAGCAATTCAGTGAACTCATCAGATAATTGATATTTTAATAAATCCAACTAAATAACAACCTTATAATGCTGAAAAAAAAAAGAAGTGTTACTAGTATTTGTTGTATCTATATGGAAATGTTTTACAGACATGCTGATGATGTCAGAAAGGGGTCTTTGAAGTTCATGAGAGAGACATGTCTCCATATTTTTCTTTCAGGGGACTCAGCACACAGTGCAGGAGAGGTGGATGTAAAGGGGCGCACACATTCTCCATAGGAACGCTTCATGCTCTCAGTAGGCTAAATAACGCATACAGATAATATACAGATAATAGGATGACTACTTGAATGAAATATGATTATCCACAGGGGGATTCTGGAGAGTGGAGTCCTGTTTCGCACTAAGCAGGCTTGATAAAAAAAAAAAATGAGCGCGAATGCAAATTACTGGTAACAGTCGGAAGGATATTGGCTAAATCACTCCTGGCGATGTGAATGCCTTCACAGCCTCATACCCAGCCCTGCTGTCGGCTTGCCTTGCCTGTATTTGGGAGAAAGGACCCGCCCACCTTAATAAAGACTGGACCTTCTCTCTTCCAATCCAGACAAAAGGAGAGGAGGACGCGTTACCGTGCCGGTGAGCTGAGCATCCGAGCGCCTTGGAGACGCCACAGACTTGATCCGACGCGCAAGAACGCAGGCGGCGCACACGCCCTCCAGACCCACCTGAAACCCCGAGGCCCGGTTAATTGTCCCGTTTAAAAGGCTGAGAAAAGGGGGAGATTGGTCCCAGCTTCATTCGCAGCCAGAACACCGTGTTCCCATGATGTCATACCTGTGGATTCTGCTATTAGGGAGCTTGTTGGCTTCCAGCGCCAAGGCGCAAGGTAAGGATTTATTTTGCACTGGATGCAGTTATATGCAAATGTATTTGTTCTTCTTGCACATAAATATTCTATCTATCTATCTATCTATCTATCTATCTATCTATCTATCTATCTATCTATCTATCTATCTGTCTGTGTCTGTGTGTCTGTCTCGTTGTCTGTCTGTCTGTCTGTCTGCCTGCCGGTCATCCTCATCTCAGTCTCCATTCGTCACTCCTCTGGCTCTCACCTATCATTTGCTCTTTTTGTGTTTTCTCTCCTTTTCCTCTCTCAGTCTGCCTCATTGCTCATCGCGCCTGTGTCTTTCCCTCTTGTCAGATCATTTGATCCATTCAGCTTATTTGTGTGCTGCTTAAATTAATTTAAAAAAAAAAAAAAGGAGAGAGAGAGAAGCTCTGCATTCTTCCTCCTGACTGTAATTGTCCATGGCTGTGCAGGCCAGACATAATCAGTGAAATAGGTGTGTCATGTGATGTGGCCTTATCTGTTTGGACATTAATTTTGACACACAGGGGTGTGGTGGGCCTATTGTTCCTGCATAAGTTGTTCTCGCCCTCTCTTTCTCTTTCATCCATCTTTTCTTTACTGTGATTCTATATATTTGACCCCTGTTCCTTCTAAATGCATCCATCACAATTGGGCTTCTCTGTATCTCTCCTTCTTCATTTTTTTTTTTTTTTTTTTTTTTTGTTGCTCTCTCCCTCTCCTCCTCTTCCCTCGTCTTCAGCTGACCCGTTGGGCCCCTGCCCTTCCCTCCGGCACATGCAACGAATTCAGATGGTTCAAATGCGCAATAAAACTCAGAGGGAGGGAAAAGAAAAGCAAAGCATTGAGATAACACTGGGAAAAAAAATAATGGGGAAGTTGGGGCGATGCTGGAAGAAGATAAAAGAGTCATCGTGTAGCCAGTTGGGCAGGGAACGAGAGCGATACAGGAGGAAGAAAGAGTGAGAGAGCCTCATCATCATTATGCAAACACAAATTTCAGTTGAACGTTGGCACAGTGGGATGTGATGTGGTGCAATGTCACTCTACTGGTTGACTTTTTTTTTATTAGTAAACCACAAGAGTGGTTCCAGCTTCTCTCTATATATCTTTCTCAGTGTCACACACACACATATTTTATTTAAACCCCCCCCCCCCCCTTTCCTCCACAAAACATTTTTTTTCTAATTGCTGAACTGGAACCTCATTGTAGACCCAGTGTATGTTGGTGTACTGAGACACACAACAAGTCTCTGTGAGAGTGTTAGCGCAACTGCATACATTTGTCTTAATACCGTGAGATTTGGGGTGCTGGGTCGCTTACGTGCGTGCACATCCTGTATGGCGTGCGCAAGTTATGGACGTGAAGGATAGGGAGTGTCCCGGTAACCAGATCCAGTTCCAGCTGTAGACAACACCCAACAACGCAACTAGTTTCAGCGCCTTCGTCTCCCCCAGGGCCCTCAGCATCTGTGTGTGAGGGAGAAAGTGTGTGGGCGGGTGTGGGCCTATAACTCTAATGTATAGAACATGTTGGAGTAACAGAGTTGTTCATTATTACGAATGGGCCCATAAGTCGGTTATGAGACATGTTTATCTTAGAGGCGGACGAAAGCAAAAACGTGCTGCGTGATGTGTGCCAAGTGTGTATGTACAGACTTGTCTATGTTTACACTTAAAACTACCAACATAAATCATTCTTTTGGTGGATAAATTAAACACACACACCGTCCTCCCCCATGGGGGCGAAAGGAGTTTTAATGGGTACATGGTTCATGGATAAACACAGCACTTGCGTCCCAAAAACCTACAATAGAACCACGGCAGACAGAACAATGCTGTTGTATACTGTACTTGACACACTTGCACAGACAGTTTCTGGTGTAATGTGTCGCGGTACGATTTGGCTATGAGTTCCACACTCATGCATGTACACGCATTAATACTCATTCAACCACACACAACAGGCGTTCTCACACGATCTCACAGCAGGATCCAGAAGAGGCAGAAACTTCCCTCCCTCTGGCATTGATAATGTGGATTGTGCAGTCCTGCGTGTTACATAACTAATGGCGAATTGGATTCACTTCTTTTTTTTTTTCTTTATTGTTTTAAAAAAAAAAAAAAAAAAGGCGAATCAACGGGAGAAAAGAAACTCAGTTCTTATCAATCGGCTCTCCAGGAAGTGACATTAAAACAGTGGCACCGGCATCAAGCGCCGCAACAGCCCCGAAAGTGATGAGAAGTGCGTGAAACATGATATGCATAACACTTAAAGTGCAGCCTCCAGCTGTATCAGCTGTTGTCACAGCACCTTCCACACTGAAAGGGGTTCCCTGTTTCAAATAAAATATTAATAGCTCTTAATACTTCACATATGCGTAAATGATTTACCGATTTGCTTTATGTGTTGTACCTTTTATTCACACATGCTTCATTTCCCATGGAACCTGTTTTTATCTGCTGCCATAACAGTTTCCGTTTTTATCAAAAGAGGTGTTTGTCCGAGCATGCTAATGCATGCAGACTTCCCACTTTGCCTGAGTAGTTGTATGCCTGATGAAAATTCTCTATTTGATGAACCAATATTTATTAAAGTTGTTGGATAACAACGTATGAAACTGCCTGACTAGCGTCAACAAGAACACGATGTAACCAGCATTATCATTTATCCCACGTGTGTAAGCTGGTTTTACTGACGAGTTTTGCTCTGGGGACCTTTTTTCCCAGCTTAACAGTTCAGTAAAGTCCCAAATGATAGCGTGCAGCCATGTCAGAGACACGCAGATGACTCATTAGCCTTAAGGCAAAGCAGTGCCAGAGAAACAGAGGGAGAAAAGAGTTTCATAGAGGGAGAAAGGGGAGAGGAAAGGCAGGAGACGGTTAAAGAGGGAGAGATGCAGCAGTTTTGCTGCACTAACTCAAAACAGGACACTGCTTACTCAACCTGCGAGAGTGAAAGTGAACATGTGTGTGTACATGTGATTTGGACCGAAAGGGGGAAGATAAGGTGTTTTATGAGTTTGTGCACAATGCAAATGTGTGCTTCGGTGGGTGGGTGGTGTAAGGGAGTGTGTTTCTAGCAGGGGGAGTTAAAGAAGGAAATGGCAAACTGATAGATGGGAACAGAATGTTCTATGGAGTGGCAACAGAAAGAGCGAAAGTTAGTATGGGGATTTTCTCTCACACACACACACACACACACACACACACACACGCACACAGACTGGGGAGTTATGTGAAAGTTACATACCTCATAAAGTTGCATGCAATTAATAGGCAGAAAATGCAAACACACACACATCAGCAAATGTACCGGTGCAACAGGTAAACGGTACCAGCAATAAGTTGAATGGGCATGTTTTCCATCATAACACCTAAACTTACCTTCACCTCATTATCCCGGATGACTTATCGCAGTAGATCAGTGACAAAGTTTCTGATACAGAAACGCCCACGCACGTTTGCACTCACACATGCAGTGTATTTTTAATACGCGTCAAATGAAGCGATTGATGTTTATGCTGGGTGATAAGGTGGGGCAGTCCGATTCTCTGGAATCACAGGGAGTGTGAAAAAAACAATGAGAGCTTGTTGCCGATGCTGCGTTGGCCACGACATGTCACGAGGGCATGAATCTGTAGCATGTCTCCAAATCCATGTTTCGGTGCACGAGTGCATGTGGCGTGTGTGTTGAGGGATATACAGTATCACGAGTACTGCTCACCTCCGGAGGATTTACAGTGGGATGGAAATACTTCAGACGTGTTTATGCCACTCTCCCTTGAGGCATCACTGACTCCTGTGCAGTCTCACTTGGCAAATACCGCAGTCTTTCTCAACAACTGCTAAAAAGATGATGAATTTTTTATTTCATCTAAGCATATTGAGATATGAGTCCTTACTTCTGCCGTTTGTTCGACCTATTTTAATCTAGTTTTAACAGTCTCACTCACAGAAATATAACATCTAGATGATTATATCTCTCACTTAATGAGTTGTACTAGTATTAGTGATGGAGCCACAGCCCCGATAAACCAGCATCATGGTGCTGCTGAAATCAGCACTGATCAAGTCAGATCACACCGTTTTGCTGTTTCAGCTTCTCACATGCAACAGGGGAATGTCACAGCACTGGCTGAAACACACACACACACACACATCATGCTCACCTCACACAGAAAAAAATAAAGACATGCTCTTTGTATTTTCTCATTAGTACAGAGTTGCAATGTCGGTGGAGAGGTCGAGACTTCGTATAATGTTGAGGCAGGTCAGGCGTGATGGATGTGTCTATCTCGTGGTTGGAGCGTTAACATCAGGCACCAATCTGGCCAGGGTGTGGCTGCGTGTGTGTTGCGTGGTGTGTGATTTTATCTGTGGTAATACTCACTTCAGAGAATGTGTTGAATTCACGTCACAACCATTTAAACAGACAATTTTAATGAATTTAAATGACAACACATGGGTTCGTTACAAATCGTTAGCAGTCGTAGGTTCTGTTGGGTTTTTGTTTTTTTGTTTTGTTTTTTTTTTTACGTTTTATAATGTTTCCACCTATTTGTTTGTGAACAGTAAATGCCACAGAATAATATAGTCAAATATAAGGATGTTGACAAGTTTCCAGTCTTCAAACACAGACACTAGGATGGATTTTGGGTTGCCATAGCTTCCTTACTTCTTTTCAGAAAGAAGCACCATTGTTTTAGAACAGTCTTTTATTTGTTTCCTCCAATTTTGAGATGTCTCTGTCCCGGTAGTGTTCCCTTAACACTTGTTTATTATTGTGTTGCTTTCTTTCTTCTGTGTAGATGATGTAGCCCCAACAGAGGAGGCAGCAGGAGATCCCGAGCCCTCCGCCCCTGAAGCAGACACTGAGCCAGTACTCGATGGAGAACAAGGCGCAGATGAGGAAACTGAACAGACAGCAGAGGTGGGGAGAAGAAGCATTTGGATAGTTTGTATACTGTACAGTTCTCAACCAAGTCCTACTAGAGGGTTTAGGTCCTCTGAAACAAGTGTAACACTAGCTCTAACGCAGTTAATATATAATTCTAAATCCTGGCAACTTCCTGTTTTACTGTCCAGCTCTAAATCACTTTATTTATTATTATTACAATTATTTAATTTCAGCCATCAAATAACTCTTAATTCGATAATGTTCTTTGGAGATTTTGTTTTCCGCACAATATCGTAATGTGAATATGATTTTTAAAAATGTGCCAAATACAGGAAATACCACCAGACGCAAATGAACCTGAGCCAGCTGCTGAACCTGCTGCTACATCAATGACTCCTTCAGATGATGATGCAGGACTAGCAGCACCTGCAGGTGATGACGTCCAACCAACTCCCGCGGCTGATGACGTTGAACCAGCTGCTGAAGATGGTGATTCGGAAGCTGAAGATACTGCCGATGGAGACACAGAATCACTGACTCCTGCAGCAGACCCAGAGGTTGAAGCAGCAACAACAAAAGGTGCCTAATAGTGGCTGAAATATTCATAACATTAAATACTCATACTCTTTCTTTCTTTGTTACCTCCTGCTTCCATTTAGTTTATATGTGGTTTTGCTTTCAACCCTCAGTAAACACAGCAAAACACACCATAAAAGCCCACATAATAAAATGATTAATTAATTAAAAGTGATCAAGTGCTTACCCTCATCTATGTTTCTCTCCATCTCCAGCGCCAGAAGCTGATCCAGAGATTGGTGATCCAGAGATTGGTGATCCAGAGGGTGGTGATCCAGAGGGTGGTGATCCAGAGGGTGGTGATGCAGAGGGTGGTGATGCAGAGGGTGGTGATGCAGAGGTTGAGCAGACAACAGATATTACAGAGGTGGAGGAACCTTCTGCAAGCACCAATGCACCACCTGCTCCAGAGGAGGTCAGTAGCAGTTTTGAGAAAGCCTTAAACAGCAACTTAATCTACGCTGACAAATTTCCACTAGTCAAACAAATAGCATTGTTTATGTGCTATATATTAATATTCATATATACAGTGCATTCATTTGTTATATAATTCAATCTTAACAGAGTGGACCTGATGATAAACCCACACCAGAACCAGACCAAACTGCAGGAGATGATGTGGAAGAACCAACGGATGCAGTGGATGAATTTCCTGATGCTATTGTTCCAGATAGCAGAGAAGACGTAAAGAACCCTGCCCCTGAAGGTATGATTACCTTCTAATAAAAAATATCTAAAAAGTTGATTTACTTTAAGTTACCTGTTTGCATTAAACAGTGATTTTGCTTTTTGTCTTTGACAACAGTTGATTTGGAGGAAAATGAACCTGAAACGAACAAAGGCAAAAAATAAAAAATAAAAATCCTTATTTGATTAATTTAAGCAACAATACAACCTTCAACCTTTCTGGAACAAATCTACACTTTAGTAAAACTAATCTCTATGGCGCATCACAAATTATTGCTTAGAGGTTTCTCTCAGAAGTTCTTTTCACCTTACAAGAGCAATTCGGGGCAATGTACCTGTAATTAAAACCCGTTAATCAGCAGCCAAAGTTTTACAGTCTTCAGGTCATATCTCTCCTTAGATCTCTACTGTGTCGTCATCTGACCACAGCAGCACCCATAAAATGATTGTAGTTGTAAGTTTTTGTCATCAGTCATTTTAAAAAGTGATATCCTCGCTCTGTGAGTTATTGTGTGCTGTTGTGCTGCAACTCCCTACGTCTTGGACCAATTAATGGAAAACAGACGAGAGCTACAAATCACTTAGGAAGGTTATGAGGTGGGAATGTGGCCCATGCGAGTTTACCTCCTAAATTAGGGGTGGTATGGTTTGAGTAAGGAAAACTCCTTTATGACTTTGAAGTGATTTTATCACTGTTTGTGAATTAACATTGATAAAAATTTATATTAATTTTTGTCATTGAATTTCTTTTCATACTGTTCCTTTCTCAAACCTGAATTAGATCCAGAGGGTGGTGATGCAGAGGTTGAGCAGACAACAGATAATACAGAGGTGGAGGAACCTTCTGCAAGCACCATTGCACCACCTGCTCCAGAGGAGGTCAGTAGCAGTTTTGATAAATCCTTAAACAGCATCTTAACCTACTCTGACAGATTTTCACTAGTCAAACAACCCTCAGATAGCATTTTTTCCATGCTAGCTTCTATTCTACTGTGAGGATATATTAATATTTATATATACAGTCCATTCATTTGTTATATAATTCAATCTTAACAGAGTGGACCTGATGATAAATCCTCATCAGAACCAGACCAAACTGCAGGAGATGATGAGGAAGAACCAACAGATCCAACCTCAAATGCAGATGTGGTGGATGACTATGCTGATCTTATTGTTCCTAATAGCAGAGAAGAAGTAAAGAACGATGCCCCTGAAGGTATGATTACCGTCTGATAAAAAAACATCTAAAACCTTTATTTACTTGTATGTTACCTGTTTGCATTAAACTATGATTTATGAAAAACCCTTTTTTTACTGTTGTGCTGAAACTCCCTATGTCTTGAACCAATTAATGGGAAACAGACGAGAGTTAGGAAGGTTATGAGGTGGGAATGTGGCTCATGTGAGTTTACCTCCTAAATTAGGGCTGGTATGGTTTGAGTAAGGAAAACTCCTTTATGACTTCAATGTGATTTCATCAGTAAGTGTTTGTTGTTTAACCTTATCTAAAATCTACAATCATTTCTATCATTGGATTTTTTCCATAGTGCTCCATTCCCAAAGCTGAATTCTTGCTCATTTCATATCCTCCTTTTATAGCAAATCTAATTTAGGCATTTCCTGCCCCACGTAGTGTGGCTGTTGGTCTTTTTATTGATTTGTAACAGGACATCCTCCTTCCCAACAGTCAAAAAGATTAATTTTATGTTTGACTTCTCCTTTAGTAGTGATAACCACTGAGGAAGGGGATGCTGTTGAGTGTGAAGGAAGTGGTTGCTATGGAGGGTTTCTTCCACGTGGCAGCGGGCACGGGATGTTTTCTCTCATGGTGGTGCCGGGGAGGGGGTGGGGGTGGGGGGGCTAAAAGAGTTGAGAAATGGAGAGGAGGGTGAAGAAAGACGTGGGGGCAGAGAGAAGAGAGAGAAGGAGCTAAGCAGAAGTGTAGAAACTAAAGGGCAGAGAGATAAGAACAGATGCACAGGGCAATGGCACAGAGGAGCTGGTGTTCGGGTTGATAGAGAGGATTAGATTAGAAAAGCCAGACAGCAGCTAGACATGAACACAGGAGAGTGTCAGAGTGGCTCAAAACATGACTTAGCTGTTTAACACGACTGTACTTATATGTGATAAATTGTGCAGTGAGGACAATGCACTCTCGCTATGGTTTACTGCCAGGATAATTTATGGTGAGAGAATTGGTCACTGAGTAATTATACCCCTGAGGCTGTATCGGCTATAAAATCATCCACTGACCCGACTTTGCCCCGCCCAGCGTAACGCTTCTTTGTATACTGAGTCACACACGTTGTATAAGTCACACAACCTCTCTCGGGTTTTCCCCCAGTGAATAGCCAGGGTAAGGTATGACAGATGCTATTGTTTAATTTAACAACACTAGTTCACAAGATCAGTGTCACGCCCCTGGAGCTGGTAGTGTGTCTTAGACCTTATCGAGGACAATCTCTGCAAGGCGTTCCCTAGGGGACGTGATGGTCTGATGGTTGATATTATCATTAAATGGTTAAACGTGGGGTAGCATAGAGTGCTAGAGAGACGACATGTTTTTGAACATCTGGAAAATATTCCTCATGGGCGGGGCACACAAAAAGAGGATTTCCCAATAGGGATTAATATTACATTTCTGTCACTAATGATATCTCTTTATTTTTGCAGCTGATGGCTTTAACTTAGAAGATGCTCTATCAGAGTTAAACCCACATCCCGGAAAGGGCCGCAGTGTTGATCTTGAAGGTTAGTATTTACCAGTGATTAGTGTGGATTTTATTATTACCAAAAAGCAGAAAGCATAGTTCAGTCTTCTATCAGGAATCTTTTCTACTTACCACAGTCTCATGTATCACTCTGCATTGATACTGTGTGGTGCAGTGAGATTAAACTTGTTTATTTACATCAGGTAAAGGTCTGTGGGATCAGCAGCATCTCCGCACCAACAACTTGTCAGACATTAAAGGTTTAGCGTGTTTTGCTCATTATTCTATTTGAAGATACTGAAATACACTTCAAATCCTAACAATTATTGTTAGTTGCATATATAAACATGAAGTTAGGAGGTAAAATATGGATTTTACTGGACGTAGCAGCTAATTGAAGCATCATGGTGCATTTTCTACCTTTATACAAAAGAGGTATTTATTTCTCTCGCACTTTCAGTGACACTTCTGTTGTAATTAGCATTAAGTATAATTACTTAGAACATTACTGTGAGTGCCTAATCCACAGGTAGCTATCTTTATGCACCTGGTTTACTGGTTGTACCATGTAGTCTGGTATCAAAGCTGCCCCTCTACCAAATAGTTTGCAGTGCTTGACAACTTAACACCACGCCTTACAGAACAACATACATTCTTCTTCTAGATCTCCGCACTGTTAAAATGCCATTCAAATTTTATAAGCTTTGTTCTCAGGAAGAAAGAGGGCATTAACTTTTTTTTTTTTTTTTTTTACCCCCGCATTTAAGGAGGTTTAATCACCATCCACAATTTGACAGCAATTGGGGAACAAGAGATTTTCCTGAAGCAGCTTCACTAAGTGCTTACGTTGATTCCAGCATGTGATTCATCGCGGTCTATATAATCATTATGATCTAGTGAAAGGAGCTCCGCTTTAGTGCCCTATTATTTGCGCCTTAGTCAAGTTGAAGCAGGCAGGTGAGGCCGCTGTGATCTCACAGGCGTATACAGGCACAGGCAGCTCCGTGAAAGATGACAGGGTTGTTTGCATATGGATCAAAACAAAGATCAGAGAGGGAGACGTAGAGGGTGGCTGAGATATTTTATCTCTCCCGTGTACAGAAGGGGCACTTCACTACATGCAGGGTTATGTGGATGTGTGTGAGTGTATGTTCCCAGACTGGTTAGTACCCTTTAATGCCACTGTATTATAAACACAACCACATAGGCAAACATCTTGCTCTTTGCCTCTCTGCTTTATTTGCCAAGTGTGTCATAGAGCTTTACATGCATTTTAACACATTCATATCCTAATTCTTTTCCTCTTTGTTTTTTACTTTCTCACTCATCTCTCTGTCTTTATCTATCTAGCACAAGCTACTGGCACCAAAGAAGATGGTAAGACTTTTTTTTATTATTATGTATGATAAGACCAACAAAAATAATACCTTTCCACCATCCTCAGTGCAGATTGCATTGATTCCAGTCAGCCGTAGGACCTATGTAGTTCTAAATACTGGTGAAACACACAGGATATTGCCGGCATGCCTCTGACAATAAAAACAGGATATAAGACTCAGCATTGTTTTAGTTCAAACAATGTTTGAAACTGCCCATCTTTATGAATCCTCTGATCTTGTCACGCTACATCTGTTGGGATTACTAATTCTAAAGCTCTTCCACAAATTATAGTAACATCCGTTCCTGTTTTCCAAACTGGAAGTCAGAGACAGTACAATAGGTATGACAGGTGCATGTTTGCGGCCATTTAAAGTGTCACATTTAGTACCAACGAAACTCAGTTGTGTTTTACCGTCGCCAAGGACAATCATGTTTAAAACATTTGACATAATCGATGACTCAGACATCTATGTTGCTAATAACATTTATTTGTCCTCTGTTCTAACAGACAGTCCTCAAGCCAAAGGTGAGTAATACTTCTATTTAGTTTCCCACCAACTGATGTATTATGCATAGAGCCATAGGCAGATGTGTTGTTGCTGCAGCTGTTTGCATGACAATTTCAAAACTTTTAACATGAACACTCCCTTTGAACATCATCAAGTACCATCGCACAATTCAATGAATGGCAAGTTTGGGCAAAGGAAGCAAATGGGCGTATTTTATCTTTAAGTGACAGACTGAAAGGTTGAAGTAATTTCTAATGATTATTGTGTTAACTTAAGAGTGTTTTATAGGAGATCTAGTAGGAATTGCAGATGTGGGAAAGTGTTACTTTATGATAGTCAGCGAAGCATCTGTAGTATTAAGACTATAAAAGTCATTCATCAGTTTATTTTCATTCATCAGAGAACTCGATAGTTGTAGGTGATTCAGTGACTCCTGACTGTAGCCAAGCAGCATCATAGCGGTTATGGCTTCTGACTTTAAGTTCCCACAGATTTAGGTTTCACTAGTGCGTGTTGTCTGTCAGTTTGTCCGTCTACATGTCACCGTGATGTAAGCTATATTTGTGAGTGTTTATGAAACCGTTTTATAACAGACAGACCAGTATGGATACTTGCTATGCATTTGGGCACAGGCCTGTTTAAACATGCCTGAGTCAGCACCCACCTACTTCCTCTTACTGACTCACAAAATTCACAGGTTTTATTCCGCTTCATTTCGTTCCCTTTCTTTTTAATTGATCTTGAGTCATGCATGTTTCTGACTAATGCCACTCCCTTGTTTTCTTTTATCACTGGATTTACTTTTTCCCTAATTCATCTTGAGTTGCTGACTCACTCTTTACACTCCACCACCCTCTCATCTACAACTTCTCCATCACTTGTGCATATATATAATTTTCGTGTTATATGTGCCGATATGTCAGATGTACATTTACATATAATGGTGTATTATTTAATCTGCTTCAAGACCTATTAATAATTTCAATCATCACAATAGCTTTGCAGATTGTATGTGTTCAGTTTTTGTGCCCTTAATAGCCTATGAAAGATATTTGCTGTATGCTGTGTGACACAGCATGACAACTATTCAGCTCAGTGTTGTCATAGTAACTAGGTTACATGTGCAGATAGATTTATGCTTTCTCTGAATGCTTTTATGAGTCTGAATGATAGGATACATGAGTGAGAAGGGCATCAGAAAATGATGGTGTAAGATGATGCATCATGTACACAGACAGGCATTCACACATTATGTCATGTAACTGAGCTCCGCGGTTGAATTGCCATTCATTATGGCAGCTGCATAATGGCCCCCAGTGGTGACAGTGAACATGACGATATGCATACACAGGTGTTGCACTGAAATACATTTAACAGTTTTTGTTTCCCAGATGCTATGATATTCATGTGTTGAGTACACGTGTGATGTTTTTTTTTTTTTGTTTCCCACAAAAGCCAGCTCCGGCACTTTAGCAGGCATCCTGTGTGCGATTGGTGTGGCTGCTGTGGGAGCAGTCACTGGATACTTCACCTATCAGAGGAAGCAACTGTGCTTCAAAAACAGACAGGGTAAGTATCTTGCTGTATACTTATCTAACCAAGGAAAATGTATTGATATACTGATATAAGATGGTCCTTTACATATTAATTTCATAAACAGTGAACTGTGACTCAAGATTTAGCTTTTCTTTTGCCATTTAGTGCCCACATTGTGAGGGCTTGTTTAGATACTTGCACTGATAAGAAGTGGAAAGACTAATGTAATTGACTCAACTAACGTCTCCCGCCAACACAGCTCCAGATCCTTTAAGAATCAGTCATGCAGGAGACTAGATCGTTTACTTGCATAATAGAAGTATTTTATGTTATTATAACAAATTTCTTAAGCCAAGCTTAGGTTGGGATGGGTGGTTGATCTAAAAAAGCACCCTTTTTGGAGATCAGCAATCCTTCCTTGAGACATAGCCGATTCAGCTTTAGCCCTTAGAATGTGTTGTCAATTACAGTAAACCAACACACACCCTAAACAGCAGTACTGCCAGTTCAGCATAGCATGCATTTACAGTCAACATGAACAGTAGGCTGTTTGGTTTGAGTGATGCAGGGCAAACGTTAGCTCATATTATGTATATGTAATTAATAGATATTTAACAGAGCTATTTAACCATTTTCTCAGACAACTCAGTCATTATTAATAGAGAGTGAGGAATGTAATTGCTAACGTCATCAGCGTGTATAGCCTGGAGCTTTTCCCTTGACCATAAATGGAGAGTGAACTTGTGCGGATATGAACAGTTATGCACAGAAAAAAATGAAACAAATTTTCATGGTGGAGATAATAAGCAATTAGAGGGAAGATATATTAACATCCTCAGAAATTCCCTCTGGGTGTACTCACTGTCATACTCAAGTGACGGTCAATGAAGCTGCATGGTTCCATAATTATAGAAGTGGGATAAATCTCTCACTGCCAAATTTGCCAGAAGGGACAACATAAAGTGATCTATGCTAATGAGTGGGAAAGGGAGTTAATTAGCTATATGCATATGAAATTCAAATCTACATTTGATACCTTATGTGCCTTGTGTTATCTCTCCGCCGCTTTTGCACATGACTGACTCCCGCTGTCTGTAACTAGAAGCAGATCCAGAAGCAGCACGCAAAGCTGATGCAGCAGAGGCTCAGTCAGATCCCCAGGGTATGACACAGACAAACACATAAATAAACACACATGAAACACAACCACATGTAATACTTTTACATTTGTTTGATCTTTACAGTCTGTTTTTTTTTTTCTTTACCATGTGTTTTTGCGTGTTTTGCAGTCCTTAGCAACCTGCTGAAGTCGTCATAGACCAGCAATGAGTACCTGACTGCCCGGACCAACTACAGTAAAGCAAAGTGGCAATCTCACTTTCAGGCTCTCTACTCTGTAGAGCTGAATTACTGTGAGGCCCCAGAGTAGGGCTGTATACGTTTGTGTGTGTGTCTGTGTGTGTTGGTCTGAGTGAGCATCATTGCGTGTGTGTGTGTGTGTGTGTGTGTGTGTGTGTGTGTGTGTGTGCGTGTGGTTGTGTGTGTTGGGCTGGGGGTTGGGCTTAAATAAGAAAAAGCAAGTAAATGTATATTAATCTTATGAATGTTAGAAAATAGAAATTTATAAAAACAAATAATTGGTTAAACATCTACTTTAAACCAAATACAACAACTTTTATTCAGAGTGGCCATTAAAGAGAATAAATCTCAAACTAAGTGTGACCATGAGATGGATAAGTCAAGAACTACCTTTTTATTTGTATGGCTACTTTCTTGTTAATTCAGTGTAAATATAAACTAGTGACACATATTGATGTTGTAGATGTTTAACTTTGTACTGAATTCTTACAAGTAGATTTCTTTCTTTGCTAATTTTGTAATTTTTTGAGCCATCCATATGATTTTCTAACAATCATTTAAATAAAATGTATTTTAATTTTCCAGCTGTCTGCAGTACAAATGCAGAATAGCTAGATTAACAGGGGGCTTCAATAACTACCACTGTATTCCCTGTATTCTGGCTAGAAATAATACAAGGATTGTAATCCTGTGATTCTGGAGATGTTGTCGTATGGTCCAATCTGTGTTTAGAGGGCCACTGATGTCACTAAGTGAGTGTGTGTAAGTGTGCTTTTTTTTTTTTTCTTTTTTTGGCTGGTGAAGGGGTGTAATTTCAAATACTGTTGGGTGACTACCACTTCTGCTCAGTCAGTTCAATAAATGAAATCAAGATTCATGAACTGTTTAACTAAATACTCCACAGAAAAACTCAATTGATCAGATACTCTATTCCAAAATGCTTATGTTTTGAAAATTGACTGAGTTGTACTGAGTGAGTTGAAGTGAAGTCTAGTTCAACCCTGTTTTGGACAATAAATGAATGTCCACCTGTCATGAACAAATTTCAAAAGAGGCCATGTAATAACAGACATTGTTTTGATGTAGTATGTGTCAGTCTAGTTGTGATGCAGTACTTTCTCCTCTATAGTGCCTTTCACTGACACAGCCTGGCTTGACCAATTTACAGACACACAGAAGCGAGCTGGAACTTTTAACAGTGAAAACAGGCAAACTATCGAATATATCCTAGGAAGGAGATTGAGGAATGTATGATATCTATTAATTCATAAAATCTCCTTGTGGTGGTTGACAATCTGACTGGTAATGCATGTGAACACGTTCACCTGTGGTATATCTGTTTCTTAGTGAGCCAGTTTGCTGTTTGTTTGTTTGTTTGTTTGTTTGTTTTTTTAAACTACTATTACAAACTCTTTTTAGCTTCTCATAATTTCAGCGGTAAAGCCCCCCCCCTTACTGTGTGTCTCTGCCTTTGAGCAAGTCAGTTGCTGTCACAGTGTTTTTGTATCATTCATACTGTATCTCCCCATTACAAACACCATTGGCCTGTGATTTTTATAGGACTTTTACATTTAGCAGTGGTGCTTCAGAAACAGATCAGTCTTTAGTCAACTTGTTTGCTGTGGTAGTTTGTGATTATTATTGTGAAATGCCCCAGAAGCAGCGCTACTGTATTTACGAGAAGAAGAAAAAGAAAAAAAAAACCCAACTGTTTTTCTTTCCTGGCACAAAGAAAAAATAATTATTTCTGAATGTCTTTTTGTTGCCTTAAAGTTTTTGTACTTGCTCTTTTCCCTTTAAATTTCCAATAGGGTTATAGAAGTTACATTGTGCTGCAGTTCATGTAAAGTGTGTTACTTGTAAAGCACCATATAGCTGCAATACAGGACAGAGACTGTTGCTAACAGCCTAGCCTCAAGCTGATAAATATTAATTGTCTGTGATGTCACGTACCGATTAATTCTACTGTATGAACTGTGGGCTGGACTGGACTTAAAGCTCAGTTTCAATTGCCTTCTTATCATGTAATCTATGAACAAGTGGATATTGTGCCTGAAATCTTTTACTGCATCTGCTACATTGGCATAGGGTAATAACGCACAACATACCCAATAAGGAATAGTACAAGCTTTTCAAAAGCAGCCACAGATGCCTTTAAAGCAGAATATCCCCCTTTTAAGGCAGTTCCTTCATCCCCTGTGCCCTCCAGTATGTGTGACAGCAATCAACATGAGCACTCTACTGCCTTGCAGAGCACAATAGCAAACCTTGCTCAGACTGATTTGGTTTTAACAAGGCAGTAAATCACTTATAATAGAATAAGGACTGCTTATGTTTTGAGCATTTTAGTCCACTCTACATTTAGTCCCAAGTTGTCAGATTCCTGGTAAACACAAACCATTGGAGCCCAGCATCCAAACCAGAATGTAAACCAAGGGAATTGTTGACTTTTTGGGTCCTGAAGTGCACTTCCCAGATAATGCTAGGGCATCAATCATGGGACTGACCGGTCCTGCCTTATACTGTACCACCTCTTGAATGTTCCAGAGAGGGAATCAAAGAGCAACGTTATCATCAGAGAAAAACGGTGACACGAATAGAGATGTTTTGCAGGTGATTGTAATAACACAGTATCTATGGGAGAAGCACTTTCCTATCCTGTATACATCTTGATTCATTACACATATTTAGACGATTCTTTTTTTTTAAAATTTAGACCAGACTAGACTTTTGCCTTTTATTTAAATATGCAGTGTTTTGTTATTTTGTCTAGGAATACGTTTTGTCACCTTGCACTTGTGTTGTTCCTCGCGAATTGTGTAAATAATGTTTAACGAATCAATTAAATGTTTTCGTGGGAATCGGCGTTTGTGGTATTTTATTATAGAAAAGCACCTTCAAGTAAAGTCTGTGTATCTGTTTCTGTTTCGTCTCATTGTCTGTAGTGCCTGGAAGGCGCTGGAAAAACTGGGTGACAGGCGACATCATAAGATATGACCTGAAATGCTTGATAGTTCAGATACTGAGCTCATGGTCACATGGTTTCAAGCTCTGATAATGAGTGAACATGACAGATTTACACAGAAATGCCCGAGGCCTTCATAAGTAAAATGTGGGAACCTGTGAAGAATTTTCTCGTGAAATGAATAACACGTAGTACCTGTTCATGTGCACATATTAAGCTCATACTTATCAGGCCGCACCAACAATAAACCATCTAATTAAAGCCAACACCACGGAAAGCAATGAAGCCCGGGTACTGATTTAAAAAGGAGTTAATTCAGCTTCAAGAGAACAATAAAACTCAGATGTGTCACTTACGTGTGGGACAAACTAACTCGTAAAAATGCCAGGAGTAACAGACACATTCCAGGATAAGTGACATGATAAGTGTCAATTACTGATTCGTTGTAAGCAGAGGTTTAATGTTACCAACCTGGGGATTAGGAAAGCCCATGGGGTTATGAGATACTGTAAATCACAGGGGGTAATGAAATGGTAAACAAGGAAGGGATGAAGAGCACAAAGATCTCATTGCAGTATAATGTTTGTTTACTTTTTCTCAATTTCTGCATTTATGCCGCTATAAAAATTATCTAAATACCATGAGAAGGAAATGTCTCTCTGGCTGAACTCACAGCACACAAAAAAATAGAAGTAGTTTAAACCATAAGTGAAATGAACAGTTCATTATTTTTATGTGCAATATGTATGTGAAGTAATGTGACTACACACACTGCAGTCCAAAAAAAAAAAAAAAAACATCATTGATTTGAGTTAGCAAATAGGTAAAAGCCTTCCAGTGGATAACTTCTGCATGGGTGATTATGTTTCAGCTGGCAACAAGTTATTTAACACAAACGGATCCAATGAGAAGCAGGACACATCATTTTCACACATGGATTGGCCACCAGAGAGTCCAGACCTTATGTAACTATGTAAGATGAAATCAAGAGAGTTTGGAAGATGCCTTTCACTTACATGCAGGCACTAATTGATAATTAACATGCCATTGCTACTGATGACTCACTCCAAACGTGCACATAGAAATTCTCACAGCTCACAGAGTTTGCCATAAGGAGTGGTACCTCAGTTGCCTGTGAGTCACTAGATAGGAACCACTATACCTCCAAAAAAAAAAAGAAAATTATTGTGCGCGTTTACTATGTAAGTGTGGTAGTGCGCTCATACACCAGGCAGTACTGCAGTGTCGGGGGAGGGGGGGCGGAGCCAGCGGCATCGGCAGACTAGGAAATGTGTGACATTCTTGCGATGTAATGAATAAGTTCATTGTGCAGACATGAGGTGAGTTCCCATGGTAGGTCTTTGCGTTTTTAAACCAGCATTGTCTTCGACTTGCAGTTGCACCGTGACGCGTCCATGTGATGTCACCGGTTTGGTCTCCAAACAGTGCAGAGTCTGAACTTTTTGCAACACGTATGCCCTGCAAAGCATAACGCGAACCTCTCTGCAGCTATCATCTGCATGTACAAACGCTGGGTTTGTGTTCAAAACAGTGCACAATATGGTTGTTGTCACCATGTTGCAACACTCATCAGCACTAAATGGGCTGTAACAGATGAGACTCGGTGTTGCAGCGTGAGACGGTCGAGGAACAGCTGATTGTTTCTTCAATACCTAGTGATGATTAGATCAGACACGCTGAGATTGACACACTTGCACAACTTGGGGCTGTGTTCAGTTGCAGTTCAGGTTTTAAGGCGGCTGTGGTTGATTAAACAGAGGAACTACTTAAAAACAATAAGTTCCTTCAGCAATTGGTTGCCACAGCAAGCAGCCCCATTAAAGCTCCGTGTTTGTCGTATTTCTTACAATACAGGAGCAATAACTTGTGTTGTAGTTGAAACTAAACATTATTTTCATTATCTATTATTATTTTTCATAAGTTCAGTTGGAGTCTGAAGCAAAATGCCTTGTTTGACCAGTTCATTCACAAAAATATCAAGTTTGAATTCCAATAAATTGTCAACAGTCCCTTTTTAATACTGTTCCTCCAGGTCACCCCAGTTGGCACCTCTCCTTCTCTCCCTGCTCCTTGCAGCAGGGAGTGATGTCTCTGGGGAGGAGGTGGACAGGAAGCCCAACTTCCTTCTGCTGATGGTGGACGACCTGGGTATCGGTGATGTAGGCTGCTATGGTAATGATACCATCCGGTAAGTTGTGTAGTGTGTCATAAGTCTGGTCTTTCACTCCGCCTCTATACCTTCTGATTTTGACCCATTGTTATGTTTTTCATCACCACTTCCTATTCATGATGTCATTGGTTTCCCGGTGTCGCTCTGATGTGCAGATCAGAGATTTTCATGTCCTGTTTATGCGTCAGTCCTACGTTTTTTGCCCTGCTCACTATATTTATTACACCTGTTCTGAGCCTGCAGGACTCCTAACATAGACAGACTGGCTTCTGAAGGGGTGAAGCTGACTCAGCATATTGCCGCTGCTCCTCTCTGCACTCCAAGCCGGGCCGCCTTCATGACCGGCCGCTATGCAGTCCGCTCAGGTAACAGACGCCCTCAAACGTATTCAGACACTGCAAATTGGACGGTCTTGGTCATGACTATACAGTGATGTTCAGCTGCGCCAATCACAACATGTTTCATATTACTGTACTGAATTTATGTTTCTTATTAACTAGGAATGGCTAGCACAGGCCGTGTCCAGGTGCTGCTCTTCCTTGGTGGTTCGGGGGGACTGCCACCCAACGAGACCACCTTTGCTAAGAGGCTGCAGCAGCAAGGATATACCACCGGCCTAGTAGGTGAGATAACACAATGTGAAGATTCAATTACTGGTAATTATTGTTAAATTTCTTCAGAGCCTTCCCCTGCCAACAGAAAAACAACAGTAAATGTGAGGTAAAATGTTTGTTTATTTATTTATGGATTCATTGCTTGGGGTCAGGAATTATTGTTCTCATGGGCAGCTTTTCTTGATTGTCTGCTAATGAAAGAAAGACAGTGTTTATTATTTGTGATATTTACATAGTTTTCTTGTAAAATCTAATAATTCATAGATATCCTTACATTTTTGTCTAATTTGAAAGCGACCAGCATTTACATCTGGAGGGAAACTGGTTTTTAATGGGGTTCGTGTGAGCTGCTCTCTGGTGTCAGTGAATTTAGAAAAAATGGAAATTAATTTAAATAATTTCACTACAATTACAACTTTTACTACAAGGTTACATTGCTTTTAGGGTATTACACTTACAAAGTGTACAAAGAAATGGTTTCCAAACTTCCCAAACTGACAACTCTTACATAAACATCCTGTACGTTCACAGTGGAGACCTTATGTAGGTGGAAAACAGGATTTAGATGATTGATTTATTAGACCCAGGTATGTATATTCATGCATCAACATATGACAGTGCCCTACAGTTAAAAAATTCTTAGCTGAGGTTTCTTATGTAATACACTGCATGTATGTCTTTGCCCAAAAGTCCCACTATGCGCTTTAGTACTTTTTGAAGAAAGGGTGATGCAATGACGGGCATGGTGGAGCATGTCTTGCACTAAAGCCCACCATACAGTCCTTGCTCATTGGAAACTATTGTTTCCACATGAGGATCATTTGATACCGATGAAACAAGAAGCAACAGCTCTTTATGTTTAGCCTTGTTATAAGAAATCCGGACTGTATGACACCCCCTTGTACCGTCACGATTGGTCTGCTGTTGTGTATGAGCCTGCTCATGATTTGTGATGGAAAACCCTTTTTTTCTCGTGTAGTATCAGGCTGGAGGCTGTGCGAGCTCGTTCAGTTTTTGGCAGGATTGCTGGCTGGTGGTGTCTCCACCCTGACACCATTCACTCCCACAGCGCCCGTGTCTTGACTGTGTTATGCATGTCTCATATATTTCTCCATGTTTGAAATATTGTGTCCTTAGTGATGACGTGCTGTGTTATGAATAAACAAAGTCAACGGCGGTGGAAAGTTACAGGCTGTTGTATACACTGCCTCTCTTTCTTTTGGTGTCTCCACAGGTAAGTGGCACTTGGGTGTAAACTGTGAACGCAGGGGGGATCACTGTCATCACCCAAACCAACATGGCTTCAGCTACTTCTATGGGCTGCCGTTCACCCTGTTCAATGACTGCATACCCGAAGAGCAGAGCGATATCCTGACAGACCTCCAGCACACACTCAGAAACATGACCATTGTGCTCGGAGTGGGACTTCTCACACTAGTAAGGATGATTTTTGTGTCAGTTGTGCTTCTATTTCCGCTCCTTAAAAAAGTAAAGTTAAAATAAGAGACACAGACAATATGAGGAAAAACTAGGCTGATGTATAAAACTAAAAAAACAAAAACATTTGTGTTGCCAAACAACACGGAAGAAATTGGAAAACAAAGAGTTTCTGTGCTGTTTACCCCAAAGCGAAATAACTAATGCGTAATCACTTAGACATGAACCACAGGGCTGGAAAAAAGATTGAGAACAGAAGCTGCAATTGTGAAGCTCACGGTCACACCAGCCAGAAACCTGTTTTAGGGGAAAGCAAAGCACTACAGAAACTAAAATTTGGTGAAAACACGGCATTGGCGAGTAAGACAAATGGAAAGCAGCTGTGCGTCAGGTAGAGAAAACACAGAGGAAAAATAAATGAGCGCGGAAACCAGCGCAATTAGAGCTGGCTGCAGAGAGACACAAGTCTGTATAACTAATAGGATGAGCGTCATACATCTGAGTAAATGAAAGCGAAAATAGGTGGTAACGGTTTGGGGACGTCATCTGGTGGCGCAGTTATGGAACTGCATCAGAATGAAAGTCCCACACTGTAAGATGAAGAGTAGTGACACAGCAGTGTTGCAAGTCTAGAGCAATACCTTGAAACATTCTTGGAGAAAAAAATCCTACTATTGTAAATATGTTCCACTAAACCAGTGAGGTTTTGGTTGTACTCATTTCCAGGTTTCAGTTTGTGTTACACTAGGTTGCATCATGCTGCTATGTGTGCTCTCTCCCTAGCGTGTATTTACTGTAAGGTGGAGACAGAAGCATATCAACAAGGTTAATAAATTGTGTGTATCTATCTATACAGTTACCATGCAGCAGACACACGTCACAGGCAGTAAAATAATCCGTATGTGGTTTTGTGTTGTATGACAGTGGTTTCATTATGCCTGTGCATGTGTTATGTAATTCCAGGTGTTTGCCCGTGTGTGTGGACTTGTTGAAGTCCGCCTGTGGCTCCTGGCACTGCTTTTCCTTCTCGGTATCCTAGCGGCTGCTGTGTGGTACATGCCCTTTAAAGCTCCTGTCCACCTGGAACTGCATTATCATGAGGAACCAAGAAGTGATTGAACAGCCCATGGCAGTGGAGACCCTGCCCCAGAGGCTGCTGCGGGAAGCTCAGAATTTTGTAAAGAGGTGAGAAAGCAAAGTAGCTTCTGTAAAAGGAAATGGCATCATAATCACACACCCCTGCAGGTAAAAGTGTCATATTTCACACCTATCTGTTTGATTACTGTTTGACTAAGCTTGCCCAGACTACAGAGGTAACTGTGTTTCATCACATGCACACAGCAGACTAATCATCAATTTCTTACTCCTTTTCTCTCCCTGGTATTCGTCTCTCCTCTCCAGGAATGCAGATCGTCCATTCCTCCTCTTCTTCTCATTGGCCCACATACACACGCCGCTCTTCGAAAACCCCGCCTTTGCCGGCAAAAGTCGCCATGGTCGTTACGGTGACAACATAGAAGAAGTGGACTGGATCATTGGTGCGTTAAGGAGTTAACACTGTACATACGAGTGTGCATCATTAAACATAATATAGTGCACTGTAGTGGTACTTTTAGGGTGGGTAACTGTTAACATCAGCTATAGAGAAGCTGCTCAGGTGGTTAAATGACATTATCACTGGGGTTTCAACTATTCTGTCGGTATGGTGTGGTTCATTATGGATATTACAGTGCAAACCTTTCACTCCTCTTTCAGTTTCCCCTCCTCATACAGTGCTTCAGATCATTTGCCTAAACTCTGGACCTTTTTACATCCTGTCCTGCGTCTTTTGGTTTCACTGTAGCATTGCTAGATAAATTAGACATAAGTTCTATAATACCCAAATTATCCTTTAACCACTGGGAAAACCAGCACCAGACAGTCAGGACAGTCTCCTCTGTTTAGGGAGTGTGCATTTCCTCATATGAAAAATTACATATCTACCCTCGTGTAAAACTATGCTAATGTTTTCCAGGTCAAATGACAGAGACGGTGGATTCCCTCGGTCTAGCAAATAATACTCTGATGTATTTTACTTCCGACCATGGTGGACACATAGAGGATTCTGACTCCATTATTGGCCAGAAAGGAGGTTGGAACAGTATCTATAAAGGTAGATGATGACTTAAAACAGTCTCTTTAGTTGATTCAATCTTAAAGCCAGCGTTATGTTATTACTGTACACCGGTTGGTTAATATGTGGCATAATTCATTTAATCATAAATGTCTTTTAATGTCTCACGTCCAGGCGGAAAGGCTATGGGAGGCTGGGAAGGTGGGATAAGGGTACCTGGCATTTTCCGCTGGCCTGGCAGACTGACAGCTGGTAGAGTAGTGAACGAGCCAACTAGTCTCATGGATCTGTACCCTACCCTGAAGTATTTAGCGAAGGACACACAACCAGACAGGTACAAACTGGCTGAAAGTGTGTGTACTCTTGTTCACTAATTCTTTGTTTGTTTCCTCCAGATTTTTTCCTGAATGCAACGGTGCACCGAACCCTTCTTTAGAAAAGACACAAAACACTTTGAATCCAGATGATTACAGTGTGGATCCTAAAGCACCTCATTATCTGTAAACCACGGGGTCTTTTGTTTTTGAGAAAGCTGTTGTGCGAACACTAATTTCCCTAATTTAGCGAACATTATAATATTAAATGAAGAACACCAGAGAGAAGGAGGATCTAAAGTGGGTTTTCACAATCAAACAGTGTGCATGGACTTGATGTTTCCTTGATCATAACAAGCTGATGATTCAAACCGATCTTTATTTGGTACAATAGCTATCTCAGCATTCCATTTATTTAAATCTCTCAAAATGGCAATGTACTGTATTTGTCAGTAATACCAGATAAAAACATGTTTCTGTAACATGTTCTCTCAAAGATTGATATTTGGACTGTGAAATGTTTCATCATCGAACCAAAGGTTAGAAATCTACCATGTCTTTCTGCGTGTTGTGTTCTGTTTATGCTCTGTCCTTTAAATCCTTCACTTCTCCTCTCTTTACATGTCTTTATTGGGCTTTTTTCTTGCAGACTTTTAGATGGCTATAACATCATGCCACTGTTGGAGGGGAAAGTAGAGCGATCAGAACATGAATTCATGTTCCACTACTGTGGTGTTTACCTGAATGCAGTTCGCTGGCATCCTCCTGGCAGTGAGTGTACACACACACACACACACACACACACACACACTGTTGACACAGAGAGATGTACTAAATCGTCTGGTAGTCAAATATTGTTAACATTTTCGACACACTTGGTCAAATTTGACTTTTTTTACTGAAGTTATTATTTTTAGCAGATTTAATCAGACATGAACATATTCATTTAGCAGTTTATTACACATGCCCAGCTAAAACTGTCTAATACAGTAGTCCTGCAATAAATTCTCCTGTCGTGAAGGAGATAATGTATAGTTTTTGTATGTTTTTGTTTAAGAGAGATGTTGATTAAAGTTTATTTTTGGAAGATGTAGTTGTCTTCGGTTGAATAGTGTTATGCCCTAAGGTCTATATGTTGTTTGTTCACAGCATTTACTGGTATATCAGTGAGGGTAGGCTAAATAACAGAACAGCCTGCAGTATACTTCAGTCTCTAAAATGATCATAAAGTTGAATCAACACCCCTCCATAGCAGCATGAACAAAAATAGAACAATATCACCTTCACAGGGGAGATGGCTCAACTTTACGACTGCTGCATTCATTTAAATATTTGATAACTTTATTGATCCCGGTGGAGAAAATGTTGATAGCTGCACACAAACAGTGGTGCTGTATGTTCTCTTTGTCTATTCATGCACATGATAGGGAATTCGATTTAAAAAATATTATTACAGATTTACCGACAATATTCTGTATCCAAGTGCATGTTCCCATATGGACTGGTATGTGTTTTCATGCAGGTAACTCAATCTTCAAGGTGCACCTTTTCACACCCAACTTTTCTCCCCCCGGTGCTGGTGGATGCTATGATACTAAGGTGTGTCTGTGTCATGGAGAACATGTGACGTATCACAATCCACCACTCCTGTACGACCTTTATCGTGACCCCTCGGAGTCCCGCCCGCTGAACCCTGATACCGAGCCACGATATGCTGAAATCTTTGAACAGATTGCCAAAGCTGTGGAGAAACATCAAAGTACGCTCCCAAGCAAACAGGCGTCTGATGACACTCATGCACACACTAGCACAGATTCACATGGCGTTCAAAACCAGATGACTTGGGAGAAGATTCTGTGGAGACCCTGGCTTCAGCCGTGCTGTGGGACCTTTCCTTTCTGCAACTGCAAAGAAGATATGATGCATGTTTAAAACTGCAGTATTTCACTTTTAGTTTTTTGTTTTTTTAGAAGGAGTATGATTCAAAATGTGAAGAGGGGCTGTAGAGTCCAAGAACAGCCTGGCAGTGGTGTAAAGGTTTTTGAGCACCAACCAATCTAATCAGAGAGTTTCAGCAATTTCCGCATGATTAAAAAAGATTCAGCACCCTGCCTGTTTACAGCAAGAAGGAGCATAGCAGCTGGTAGAAGAGCAGAGCAGAGCAGAGGAGAGGGGATTGATGAAATAAACAACTCGGACTGGATGATTCTGCAAACCCAGGAATGACAAGCGAGTGCGAGTGTTATACACATTTTCAAGGATAATGCTTAACAGTTTTGTAGCTCATGGTGCATTAATGACTTTTTGATGTTGCATGTCTTGAGATGTGACGTAAAAAGGTTTGGCCCGTGACTTTGTCTTTTTTTTTTTTTTTGTGCATCACTGCATAAATTTAAAAGTTTCAGTTTTAACTGATTGTACAATGTAATTAATTGTATTGTAACTAAACTTGAAATTGAAACGCACCTTTGAGAATTCAGTCAGTGAAGATTATGCAAAATAAATAAAAAATATGAGCAGTGTGTAGAGTACATGTCACAATAAAAGGTTTGCATTTCGGTTACTGTGCTCACAGTGACAGTTATAGTGAAATTACTGTAATATTTGTGATGGCCTTCTCTTTTTTTTAAGTGTTGCTAAGGAACAAAAATAGAAATAAAATTACCCAAGGATGTAGTTGACACTGTGAACCATTGGAGGGCACAGTCACACTGTTCCTGAGAAGATGGATACATCTACTGTGTGTAGAGGAGAAAGAAGGGGGGACAAGAGTGTAGACGACATAATGGTGCGATTTTAGTTCTGCCAACATGAGCTGCTGTGTGCTGTGATATAAATTATGCAGTTCTATTCATAACATTTATGATACGATAGTTCCTCAAACACGCTATGGCTCAGTTGGTGGGGTAGCCTATCTATGAAATACAAGCCCCAGTGTTGGTGGTGCGACTACTGGTTTCCCTTATTCCTGGCCACATGTGGTTGTCAGATGTGTGTCTGGAAAAAAAGACGCTGAACCTAAAACGCAGCTGTCTGTTGATAAGAATTTCCCCAAGCGGACTAATTAGGTATCAATTATTATTCTAGGCTCTATGTAAATTACCAGTGCTTACTGTAAAATGTAGGTGTTGCTGCAGCATTGTCTAATGTTTCAGTTAGTGATTAGCTGTTTTTTTAGAACTGGAAACTTTCCCTTTGTGAATGTCTTTGTTTTAAACTGTTTTACTGTGCTCCAAACCAGTTTTAGTAATGAATTATTTTTCATTTTCTCTTCTTTTACCACTTCTTGATCATTATTGCCTTACCATCCATCATATACATAGGATAGGATAGGATAGGATATATCTTTAAGGATACAAAAATAGTAGCCTACTTCTTGCAAAAGGAATTTTCCTTTCTATTAGTCACGACCAGTAAGATCAGAGCACAAGCTCCGCTGAAGAACAGCACTGCTCAAAGACACTGAGGTGCAGTGGTTTGTGGTCAGCAGGGTGTTCTAATTTGACCACAAGGAGACCCTGTGGTTTTACAGATCTTCAGTAATAAAAGAGTTTAAAGGCTGTGTGAACTTCGCCATCATCACTGTCATCATCATTCATTATCATCATCATCATGGCACACTTACACTGTCTCCCTCTAGCAGTGGCTGACTGTCAAAACATCAAAGTTTGCTACAGCGGCAGCCTATAATTACTCTCCTTCCTTCCCTCCTCTCTGTTTGCGCTTCCTCCATCTCCTCAAACCGCCTTCTTCATCACCGCCTCCTTGTTGTCTTCCTTACATACCCCATCCTCGCTCTCTCTCTCTCTCTCTCTCTCTGGAAACTTTGCATGTGTCTGAAAGTGAGGAGAAAATGTCATCATCGCTGCAATTGCCGCCATCACAGTCGTAGTATTTACTTCCCTCCCTCCAGCAAAGACCCGTACATCAAACACTCAGCAAGTTCATTACAGTAGCCACTCCATTAACTCCCTAACAGTAAATCATGCAGTCGACCATACATAGCGGCATTTGGCTGAACATCAGTGGTAATGATGGCTGGTGGGATAGAAAGCTACTGGCTGTACATCATGTCTTACACACGGAGCCACGTGCAGACATGATCACGGAGAAACATACGTGTGCTCAGATGTAAATGCACACATGCAGTATAAAATATTCTGAACAGTAGTTTTCTGTAAAGGTCAGTGTTTCATGAGATGCCATAAAGCATCTTTATAATCCTCTGCTTGACACATAAACACACACACACACACACAGCCTAATAACACTAATAACTATAAGGGGCTATTGTTGCTTCTTTTTTTTGTTTGTTTGTTATTTTGTTGCTGTGGCTCTATGACTTTAGTTTGGATGATGCTAAGAATAGAGGTCGTCGCAGAACAGAGCATGCTTTTAAAATTAACATTGTCAACCAGCTGTGGCAAAACAGCTTTGTTGTGGAAAATCTGTTTTCCATTGTGGCAATTAGCTTTAGCTTTTTAATTTACAGACAATGTCAAACCTGGAAAATGTTTGCTGGGTTCAACGTTTAAATTATAATTCAAAGACAACTTTGATATTTACCATTTAAATGTCAAACACACCACATGTGTTGTATCAGTAAAACTGTGTCTCTGATTGACAACGTTGCATCATCTGTCTTATGTCTATTATCTTCTATCTCTCTGTTTGCTCATATAATTTGTCCTGTACATTTTGACTTGGAAAGCACAGGTGGTATTTATTGATGGCTCTATTAAGTGTCCAAGCTATAGAGCTGGTTTGGTTCTGTCCAACGATACTAAAAACACTCCTACCAGGACTTTTATCTACAGTAAAGATGTAACATTTGAATAAATGCAAGCTGCTAGTTGGCTGTGAAACTGTGGGAATGAAAATGGGAACATTGGCCACATTACATGTTCCATTCAGCTGAGATTTTACTAAAGCCACAACTGACCCCTGTAGTAAAGCTGTCTCATGCCATTTCAATCTACGGCCCGTGCTCGACACAGCATGTGCCCTTTCCACTCCAATCTCAGCTTATGCCTTTTATAATTTTCTCATAATAAACACTAACATCGTCTGCAGTGGGTTGAAAGGGACGTGATCGGGGAACTAAACTAAACACACTCAGCACAATCTTAGACGTGGATGCACAGGGAAACAAGCGAAAGATTTTTTGCAGAAAACAATAATTCACCTTCTGCTTTAACTGCCTACTTAACTGGGGAAACAGAAATCAAGGAAAAAATATCTGTGGTTAGTTAAGCCTGGTGCTCTGTTCTGTTTTTTTCAGATGTGGTCTCACCTACCACAATAGATTTCTGTGGCAAAGCACCAATTACACACCATAATATCGCTATTACATTAAGAAATGTGTGTGTGTGTGTCAGGTATATCAATGAATGAGGCTTTTTCTTTTGTTTATGCTGCTAATATGATAAATGGATTTCTGTGTGTTTCTGCACATGCATTATGTGTTTTTATATGTAAGAACACAGTACAGAGAGAAAGAAAATATACTTGCATGCGTAGCTGTCCGCTTGTTTATATCATCAGTGCAGCCGAGGCAGATTTATGTGCGCGTACATACTAGGTTGTGACATTATACGTGTGCGTTTTTTTCAGCAGCACTGTGCAGAATCAGTACTGTGTGAAATAGGCTCCAGGAGATGAAATCTTGTCTTTGCTGGGAAACTTTCACTACACACATAAACACTAACTCTAACTGACTTTAAGCCTTTCTTAATCTCTGCATGTCTGTACTCTCCTCTTGTATCTCAGCGTAGATCTTATGATCGGCAGGGGAGTGGTGCTGTACCAGACCATGTAGGGTTTTTTTTTTTGTGTGTGTGTGTGTGTGTATGTGTGTGTTTAGTGTGGTACAGTGTCTGGTTTAAGTATGTGTCATGTTGTGTGCCATATGGTCAAAATTACCCCTTGCAGGGGGACAGGGCTCCAGGCGGGGAGCAGGGTATTTGGACATGCACACACACACACACACACACACACACACACACACACACACACACACACACACACACACACACACACACACACACATATTCTATGCACAATCACAAACAGCACATCTCCCCCTGCATGCTTTGACATGCAGCCCCTTTTTGGTGACAGGAAGTGTTTAGTGAGGTGGGGTTTAGTAAAGAACAGATAGCTAAATAACCAGGCTAATGGGACAATTGTAGCCTTAAACACACACGCACACACACTCTGTGTTTAACCTCTTTTTCTGTCCTTATATCTCTGAAACTGACACAATTTGGCTCCAACACTCTGATCTGTTTTTCCGTTTAGCACTCAAGAGCAACAGCTCTCTGGCATTTTGTGCAGAGGCACACTTTGACTCAGGGGCAAAAAAAAAAAAAAAAAAGAACCATCAGCTGCAACTAAATGCAAAATTACTCCCATGTCACAGCAGTGTGTGTAATTTTGGAGAATTACAGGTTTTCAAAGCGTGACCCACTCCCACATCTGACACCTCGACCTACATCAGCTAGTACACACACACACACACTCACACTTCTCACATAGGTTTTCTGAAAGCTACATGTATCCTCTGCAAATGCTCTGGTCATATATGCCTGACCAGAGCATATGCACATGTTGCAACCACCAAATATGATGCAAATGTTTTTTTAGGGCTTTGGGCTTTTAGGGCTTGCATTTTATTGCCCTAGACTTCCTTTGCAATTTTTTCGCTTTAGTCTGACATAAATTAGGTCAGAAAATATCACGTGGTTGGTGGAACTGATGAAATCACTGAGTGTATTCATGTTCTATTTTATAGGAACTTTAACTAAATGTGAGAATGAGAAGTGAAAACTCTTTCTAGAGCACTTTAAAGTTTGTCTCCTTGGATTAGATATTTGTTTGCTTTCTACCTCACTTTTAAGTCGTTTTGGATAAATGCCTCTGCCAAATAACTAAATGTAAATGAACAGTCGTGACTCTTGCAAACCAAAACACAGGGTAGAATATAATTACTGACCAATTATGCCATGTTCAGAAATAAGAGCAGTCAGTTCAGTATGATGCTATTGAGACATACACGCTCATTTAAGAAGGAAGTAACTGCAGGAGAAAAGCAAAACACATTTTATAGTAGTTTAATGTTAATGTATTCTGTTAAAGGTGGCAAACAAACATTCAACCACATTTTAACATTACCTTACTAACACTTTTAAATAAGTAAATCAACACTACAGAAAAAATACACACTACATTCTTTGTAGAAAAACTATCAAATTCTATTGATCCAAAAAGTGAAATATTTAGGACATTGGTGGCAACAGTATAGAAATACAACCAAAACCAGTTTGAAGCATTTACAACTTCTCTGATATCCTCTCCATAATTCACCATGACCGGGTTTAGGCTGGTGAAGAGCAGGGGGAATAGGGCGCAGAGCAGGACCTAAATATTGAAAAAAATGGTGTGATGGTTAGTGAAGGCACAAGGAAGGAGGTGTGGTGGGATAGGAGATAGAGGGAATAGAAGAGAGAGGAGAGAGAATGAAGGAATAAGAATAAGAGAAGTGCTTGATGTGTGACCAACAAGATACAGACAGGCTGATGACAAATCGAACAAAAGCTGCCTTTTTATCCTGGGAGGGTTACAGGAGATAGGGAGGGAGCCAAATTATTCTTGAAGAATTCTTGAAAACCACTCTTTGTCATATTGTTTCACGGCAGAGAGAAATTGGCGACGAGATGAACAGACATTGGAGCTGAGAAAAACACTCGTACTAGAATGTTTGGGAAAAGATATCCAAGAAGAGGGGCTGAAGTAGGGATGAGAGAAAGAAAATAATTGCAAGACGCTGATCCAAATGTTGAGGAGCACACTACTTCTAGTGGTGGAGGGTAGAAAGTCTGCAAAGTGCCATGGTAACAGTGAGAAGTGGGTGTTTTTGTAGAGGTACCACAAAAACAGGAGCGCTGAGGAGAGAGAGAAACATATAAGAATACTGTGCAGTAAAGCTAAGATTAGCCTAAATAAACATTTGTTGTGGAAAGTAACCTAATAAATACTGTTTTGAAGTACTTGTACTTTAGTTAGTATTTAACTTTTTGCTGTTATACTGTGGTACTGCACAGTATTCATTTCATAACTTTAGTTACTTATTAGGCGCTGCAGATGTGGTTTAATAGTGCAAATTATAATCCACATAAAAAATCTCACGTGTTATAAGACGAAAAGAAGAGACTGGGTGTATGGAGAGGGACATCTCATCTTGAAGGAGAAGGAGAGATGACAGGAAAGATTGAAAGAGCGAGGAGGAGAGGCGACGTTCTTGAGAGATGGCCGAAGACTGATAGAAACATTTGTCATCCCTGGAGAGATGGGAAGAAGAGAGTAAGATCAACTGAGGGATGAGAGAGAGACGGAGTGAAGAAGAGAGGAGAAGGGACGCGAAGAGAGATGGAGAGGGGGTTCAGGGGGCATAATAATGACAAAATGACAAGAGGATGATCGAAGCATGGGTCATGTTTACCCACAGGAGAGGGAGAGAGAGAGAGCGATGGTGGAGAGTCTGGAGGCGGAGAGGCGACAGCAGACTGAAGGGTCACTCTGTTTATGGGGAAAGGAGAGATTGAGGGATATTGATGTGAAGAGGGAGGAGAGAGATGAAGAGAGACAGCTCGGGATGGAGAGAAGGCTTCTGGCGCTACCGAGAGAGAGGAATGATGAAGCAAATGAGAGACAGACATGATGAGATTCTGGAAGGGGGAAACAGCCACAGAGGGATAAGAAAAGAAAAGGACGTGAAAAAAGTAGTTGGGGGGGGGGGGGGGGGGGGGAAGAGAGAGAGAGCGAGAGAGAGAGAGCGAGAAGCTGAAATCCAACGAGAATACTTAGTGCATTGCATCGAGACAGTTCTTTCATGTTTCGGAAAGATGCAGGCAACATGAGGGATCCAGTTTTTTTATCCAGAAGAAGTCTACAGGGAGTAAGAGAAGCAAGAGTGATTTATCTGTGCGTTAGAAGGGAGTGATACGTACAGAAGAGAAGAGACGGATGAAGACATCATCTCTGGAAACTGAGTCAGACCAGGCAACTTCAAACAGATCTTCACAAGGCTCCACAGATTCAACGATCAATATTACAAATTTAGGACTAACAATTACATCTATAGACAAAATCAACTTGGAAGCAAGTGAAAAGGGGTTTGATTAATTCTACCTGTGAAAAGTCTACGGACCTGGTGAACCTGACTAGAAATACTTAAAAAAAAAATAAGCATGTGACTTCGTGACGAAACGAGAGTATGAGGACAGTGTGAGAACACACAGCACAGAAGGCCGAGCTCACGAGGCCCAGCTCCCCACACAGCTCCACACAGCCTCAGCACAATCTGGACCCATCAAACTCTGGAGAAGCACATCAGCCCTTTTCAAAAGTTTACACTGTACCTCAGATTGCCTGGAAAAACCGAAGTGACCGTAAACTGAGAGAGACATCATAGTCTTGGTTGTTGACACAGATGGACACAGACAACTGGCAACTCAGAGGAACAAAAAGAACGGCAGCAGGCTGCTGTGCACAAGCACAAGCCCCACATTCGTTGTTAAAATAAAACCTATTTATTCGCTCTTAGACCAAACCTCATACTTAAAGAAATAAAACTTACTCTCATTCTCTCACATTCAACTGTTCAGCTGCATCTCACTACATCCACCATACTGTTAAATCATTTCATGTCATGATTTGGGGGGGGGGGGCGAGTAAGAGGGAGGTGACATGTCAGACAGGCCGACTTCTCTCCAGGGAGAGTGATTGCCTGAGTGGGGAACGGATGAGTGAGGGAGAAGGTGGTGGAGAAAATGCTGAGTCACTCAGTCGGGAGGAAAATGTTGGTAATGAGCGAGGCTGAAGCAACCGGGGAGTGGGTGAGAAGAGATAAAGAAGATGAAGGGAGGAGTGGGAGAAATGGCAGAGAAAAGAGAGGAAAAGTGGAATAGGGAGGCACAGGAGGAGATTTATTAGGGGAAGAGGAACAGAGTAGGAAGGGTCAGGGGCGTGGTGCGAGTGAGGTCATGCTTTAGCTATCAATAAACATATGTAGGTCATCCGGCTTTCTCTCTCGTCCGATCATTTAGACGTCACGCACACCTGTTTCTTACTGAAAATGACATGTTGGAATGTGCCTGCAGCGTGTCTGTGTGTGTGTGTGGGGGGGCTTTGTGGTGATCAGCAAATGCTCCAAATCGCACCTATTATTATTATTATTATGTCTAGTAATTTCTAATTTCTTTCCAAAATGACCCAGTGTTTTCTAGTCTGGTATCCACACTGATAGGAAAACCAGCACAAAATCATCACAATAGGCCATTTGGTTAAAGGACAAAGCTGCTGCAAATAAAAAGTAAAAAAGTTTGCTTTCCATTGTCAACAAATTTAATTAAAATACTAAAACCGACAATGCATTATGAGGTCTATCAATGCTTTCTGGCCTCTCTACTCTGTGGCACTGAGCACAAAGACTTTTTGTTCCCACTAAGACCTAAATATTTAAAAATAGGTCATAAATTTCTCTCTTTCTTTGACTCAGTTTGGCACAGTTATTGCCTAGTATAGCTGGGTACTGTAGTTGTTAACAAACATAATTCAGTTAGGAGGAAATGCTTAGGGGAACTATCTTCCCATGTCTTGGTTTAATTACTATTGGCACAGTTTAACATCATAATTGAGACACAAGGGTCCAAATGTGAGCACCAACTAGAGGCAGAGTAAAACACAAGTCATTTTAGGTATTTGAAAAAGATCAAGTGATGTTTTTTATGGTGAGGCTGGTAAATATCTTCAGGTCACATCCTTCTGCCTTTCAGTGAGTGAAAGTGTGCATGCAAAGTGTGTGACAGATAAAAGAATGGAAACACAGAGGAAAAAGAAAAGTCTACATATTTTTTTTGGGAGCTACTACTGATAACGTGTCACTGAAAAAAACGGTAAAGTTTACACCCTCAATGTAGTGTTCCTTGCATATAGTCTTAACAGCAATTAGGTTCACAGGACAACTCTGGACATGCCAACAACACAATTTATCATACCCAGAAGTTTCATTGGCTTTTTCCTCCAGGCATCACTCATAAATTGGTTTTACTTTAGCGTGTCACCCTGCTGGAGCTGCACTGCCTTTCTTGGCCAACGCGTCCAAACAGACTTCTGTCCGGGCTTCTTCATGTGGGATCTCTGCTAAATAAACAGATGATGTTATTGGAGCAATAGGATTAACCCATTTCGTGCTTGTTAAAGTTCTTATTCCCTTCGTGATGCTGTGTGTCTGTGAAAATAACAGCAGAATGGAGACGTTTAAAAGCCAAGAGTTGAGCACAGGGTGGTGTCTCCCTGATCTGTCGTCGTCATTCAAACCATCTAAACTTCATCTGGGTGGAGTGTGAAAACTGTACTCACTGATTTAGCTATTACTAGACATGCATCAAAAGGATGTTTTTTTTACTTCCTGCTTCCTGCCAACTAGGGCAAGACAATATGTACAAGTCATGTACAGAAAAATGAAAGTATGGAATGATTTGATGTAGTGTATGAAGTCAAATTTGTTTTAAAAAGACTGTTATATATGATTATATACCATCAAACTGAAAGTTTATTTTATTATTGTAACCACGCAGATGAAGGTCCAATGCATAAGAGCCAGCTGAGTCTACAGGTTAAAGGCCCACATTCTATTTTAAATGTGTTTTTCTCATCTGAGAACACAATCACACTTGTTTTAGCATCATTTACTTTTTCTTTCTCTTTTTCTTTACCATAAGAGAAGAAAACTGAATTTGCCTTTTTTTTTTTTTTTTTTTTTTTTTTTTTGCTGTTGTTCAGTTGTCACAGCAACAGATTGGAGAGGCTGCCTGGGGAATATTTTGAACAACAAGAACTAAGAAGTGTGACACCGCACAGAAAAGCCATCATGCTCAGTCTCCCAATGTAGTTGTTACAGTATCTTATTATTACAATGGTGGCATCAGAATGGGCACCACATTAACTTGTGCCAAATAAATTCAAATTGTCCAGACACTTGAGGTTTAATCTGCCTTATTTTAGGACAGAATTCAGCCTTTAAGACTAAAAGCAGATGAAGTGAGTGTTGCAGTGAACAGTCAAAAGTTAAAGGGTGAGTTCTGGTCAGATGATAGGAATACTGTGTCGCAGCACATCATACATTTTGAAATTTTTTCCAAGTTGAAATGTTTAGGAACGCCTGGTTTGTGCAGCATATTGAAGTCGGCAGCAGCCAGTGAATCTGAATCAGTTTGTTTAGTGGAGTTGGCACACTGACTTCTTGTCTGTTTGTCTAAATGTGAACCGATGCTTCAGGGGATGTTGGTTATCCTAACTCTTCCATTGTCTTTTTCAGTTTCACTGGCTATATCCCCTCCTCTTCCCTTTTTTTTTTTTTTTGGACTCTTCCTTCAATTCAGTGGCTCCTCTGTCTATCCCTTTTTTTTTTTACCTGTCTCTAATCTCTCCTGTGATGCTCTAACAGAGGTTGTTCTATTTCCCAAATAAAAACATTTACTTGATGTCCTGCAAAATGATCCTGACATGTCATGTCAGTCTTCATTGTAATTTAGCAAAATGTCCTATAGTTGTTGCTAGTGTACCTTTGACAGGTACAATTTTTGAAAAAGGTTTATCTCAGTATTAGAATTTGACAGGAAATCATAATCATAAGCTTTCTAACTACATATGGTTTATGTAGGAAAATGTGAATTAAAGTTTTTATTTATATAACTAAGGCTTTACAGCAAATTGTTGCGTGAGAAAATTCTGACGGTCATTTAACACCATCCACTAGCAAACCATAATCACCAACATCACCCTTTGCCCTTTTACATAGTCACGTTGAAGACAAACATGTGGCTCCTTCAAACACTGCATTACCCTGATCATACACATGCATAAACATCACACACGTGCACGAACACGCCCACCAGCCGTGAGTTGAGTCAGAGTCCCTCAGGTTTGCCGACTCAGAAACCTCTCTCGCTAAATCTCTGATGGCAGTCCCTGCAATCCTTGTATGCTACAGGGAGTGCAGGCAATGTTAATGATGTTCCCAGATTATGTGTGTGACATGCACAAATGTAATAACTATTCCTGGACACATCCTCACACTTCCTGCATGTATTAAACATACACAATGCCACAAAACCGTAGTTACACAAGACAGCGTATGAACAAAAACACATAGATACAAACACAGACACATTCACCCAGGCTGCGATATCTGAACAACTACAATACTGAACAGACCTTTCAATTAGTTTTGGTTTTTATTGTAATGATCTTTTGCATGCATGCTCACCTCAGACTGAATTGTTTTATATTTGATGTTCCCTTAACCTCTAGCCCCACCTGTAAAAGTTTCAATTTGCTTTACTGTTGTGACGAAATGTCTGCAAAACACTTATATTAAATTTGCATAGTTCTACTTGGTCTATATGCTGAACTGAGATATTGTGCTGCTTTGTTGAAAGCAGCCTGTTACTGTAGCAGCGCAGTAGCAACTTCTGTGCTGAATTCAGGCACAATATTAACCCTTTCATGCATGAGTGTTTTTATTCCTCTCTAGGCAAAAGTTAAAATACCCTCTCACAGTAATTATGTAGGTAAAAGAGAATATGAAGGAGAAAAATATGCTTCTGGTTGCACAAACACACTGTAGCTAAAACAATATAAAGAGGTTTATAATTATATTATATTCAGCAAACAAAGATAACCAAAACAAAGATCACAGGTTCAACAGAGGGTCCTGACTACACTGTTCTTCACATCATGTAGCACTCACTCCTACACACCTTCACGAGCAGCCTTGTGCATGTTTACAACCAAACACTTTAAATCAGAATTTTTTAATGAAGTCCGGAAAATCGCAAGAGACTCGTTTTTTTTTAAAAAACTTATAGCAGTCTAGTGCTAATTAGATGTTTTTGCCAAAGATAATCTTACTTGTGCCTCTGCATCTTTAGCATATGCTAACTGTTACTAACAGGCAGATGGTGCACTGCAAATCCTTCAACATCTTCAACAGTTGCAAGCTGCCTGCACATTCAGACTGCTTAAAGATACATACAGCAAGTCCCATCTCTTCTGCAAGTCAACGCTGAAGAGATCGTCAGCTCAGTGCCAACGATGTGAAGGTATTGTAACATTTAAGTTCGAACAGACACAAGGGGGTAAAGATATGTTCAATATATCTGATGCTCTCTCTATAAGTCATTGTGCAGAGAAGAGAATCGCTTCACTGACTTTAATATGAATGTAGGCTGTGACGGAGACAAGGGAATAAGAAGACATCACCATAACGGGGGATTAATGTTATCCTGCTTTCATTCTATATCTGAAAAGGCAGTCCCCATCTTCCCATTTCCTCTAGTTGATGCTCTTCCTCTTTTTCATATTCTCCTGTTCTGCTTCTCTCCCTTATATTCAGTCTCCCACCCAGCCTCATGCCCCCAAAGAAGATAAAATTGAGATTACATTAGCGAGATCTTTTTTTTTTTTTTTTCTTTTTTTGTCTCTCTGAGGAGAAGAGCATAATTACTGTGCCCGGGTCTTTGCCAGAGTCCCTCGGCTCTTATTGTGTTTTAAGAAACCTAATTTCCACCGCTGCGCTGCCACACTTAAGTTAAAAAATGAAAATGGTACAGCTGCATTTTCACAAAATTATGTAAAGTTAAAGCTAATTTATAGAAGAGATTACAGAAGTAAACTGTACTGTAGATTCAATGTCCTTGGATTTCTTTTTTTTTTTTTAAGAAAAGCAATATTTTCTTTCCACTGGTAGGAGTCTGGTGTTTGTCGTTATTTGGGGAAAGTGCAAAAGACAGAACTGGAGACAGGAGGGTTCTGCAAGGCAGCGTTGGGAAATGAAACAGTAAAACTGCAAACACAGTCTCTGACACGGGCCTCCTGCCTCTCTGAGACTGTGTATTATTATGGCTTCCTGATACTAACCAGCTCTCTCTGTGTCATGGTGTCTTTTATTGCTCCCTTCCAGTGCTTTGTCTTTCATCTTTTATTACAGCTTCTTCTCCACATAGATGCTCTTTTTTTAGTCTTTTTCTTATCTGTCTGTTTTTATCTCAGGCTCTTTCCATCTCTCTAACTCCCTCTGTCTCTCTCTGCAACACACACACACACACACACACACACACACACACACACACACACTGGCTGCAGACAGATCCACCCTAATGAGATACAGCAATATCACACACATAAAAACACTCAAACACCTACGCTCAGAAAATAGGCACACCTCCGCACTTGCACACACGGTATGAGACATGCTCTAAGACTTCTGCAATGAACGATATTTTCTGTTTTTTCCAATTAGACACCTCTATCTCTGTTAAGTTTTCCACTGTCCTCACACTCTTTCCCCCTTTTTAGTCCGTCCCCTTTCTCCCTCGTGTGGTTCGGCCTCATTCGCTCCCTCTCTCTCCCTCTCTCTGAGCCACACTATCAGCCTTTAACCTGCCTCTGACACAAAACAGATGTCTGTACATCCTCTCCGTCCTCCCGCTATCACTGCTCCTCCACTTTTTTATCCTTTCACTTTGTCTTCACCCACCTTCATTTCCCCGTCTATTTTGTGTCCCTTTTCCCTTGTAGACTACTCTTCTGCATTCCAGTTTGGTCTTTTACGTTCCTCAGGCTAAATTTCTACATGTTCAGTGTCTTTGTGGAAGAATAGATCATTTTTAGATGACCAAGCACTGAGGAAAGTATTGACTCTGTTTAATGCTCACGGCCCGGTTCTTTTAGTTGGCCACCTAAAGTCGCTGTTGGTTCTTCACTAACTGTCTTTGTGCATCTCAAGCATTCCCCCAATATTTTTCTCTGTCTGTTTCTTTGTCATGCATTCAAACTTTGAGTTTTTTAGAGTTTGATGTACATTATATAAAAATCCATCATTCCTTTTTGTTTATTTCCTCTAGAGAGACGAGCACATGCCGGCTCATCACTTCATCACGACTTCTAGCCATTTGTCCTCCTTCCATACAACTGTCTGTCTGTATCCATCATCCTTCTGTTCGTTCGGTTTGCTCCAGCATTATTGTTTTGTGCTCTGACCACCCTCCTTGGAGTCTCATAAATCAGGTTGTTTGTTTCAGAAAAAATAAACTTGCATCTGCCTATTTATTGCTTTGCTAATCCTCCTCATACTTGTCTGTTTATTCATGCGTTGCTTTTATTCTCTCTTTTTCGATCATGTCAGCCTCCACTAATCTTTTCCATCCCAGAACACCTAAGGCGAGCTCACCTGCTACAGACTAGAAAGAGTCTCATTATCTCTGCCACCTGATGAGTGTGTGCTCGTGCGTCCATGAGCCGTTGTGTCTCTCTATTTGTTGCTGCACTGCAGGGTTTTGGGGTTTTTTATCAGGATTCATACTGTGAGTATGTGTTTCATTTATCACCCCTAAAAAGAGTGGTCATTCCACAACAATTTATGTTTATAATTACGGGTAGGAAAATGTGTGTATGAGCGTGTATGATTGTTTTTGCATCCCTGGGTGTTAGACACATTTTCAAAATATGATATTTTCAATGACCAAATCAGCATTTCCTAAGCCATGAATCAACCCCAAAAAAGACGGTGCAGGCTTGTTTCTGAGGACTCTCCCACGAAACAGGAACATTAGTTAGCTTTAATGGGCTGAGGTCCCAGTGTGACTGAGAATTTATTCAATCTGGTGAAAGTTTAAGGGCTTCTCTTCTAAATCAGCATTTTATAATGACAATAGAAACACTCCCCTCTGCAATATTCCCAGGAACCCTTCCCCCTATAAATTCTGGACTTCCCATCTGCCTCATTTCATTTATTTATTTATTTTTTTCATTTATTTTATTTTTTGAAGTCCTTCACAACTAAAATCCAACTCGACTGAGTGAACAAAGCATCAGCAGTAACCTCCCTCATCAATTCACACTCATCTTGATGTCATCCCAGTGACCTGTATTGACCAACATCATTTTCAGTGTGTTTTTGGCACCCAGGGAAACCCTTAGTGCTTGAACCTAAATAGCCACAATAACACTCAATAGTGCTTTTGAGACATGGTGGAAGCAACTGCACTATGCTTTACTTGTATGTAAATGAATTTATTTCATGTTGCATGCTGGCCAAGCTTTATATTATCATACAGTGAATTTAAAATAAATATATATTTGAAGAAAACTTTTAAGAACTTAGGAATTTAACTGTCATCAAATCACAATCATATATACATTATAATATACATCATAGATACAGTTTAATAAAAGAAACATCTATTTTAGATGCTTACTTACTTATTTATTTATTTACTTATTGTTCCAGTATTGAATTGAATTAGTTTTGAGAGCTGAAAGGAGTGTATAGTGCTCTGTTGAACAGATACAGTACATCATTATCTGTGAGGTTGCTGAGCTCTTATTGTCAGTTTTGTAATAATCCATCGGCCTTCTGGGAGTCTGGACTGAAATGCATAAACAAAACACTACAGCAATAATTAATTAAACGAATAAATAAAGCAAGCAGTGTCAAGTTTGGTGATTGAGTGGTTCTAAACTACTGCTACCTTGGGACGTCCATACAGGTAAAAATACAGACTGAGCTGAGCACAATCTTTTGCAACTTCATCCCTCAGTAAAGTCAAACCAACACAGTGGATCAGATGGGCTGCACAGCATTTTTCAAACTAACTCTCCACAGAGAAAGTTAATCTGTCATCCCTGTCTTACCTGTGACCTTTGCTCTCTGCACCTGACTAATGTTTGGATTTCTAAGTGCAAAGCACTGCATTTGTGCTTTTGTGTTTCCTGCAGTAATCCAGCAAAAGTAGGCCAACCAGTGAGGCCATGAGTCTGAACTCTCTCATGAGAAAGGAGACTCCCTGACATGACAGCATCAATAACAGCTGACCAACACACCCTACCAGTTGGACACACACATACATTTCTGTATTAACGTACATGTGCAAGAACTCCAACAGTAGACAGACACACAAACAAAGACACAAGAGCGTGAAACCCACACAAACACACAGTTGACCTGCTGCCCGTGCAGTAACACACCCAGTCCGGCCACAGCATCATTTCGTGGATACTGTAACTGTTTGTCTCCCCCGTGAATAAATCCTGTGCTGAGGTCATTGAGTGTTTGTTGAATTTAAATTAATGCTGACGTGAACCTGGTTCTGATCAATAAACAATGTCTAAGTCTAGCTCTAGTTATGACTGGATTATTTCTCTTTTTGATTTCATCTTTACTTTAGCATTTTCTGGTTTTAGCTATATGTATATTTATGAGATGTTTTACCAATGACGTACACAATTTGGCCATGAAAGAATTACATTTACAATATATCTATTATGTGTGATTTGAAATAGTAACATCTGCCAGACCTGACTGACCAAAACATGAAAGATAGATACAAAGACAAACTGTAAAGGTGCTGTAATGTGTAATTTAAGTTTTAACAGTGAGGGAACTGGGACACTAAATTCACACAGATGCAAGTTTATTAATAACATAATAGTATAGTGTGTGTGTGTGTGTGTGTGTGTGTGTGTGTGTGTGTGTGTGTGTGTGTGTGTGTGTGTGTGTGTGTGTGTGTGTGTGTGTGTGTGTGTGTGTTCAAAATGTATTCAAACACTATTTTGCCTTGTGAAGGTTCAATGGGATTGAGCTGAGAACACAGAATAAATGGCTTCACTAAGGTGTAGGTGCTTATAGACAGAGCAGGGGGAATTATCCCTTTGCTGGATCCAGATAAATCCCCAACATGTCAGTGCACCACGGTTTCCACGTGTTAATAATAGCATGTGCAGGTGCTATTAGGAAACATTAGTTTCCTAGGCAGAAATACTGACATGATTGCTAACACGTTTGAAATGGGTCAACTATGTAATGAAGGCACAGCCCAATATTTTTCCCTGCTTTTGGGCTGATCTGTCTTTCCCATGGTCATTATTTTGACTCAACAAAAACACACAACACACATCGATGATGAATCTATGGACATTTTGTTTTATGCCAACACAAGTTGCTAATGGGTTTTAGTGTGTAAACACAGCCTGCTGTCAGAGGTAATACCACCATGTGAAGTATGTGCATTGTGCAATCAGATATGTTTGAAAAAGTATTGTGTGAACCTTTTGAAATTTCATGGTTTTCTGCATTAATTTCTCATGAAACATTACCTGATCTTTATCAAAGTCAAGAGTATTAACAAATATGATGTGCCTAAAATAATAACACAAGAATTTCTGATATTTCATGTCTTTACTGAGAACAACCATAAAAGCATCATAGTAGTAGTGGAAAAGCAGCATGTTAAAAAATATTAATTGCTGATCCCCCTTGGTAGCAATAAACTTAACCAGGCATTTCCTTTAGCTGTGGATCAGACCTGCACATTGTTCAGGAGGAATTTTGGCCCATTTTTCCTGCAGAACTGTTTTAACTCTGTCATATTCTTTGGACGTCTCATGTATGTTGCTCTCTTTAAGTAGTTCCATAGCATCTCTATTGAGATGAGGTCTGGGCTCTGACTTGGCCATTTTATTTTTCTGAAGCCCTTCTGCTTGCTTTGGTGTTTTGGGTCATTGTCCTGTTGCATCACTCAAATTCTACAGAGTTTCAGTTGATGTACAGACATCCTCACATTAAACAAATACTAACACTATAATAATTCATGCTAAACATTTAGAATTGCGGGTGAAATTATATTTGTTATATATATTGAGGAGAGAGATGGTGTTGGCAATCACCAAATGCCTGTAGAAAGTAAGGCAAATCTTGAAGAGTCAGCTTAATGGAACAAACAAGATCCTGGCGAATAACACCTATACACTGCCGGTTATCAGGTACCCTGCTGGGATAATAAGCTGACCAAAGGAAGAAGTAGAAGCCACTGACATCAAGACCAGGAAGCTCCATATAATGCATGGAGGGTTTCAGCCCAAATCCAGCACCCTGAGCCTGTACACTAAGCGTGTGGTAATCGAAACACTTGGGGCAGTGACCCCAAAACTGGGGGAGAGGTCCTAGCAGATTCCAGTAATGATATCCAAGATCTCTATCCAGAAGTCCAGAAGAGTGCAGTCCTAGGAGCAATTATATACAGTATATATCTATCTATATATAAATATCTATATATATACATATGTACATATATATCTTGACCTAAGTGAGTATTCTTCATATATGTTGCACATCTGGTTCACACTGCACGTTCTAATTGCATGTTGTCTTAGACGTCATATTTTATGTGACCATCTGTGTTCCCATTGTATCATATCTATGAAATCTATATGACTGAAGCCCAATTGCGACACACAACTCAAGATCCCAATGATTGCTGCAGTATGCCTCCCCCCAACCACATCAGCTTAATTTCTCTTTTTCCATTATCTCATGACTGCACTTTAGCTCTTTAGTAATATGATTCTAAAGAATATGGAGAAGGGGGAAATGAGTAATCAAATAGATAATGGGGAGCTTATATTTTAATGTGAAATTATAGATAGACATTTATGCAAGAGAAATAATAGATAATCATTATAGATATAGACATATGGTCAAATCTGCCCTTTTAACATCCAATTACTTACAGCTGATGTACTGGTGTTGAGGAATGCAAAAAATAAACCATCCATGTATCTGAAATCATAGGGTGAAAATGTCATGTGCAAAGTGGTGTATTTCTCAAGCACTCTTCCATACAGGAAAAAATTTCCAATTATTTCCAGTTCTATAATCATTATTGCTGTGAAATGAATGAGTTCTTACATATTTTTATATTCTTATATATTATCTTTCCTTTAGAATAGCAAAATTGAAAAAAAGAAAAAGTCCACTGGAAAAACACAAGCAGGATGGGTGGGTCTAATGAAGTGTCAAGAAGAAATGTGTTCACTCACGCCAAAGTGTGCTGTTGTTCTAAAGCAAATCTAAAGTAACGAGAGATGAGTCCCAATGAGAAGGGATAGTTACACTAAATTACATCTCTGAACTACAGCGATTGCATTACTGATTACAATTTTTGTATATAATCAGTAGCAGAGCACATTTGAAAATAATTCATCCACCTGGGTGCATGTGGCTCACTGCAGAGAAAAATCAAGTCCATTTATTCACCAGAACGAAGTCTTGAGAAAAAGAGCTTTGCTGAATTAATGCAAAAAGTCTGTTTTTCATTTGCACATACACACACACACATATGCACAAGGAAAATTAGAGCACAGGAGAAACAGATGACTAGCTGCTGTCTGTCTTCTCACTGTGATACAAACATGAAAGGTGGGTGGACCGTGACGTGTGTTATGCCAGATTTAGCTGGCATAACTAATCTGTGATGACACCACTCCTGTGAATATGAAAAATGTGAGAGCAGATGTAGCAGCATTGTGTGTTTTGCATTGCAAAGTGCTTTAAATCCATTTTAAAGAAATCAACTTTATTCTACCTGTGAATTCAAGCAGCATGTTCATGTACAATTTTAATTTTGATTGATTGATAAGTGATTGATTTGCTAACGTGTGGTCATCAAACGTAATGATTAACCTTTACAGATTAGTTTAGCATGTGAGGAATGTGTATAGACAGCTTTATTAATGCTAATGTTGCAGTAGCTGGGAGGTGATGAACAGTCAATACAATATAATGGCAATTGCTACATATTTGCAGCTAGTTCAATGCAGTCACTGTAGCAACATCCTACACATCTTTTGTAAAACAAAATTCCCATGTATCATTCCTTATTATTAACTATATGCTTGTATGTTTAGAAAAGTACAAAAAAATAAGGATTAGCAATCATCTATCTCCTGAGAGAAATGACAAACATAGAACTATAAAATTGGTGTGCCACAATGAATGGAAGTGCTCCAACACTATAAAGGAGATAATTCAAAACATGGTAATCTTTTACAGAAAACACCCACACAGCATAGTTCTAATGTAGCTTCTCTGCATCATATTTCCTCCTAAATAATCAAACCATGTGAAGCCGTCCACATCATTGCATTGGAAAGAGCATGGGAATGATTTTAATTATAACAGCTTTTGATCTGTGAATAACAATGATTTAATGCACCATTTTAATTTTTGCCTTGTTTGTTTGTTTGTTTGTTTTGCATTTCAAAAGCATTCTCTTTTTCTACAAGGTTTGGCTTATGGCATCAACATAACTGGATGTGTTCATTTGGACTAAATGGTCTCATCACAGGGAATTTGGTCCAACAGTTGGAGCATTTTAAAGGTTGCACACAAACTCTTGGACATGGTTTTAGGCTAGTACAAACCACAACTTAATAACTTTGTGTCATGAACAATAAGATAATAAAAATTAGCCCCGGGCCAACTGGTGGACCGTGGAAGAGAGCTAAATTAGCCAAGTGACTGGTTTTAGCCTCAAGCACTGAGGATATAGTCCTGGATTGTGTCCTAGTTGCATTTTTGTACTATTATTTTAACTGTGTTCTGAGTGTGGAGTACTGTGTGTTCACACCACAAAATAACTAAACAAATATAAAAATACCAAGATACAGGCAAAAACTGAATTTTGAATGTGCTGCTGATTGACACCTATTACCTCAGAGTACAATGACAGAAATGCAGAAGTGGGTCACAGCTTGGAAAAGTCAAAACTGTGTAAAGACTGTGGTTTATAGCATGCACAGTGTTCTGCTGACAGCTCAAACAAGTATATCCAATAATAAACCTGTTTCTGATGCTTTAGGATTGTCAATGTGCACTGCTCTTGTATCTAATATGTAAGTACGTGGTGCTATTTAGTGAATTAACAGTGTAAACAGCACTTGGCAGGTGTGAGAGCAGGGTGGTTTGTGGAGTTGCTCGGAAGGGTCCTGTGAGTTTTATTGCATTTCCCATTGAGAAAGAATATGATGTCATCAACATGTGTCTCATCTACTGTTAAGACCGAATTTCCTGGTTAGACAGCTGAGTTGGGGATAAGGAGTTTCTGCTCTCAAAATACACCCAAGGAACAGTTTAGGTGTTTTTCTTCCCGCTCTAACTCCACACACACTCTCACAAGCACACGCTCTGTTTGCACCACATTTCTGAACAAAGCTTTTCTTCAGCTGCTGACATTTGGTGGAGTCGACACTTAAAATAATTTGACATTTTTATTTGTAAAATAAAGCTGTTAAAAATATAGCAGGCATTTGTTGTGGCTAGTAAACCCCAAAACTTATTTTTTTAATAGTTTCTCATTTTATGGTAAAATACTTGCGTCTTACAATAGATTCTTTACGAAACAAATAACTTAGGAACAAAATCGAAACAACAAAGAGAAGGTAAAGGAAACATGAAAACAATGAGCTACTTTCTTGCACAAACTTAGAAGAGGTTCGTGAATCACACAAACATTTACACATTCTTTATATCAAGATTACTCTTCAAAGAATTGGCTATTAAGTTAACTATGACCATATCTCATTCTTTCTCAGTAACAAAATGAGAATATGAAATACAGTCAGTGGCAGTGGATCAATATTCATCAAGGTATTAAACCTGAAAAAAAAAAAGTCCTGAACAAGGAGGTGTTCGTATGGGTCCAAACTCAGCTCTGTCAAAGACTTAAAATAATGTAAAGGCAGTACAATGCCATTTAAGTTACCGTTTGCTACATACAGTAAGCACCACAACAACAGCATCCACCCTTTACAAAATATGCAATTTATAAATGAAAAAATGCAGATGTTATTATAATAGTAAATAAGGGAAAAGGTTCAATCCCCTTTACACTGTATTTCAGTGTTAATGTGCAAATGCATAATAAAGTAATAAAGCCAAGCAAGGCACCTTTGTGTTTAGGATTTTGTATTATTGAGTTTAACAATTAGTGGTTTGAAACTGTCCAAAATTGAAGAGTAATTATATAATCCTTCACAAGTCTTTAAACCTCATAAACTGCAAGGTTTTGACATAGTGAAAACGTTACTAGATTACTTGCTTATAGTCCAGATTATAATTTTATCCTGGTCCTAAATTTTAACACAAGTAAGGAAACAAAAGCAATTGTTTTAAAAATGCAGTTGGCTAATGTAATTCTTTATTTCTACTGAAGAATGTCTTGCAGCAATATTCAATATGCCGTTTATTTTATGTAACTGAATGTGGATGTGTAACATGAGCACTGTTCCAAGACCAATGCAGACAAGAATGTAGTGTGTACCACCAAACTTTACATGTAAAGTAACTTTGACTCTGATGTGAAATACAGTATTGGAAAATCACACAGATAAGACATATACTGTATGAGTAGTGTCTTTTTTTAACGCAACAGTATCTCCTGCACAGAAACTTGCAGTTCCTTTGGGCATATAGGTCACATAGTGTTACCATTCAGGAGTTCTTTTACCAGTAGGCTTCATAAGAGTGGTGAAGTCTCTGTATTCTGCTGCTTGTTTATTTGAGTGCATGTTTGCTCTACCTTATTATATAACATGCAGGTAGGTCACCTTGGTGTCCACTCCTATTACATTTTTGGCCGTGCATCTGTAAAATCCTGTATCCCTATTTGTCGGCTTCTGTATCACCAAGGAACCCTGAGGACTAAGGTAGTGGTTGCCATAGATACGAGCCTGGCCCATCACCTTCAGCTGGGTCAGGTCTGGCGTTTCCCAGGTAACCGTTGCCTGGGGTGTTGCTATGGTCAGGCAGGGTAGCTCCACAGCAACCCCGGGTCGTGTGTAGGTCACTGGGGAGGGTCCTGTTGTGATACGGGGAGGGTAGGCGATGATAATGACAGGAACTGTGAGCACTGAGACTGAGGAGGAGTCATGACTAGTGGATCTGCAGGTGTAGGTGCCTCGGTCAAACACAGAGGCCTTTTGCACTGTTAGTGTTCCATCCTCTTGAACTTGATATTGGTCACTCCTCTCCCTCCAGGACAGCACTTTGCCACTGGGTGTGGTCCATAAGACGGAACCCTGGTTGGATCCTGAGATTTGAGGAGAAGGACAAGGCAGGTGAAGGGTCTCACCATTAATGATGCTCACCAAGGGGGCTGTTCTGGTGCTTACTTCTGGCTTTGACACAGGGCTAGCTCGGAGAGGTGGAGGAGATTTAGGGTGAGGTGCAGTAGGTACAATGAGCATTTTCTGTAGAGGCTTTTGAGTAACTGGGATTCTAGGATGAATCCCCCCAGGTAACATTATCTGTGAGCTTAGGGACTGAGCTGAGTCGAGCGAAGCTCCTGAGGGAGGAATCTCAATTAAACCAGTACTTTTCTGCACAGTTCTGTCCACAGCTTGTCCTCTGTGAGGAGCTCTGGCCTGTTCACGTGGCTCAGAGACCTCCAACTCCACCTTTATCCTCGTCTCTCCTCTCTCACTTCTCACTACACAGGTCAGAGTTCCAGCATCACTCGCTTGAACACCTCGCAGCTCCAAGGACCCATTTCGGTGCACTATGAGTCGGCTGCCATAGTATGGAGCTGGCCACACACCTTTATTAGGCAAATGCCAGGACAGATGTGGGGGAGAGGAGCCTTGGAAAGGGCATGGCAAAAGAACAGTTTGGCCTTTCACTGCTCGGCGCTTCACTGTCGTCACCACACCCACAGCTGTGTTAGTAGAGTTTTTAGGACCTGCATTACTAGCAGCTATAGGATTAATACTTGAATCACCCCTTCTGCTATGGGTTATTTCTACATTGCTACTACTACTGAAGCCAGTTCCTAATAGTGTGCCAGTTCCAGCTCTACTATTATACACACTGCTATTAGCCCCATCATTTCTGGGAACACCACTTATCCTACTGTTGTCTCCACTGGTGTTATCATTAGGCCTTCCCACAATGGCTTCATTAAGATTACTCCCAGGATCCTTTTTAATACTTTCTCCTCTAACTCTGCTGTGACTGTTAGCCACACCATTACTAACACTACTCACAATGCCAGGTTCATTTCTATTACCTCCAGTGGTAGCAGCCTTAATGCCTATATTTCTCACCCCAACACTGATTCCACTGCTGTCAATTTGTGTTGCAATCCCACTGACAGGCCTGTTGAATCCATTTTGACTAGAACTCCTAAGGGCAGGATTAGATCCACTGTTTTCTGTGTTAATGCCAGTGTTTGGTACAATGTGTCTTATCCTCCCATTATTACCGTTGTAGCCACTATTGCTATCTTGCTTTCTTGTGGCTCCATTGGAAAATCCATACTGAATTAACCCTGCATTATTAATTTTGTTGTCGCCTGATCTACTATGGGTGGACTCATTGCTAATACTCCAACTTCTTCCTCCCACTTGGCCACTCAGTCCATAGTTGGACGTCTCCACCTCCAGGCCCACCACCATGCTTCTCTCCCCGGCTGGGTTGCTTGCTCGACATGTATAGTTTCCTGCATCGATCTTTTGGGCCAGACGTACCTCCAGAGTTCCATCTGATGCTGCCACAACACGCTCTAAAAAATTACCAGAACCTAAACTTTGTGGGATCACACGGTGTGCTGGGGAAAACCACATCACTGTTGGGGCAGGATCTCCTGTAGCCTGACAGCGAATTTTGGTAGTTGTGCCCTGACGAACCTTGAAGACATGGTAGCCTCTGTCATCTGCAAAGGCTGGGGGAGATGTCGTCATGACCTTCACTTTGACCTTGAAGGATTGAATAAATAAAAAACTTAATTAATTTTAATTTTTTAACAATATATGAGATAATGTTATAATGTCATTACTTCGCAGAAATGTTTCCTTACCTTCATGCTGTCTTGACCTGCTTGATTCTCTGCATAACATGTATATTCCCCTTCCTCTCCCATACCCACTGCTAGAACCAGTAATGTCCCATTGTCAAACACAGTTAGCCTTCGTGCTCGCCCTCCTCTGTCTTCCCCCTGCAACACACTGTTCACCATGGTTCCATCTGGTAGACTCCAACGAACATCAGGGTCAGGCAGTCCTGAAGCCTGGCAGTCCACCTGTATGGAACAGGATTGGTGCTCTAATGATTAATGGTGTCTACAAAAGTTTTGTACATTTTATTGTGATGGAACCTGACGATCTGAGAAGTGTTGAGAATTAACTAATTCTCCTATTTATAATGAGTAATATATCCTCTTAATACTCTGCATTAAGGGTTTTTAAGGCTATATTATTATCCTTAGAAAAAGGAAATTAATCGGGCCAAAACACAACTAAGCAACCAGAAGCACTGAAGGATTCAAAAATACAATTTACAGCTCATAAATGTTTAAATGAAATTAAAAATGAAGGGCAACAAATTCCCACAACAATACGGTGTCCTCTTTCTTGCATTTCACCCTGGGATACATTGTTTTTCATTGAGCTGTTAAATATTCATGTGTGAAGTACCATCCCCTGAAGGCCGCTGTTGATGATTCATAACAGCCTGTGACCTAGCAGGTCTTGCTTTTCTTTCTGAGGCACACATTTTGAAGCAACTTTTTGATCAAAAACAACCAAAGACACAGCTCGGAGCTGCAGAAATTTTTGGCATCGCATACGTACCATTGCCTTAATAAAAAATAAAGCATTTTCTAACAGATGCAATGTGACAGACATGTAACATATGAGAGATGTACTATATTTGAGAGTGACTCTACATCATTTAAAGTAAAACCAAAACCAAAAAGGCAGGAAGCACCATTTTCACCATTTAGAGAGTTAAACAACTCTCTTATTCAAAAGCCCTTCTTATCATGATAAAGATACCTAATAAATTCAGTTTTTTGTTTCTTGAAATAAGCATCATTGTTTGGCAGAGATGCAAGTAGCCAACATTATTTTTATATTGCACATACCTTAAGCGGTTTCCCGAGTGGCACGATCTGATTGAGTGGCTGTTTTAGCTCAATCTTGGCAGGCTTAGTAACTACAGACACACGCATGAGGCGATAATCATCTGAGACCTTGTTGCGTGCAATGCAGAGGAAATCTCCAGCATCCTTCTCCGTTACTGCCTGAACTGACAGCGTGCCATTAGGGTGCACCTTCAGACGTCGATCAAAACTTTAAATTAAATGTAAACACAAACCACAAACAGAAAGGCACACATTTAGAAAGAGGCACAGAATATACCAACAACTGTATTCTAATTATACAACATTTTACTGATCTCACACAAACCCACACCCCCTGTACCTGAAGTGCATGTCCACCAGTTTCCTGCTGGGCGTTCTCCAAATGATGATGGGGGACGGGTTGCCGGTTACAGAACAGTGAAGTTGCAAAATTTGCCCATATTGGACAGTAGTGATGGAGGGTGATGTAAAGACAATATGGGCTTTACTGAAGGGGGAGTTGGCTAAGCGATGCAAAATATCAGAAGCTCCACTTTTCTCAGAGCTTGTGTTGTTTGCACTGCTGGGCAACAAAGGTTTTGTTTTATTGTTGTTGGTAAAGTGTGTGGATGGGACTGGTTTATTGATTTTAGGAAGGGTGTTAGTTGAATTGAGTTGCTCAGGGTGAGAAGAGGCGTTTGGCTCAAGTGCTAATTTTCTGGTTCTGTCAGAAAGCAATGGAGGGGAGAGTTGAGGGAATGGATGTGAGGGGGGGCTGGGGATGGATAAAGTCCTGTCTTTACTAAGTGAAGATGGTTTTTCAGTAGTAACTGCTTTTATCTCTTTTTTACCTGCACCCCCTTCAGTTATTCCTCCTTTTGCTTCCCCTTTGATTTCTACCCTCACTCTCCTCTTATCGGCTCCAACAGCATTACTTGCTGTGCATTCATAACTTCCTGAGTCCTTTGGCCCAAATTTTCTAATATGCAGTGTCCCATTGGGCAAGACAAAAAGGTTGCCATAGAGAAACTGGGATGGACGAACCAGAGTACCATCTGGAATTCGCCAGCGTAGGGTTGGTGGTGGAGCACCTCGAGCAGAGCAGTCGGCATAAACAGGCCTCCCTGGAGACAAGAGCAGGTGTTCCTCCCTGGCTTGCTGTATCATCGGGGGCAATGAGGACACATGTATACGCACAGAGGCACTGGCAGCACCTGCTGAGTTGGAGGCTACACAACGATACAGCCCTCTGTCACTAAGTAAAGTTACTGAGATATGAAGGGTTCCATTTGTGTCCATAAAGATGCGACTGGAGGACCTGGCAGCAGAGGTCAGGACAGAGCGATCAGGCAGAACCCAAGACAGCACAGGGGCAGGAACACCAGCCGCCTGGCACTCCAAGAGCAGCTCTCCACCCTGTTGAATTGTGGCTTCTCTGTAACTGACCAGCTGCATCCGAGGGGGGCGAGTCCACACTTCCAGGGTAGTTAGCAACCTCACATGGAAGAGCAAAGAACATAAATACTCAATACAGAAACACATAAACAAATTGAACTGTATTTTACAAGCTAAATGTATTGTGGACTGATAAAACTAAGATTAAACTATTTAGAAAGAACACAGTGCACTACATCTGGCATACAAAGGACACAGCATATAATCATGAAAACATCCACATTCTAAAGTATGGCGAAGGAAGCATCATCATTTGGGCCTGCTTTGATGTATTAGGGCCTGGCCAGCTTGCAATGGTTGGGGAGTAGAGGTTTTCTTAAGTGTATCAAAAAATTCTTTAGGATAATTTGAGAATGTCTGTACGTCAGCTCAAACTTTGTAGAAGCTGGGTGATGCTCCACGACAATGATGCAAAACACAAAACAGAATGGCTTTAGAAAGACAAAATCAGCCTTTAGGAGTGGCTAAGTAAGAGCCCTGACCTCAACCCAGTAGAGATGCTATGGAACAACTTTAAGAGAGATGCACAGAAGACATCCAAAGAATATGAATAAAGCAGCTAAAGGAGTTCTGCAGGAAGAATGGGCTAAAATCCCTCCTGAAAAATGTGCAGGTCTTATCCACAGCTACAGGAAGCACCTGGTTGAGGTTATTGCTGCCAAGGGAGAGGGGGGGGGGGGGGGGGGGGGGGAATCAAGCAGTTGTTAATTCCACAAGTTCACATACTTTTTCTATCATCACTATGAGGGTTTTATTATTGTTCCCAATAAAGTCATGAAAGAGCAGAATTGTTTTTGAGTTATAATTTTAGACACATTATATTTGTGAGTACTCCTGACTTAGATGAAGATCAGACCACGTTTTATAAAAAAATTGTGTAGAAAACTATGAAATTCCACATACATTCACATACTTTTTCTTGCCACTGTATGTAGTGATTTAATATTTATACCTGTTATCGGTAGCCTCACCTGTCGCGACCTAAAAAGTTGTGTGCACTGCAGATATATGTGCCCCTGTCCTGCAGCTGAACATTCTGGATAACAAGGGTGCCATTTGGCAAGACTTCAAAACGCTGAGCCCTGGAGTGGATTGAGATCACTGCTCCTGAGAGAGAAACAGAAAAGGGCAGTCAGACACACAGTGAGGGAGTGCAGCGGTGAACAGAGAGAGTGCGAAAAGCAGAGACAAATTGGGCAAGAAAGTTCGAGAGTGACGAAGAGACAGAGGAAAGGAGGAAAAGGGACACGTCACACCATAAAGTCAGTGATGCAGAGCACAAAATATTCCATTACTTTCTCGCAATATGTCTTTTCCCCATGGCAAGCATGAGAAAAGCCTATTGTGAGCGTGCCAGTGTGTAATGCAGGGTGTTAATAGATATAAAATGTGTTCATATTCACTTAGGTATAGTAAATACTAAAGCTCACATTGATTTACTTTTACATACAGTATGTGACATCAGAATAGAAACACAATTCTTTGTTTATTCAGATTTAAATTTAGCATTTATATATATGTATTTCTGTGTTTTACAGCATAGTTTAAAAACGGCCCTGGGCCTGTTCCAAAGAGCAGGTTTACTGAGTAATCTGGAAGACTTAAAATTAATCTTGCTCAAATGTGTATACCTGTGGCAACTTTGGTCCATGTGATGGAGGGTTTCGGCTCTCCTTGAGCTTCACAAGCCAGCCTGGCAGTGCTCTCTGCTGGGAAGGACATTGTCCTGATGTGTGGATCTGCAATTCTTGGTCTGGCTCTCACAGCTGAGGCCTATGGAAAACGCCAGTAAATACATTATACCAGAAAATGAGTAATGGATAAAAATATCATTTTAATTAGAAGATGTTTTAGTTCATGCAATAAAGGTCAGATAATAACTGTATGACAATATTTAAGTAAAGGGTGAGGAAAAAAAACAACAACACAGCCAACATGAGATGAAAAGAAGAAAAACTGAAATGTTAGTTGTAACAATCTAGGCTATTATTTGTATTTTAAATGCATAAAACAGATACAGTTTAGATATATAAACTCTTTAGTAAAACCTTTTGTTAAAAAGAAGCACACATCCATTATTCTGTAGCTTTACTATGACCCCAGATTTAGAATGACTTATTGGCAGTGGACCAGTGGTTCAGTCTCCTGCCAACACAGCTCAGAAAATTAATTAACAATTGATTGTTTTAAGTCCCTTGAGATTATGCTTTAAAAAGGCCAAATGTGGTTGATTATGCAACATATGCTTTTAATCTCTACTTTAGATGTGACAGCGACTCTGTAAGAGCTCTTGAAATCCATGAAATTGAATAACTGTCATACACGTCCCTTAGCAAGTTGCATGGATACTGAATAAACTATTTTCAGATCTTCAAACTAATTTCTGTAACAGTATCCACAATATGACTATTTTATTTGAATCAATCTGAACTCACCCAGGGGATGGCAGGTTGTGACGAGGACTGTGGTCTGCTGCTGTGTGAATCAGGAATTGAATTAGCTCCAGGGTTCTTCCAGTCAGTAGATGGTCGACTCTGGTTTGGAGTCCCAGAAACAGGCCTTTCCCTGAGGTTAACATATGACCTCTCTTTGGATGACGCTCTGGTACTTGTAGATGTCATTTGTGTTGTAGTGCTAGGTGTAATAGAAGTAGTTGCCCTAGTAGTGGTTGGAGACGTTTTGGCTGAGGTGGTCACTCTAGTAGTAGAAGTAGGAATTGTGGCAGTAGATAGAGTATTGGTGTTAGAAGTTGTGGGATTAGGTTTAAATGGCATTTTGATACTAGTAACAGCAGTAGTGGTAGTAAAAGTTGCAGTAAAAGAGTTAGTTAAAGAAGTACTAGTGGGTGCAGCTGATGTAAGAAGGGGAGCTGTGGTAGTAGTAGAGGTAGGAGAAGTTTCAGTAGTGCTTCTGAGAGTGTTAGGTGGAACAACAACAGTAGTTGTAGTAGACATGATTGGAGTTGTAGTCATGGTAAATATACTTGTAGTGCTTCCAGCTGAAGTAGTAAAATAATTATGCTTGAGAGTAGGTAAGGGAGTTGTGATTGTTGCAGGAGTAGCTGTAGCTGTAGCTGTGCTAGGGACTGTGAAGGCAACAACAGGGGAAAGAACAGGGGAGGCTGTGGTGGAGGGAGATGCATAAGGTACTCCAAATAAATTCCTCTCCTGCTCCTCACTGTGTTTGCCTGGGGGTCTTTCAACATGTTTGCCCAAGGCTATGTGTGTTTGTGTGTGAGTGTGTATGCCATGCGTAAGTGTCCTGGCGTGTGTGTCTGGCACTGATGTTGGCGAAATAACATCATCCCAGTGAGTGGTTGCTGGTGTTGGTGTGTTGAAAAAAGTGGATTCTGCAGTGTCTGGGATGTCGGCTGAGTGAGTCATCATGTCTATATGTGTCTTTGTGTGAGGGGGAGATAATGAGGTGGAGGCGGAGGTAGAGGGAGTCAGTGAGGGGGAGGCAGATGTAGAGATAGCAAGAGTGTAAGAAACAGGGGGAGGATGAGGATTAGGTGTCACACCATTTGGAACAGTCTTAACATGGTCATTGTTACTCAACGAAATAGTTGGAGATGTGGGAGGTGTTGTTAACAACAACTTATTAATTTGATTTGTAACACTGCCAGGTGTCAAAGTTTGCAGCCTCTGTTTTGCAGGGTCAGGGAGACGTTGGTGTGGGGTCAAAGGTTGCACCCTTAGCCTATTTATCCGTCTTCGCTGTTCGATCCTCCTGCGAGAGTTCCAAGGACTTTGAGGTCTAGAGTTTGGAACCAAATTAGGTAGGAGTCCTAGTCGATTGTGAGGTCTGGTTCTAGATGGACTGAGGTTTGACTCTCGCTCAGCTCCTTCAGTTGGTTCTGGGATAATCTCATTTGGTCCAGAGATTGGCTTGGATGTGACTACTTCTTTTTGTGTCTTCTGGGGGATTGTCACTGTTTCTGTCTGTGGACCTAGTTTCTGTGTCGGTATGTGTCTGCTGTTTTCTGTCTGTGTTTCTGTCTGTGCCTCTATCTCTGTGTCTGGTTTTGTCTCTCTCTGTGTTTCTGTGAGAACAGCATGGATGGGCTGAAGACCTTCCTCTTGTAAAACACTATCATCAACAGATGACCCTTCACTTTCTGCTTCCACCCCTGCAGCCTCAGTTCTACCTCTCACTGTATCATCGGCTCTGTCATCTCTTGCTGTGTCTCTCTCTTTGCTTCTTACCACTGGTTCAGGTGTGGTCTTTAAACCTGTGCTGCGTTGGCTGTTGGTATCAGTGTGAGCAGTTTTTTGTCGTATCTTAGCCAAGAGGTCTGCCCATTTCTTAGGGTCTATTCTTTGTTTGTTTGCTGTGGCTCTATGTCTGTTGTCAAAGCGGTTTCTTCTCCTGTCAGTAGAGGATAAAGGTCGTCCTCTCACAGATCCACGCCTTCTAGGCTTTTCAATTGGATAACGTCTACTTTGGGGAGGCTTTAAAGGTCTTAGACGCTTTCTGTTACCAACAAGAGTTATCTCTTCCTCTTCCCCTTCATCTCCTGATCCTTCCCCCATCTGGTGTAGTAAAGGGGCTCTGATCTTGGTTGACCTGCCAGCGGCTGACTGTGGCCCTCTTGGAAGTGAAGTCCTAAGTGGAGGAGGATGAAGTGCCTTTAATTCCAGTTGCATGGACAGAGAGTCACTACCATAAGGGTTGACTGCAATGCAGCGATAATAACCAGCATCCCTTAGAGAAGGGTTAGGCAAAAATATACTCCCATTTCTTTGTATAGTGAGCCCACCTGATACAGCTACTCCCCACCGTATTATATTTCCATCTGGCAACACCCAACTTATAAGAGGTGCTGGTGAACCAGATGCATTGCAGGACAGACTGACAGGCGCTCCACCTGCACCAGTAACAGATGATCCAATTTGGACTCCTGAAGCTGGAACAGAGGACTCCTCCACTGCTAGGCGCAAGGGGAGGACATCTACATCCCTTCCAGCCTGGGCCACACAGTAGTAAAGCCCAGCATCCGAGAGTTGTACATGTTGGAGAATTAAACCAGTGGCTGAGGTTTGGAGCCTGCCATCCTGACTACTCAAGGAGGAGATGAGTTTGGATCCATCTGGAAGAATCCACTGTACTTTAGGATTACCAGAACTTAAGAGAGGGCATGAAAGCTCTACTGTACTGCCTACTACTGCTGTCAATGCTGTGATGGTATCATTAGTTGAAATCAGAACCCATGGATGAGAAGTAGAGGGGTTAGAAGTTGGGCCAGGATGAGCAGAAACTTTTGTGGAATATATAAGGTGAACTTTGTGTGCATTAGACAGGGCCCTGTTAAGCTGGATGCTAATGGCTGGCTGTAGTAACCACTGTGGTCTGGCTTTAACGGAAGCTTTAACTCCAGTGTGATAATATCCGCCTGTCTCTGCTGACTGCTTGTAGCGGTAGGCCAATGTGGGGGCTTTACTCTCCCTCTCAAGGCGAACCGCAGTCTCACTGTAGTAAGCCAGAATCCTCCAAAGTTTCTCATAGCTCTGTCTCTCCACAGGGCACTCCAAGGCGAGTGACAGAGCCAGAGGGAGAGGAGAAGAGGTGGACAAGGAGAGATCGGGAAGAGGAGCAATATCCTGAGAATCAGAAGAGTGAGTGATGTTGCAACTCAGATCAACAGTGTTTCCTTGTTGGTCTGATAGGCCCAGAGAGGCAGCTCCTAAAGGTTCTCTGAATTCATCACTTGACTGGATTTCACTGAGGTCTGTATCCAATAATGTGCCTCTTCCTGGGGATGATATAACAGGTGAAGTGCATGATAGGTCAGTCTGATCGAGTAAGCCCTGCCCTTGAAGGGAACTGGGTGAGGTGCACATTGGACACTGTGGGCCACCGGGACATTTCATTAAACCTGATTGGAAATAAGAGAGATAATTATGTGATTAAAGGCAGCCTTACAACTCTGGCACATCAACAGTGTACTGTAGATCATCATAGCAACTACACAAACATATTAGTGCACATTTCAGTTGTCTGCACCTATTAGTGGCCTCATATATTAGTCATGCCAGCTCTTTTAAAGTATTTATTACCATTTATATCAGTTACTAATTAGGTATGGTTGCTTTATCTACTCATAAATAAGAAATATGCATCACTTCATTATTATACAGCAATCATTAGCCTATATTTCAGCTGCCTGTACACATCAATGCTGTCATTGTGGATTAGTCATGGCAGGTTAAGTCTGGCATATCAATGAACCACATTTCACGGCCCAGCCTTCTTTCACATCTCAATAAAAGCCACAAGACAGACTGGAAGAGATACAGAAAATAGTATGAAACAGGAAACAGCCAAGGATGAAAAGCAGCTGGAGAGATGTCAAAAGTGTATCTATAACAAAACCAGATGCAGTAACATATCCCATCTTTCTATCATCTGGCTAAATGATAAATTGAATGTATTTACCTTCTTTTAGGCCGAAATGAACAACAAAGTGCCTTCTTCATTTCTAAATGCTCATCTATTATCTATCTATTTACTTTCACTTAATCATTAAAGCTCTTTAGCATCTCTCACCAAAGAAAATGGACCAAGCCACACCAGAAAAATGGCTGCATGTGTGTGACAAAGAACAGTATTTCAGACATGGCAGTTACCTGGGTGAGCCAGACTCCAAGTAAGAAACCAGTTCATCCTACAGTCGCAACTCCATGGATTGGTGTTTAGCACAAGAGTCTCCAGCAATGGCGCTTTCACCAAGGTGTCCTTGTGCAGAGTGGTTAGACTGTTGTTGGACAGGTCTAGGTGTCTAAACAAAGGACAGAAACAGCACAAAAAAGGAAGAGGAGAAGAGAGAGAACACAGAGGTTGATTCAAAGTCAGAGAGTAACAAATGCAAGAATGAGGGAGCGGGCAGTGAGAAGTGCCCGGTTAGAGGTAAGAAAATCATTCATCATTTTCATCATCTAGATGTTCAAATCCGACCTATGTTTACACCCATGAATAATTGTATGAGTGAGTCGTGGATGATTTAGTGTCACTTTAAATGCCAGTAAAAATATTGAAAAGATTACCTTCCCATCAGGCTACTTATTTTCTCTGAGAGTAAGTCAAGTCATTACTTTATTTCCAAAATTGAGTCGTAGTAGTAGTTAGTTGTTAGCTTTATTAGAAATAAGGAATCTTCCCTCCTCATTTTTAGATAGAGGGTTGAATCAAAGTCCAATGTAGCAGCAACAGACTATGCAGAAAACAGTCACCAACTGGGCTATAGCCTCCTCCTGTTTAAACATCACACTGAAAATATGGTAACTAACGCAACACTGATGATTACATTACTGTGTGTGTTAAAGATCACCTGAGTGTAGAGAAGTAATATGTATTCAGGAGGGACAGTGTGCACAGAGTGTGGGGATGCAGCTGATGCAGTCTGTTCCCTTGCAGGCGGAGCAGCCTTAGGCTAGGCAGCTGGAGCAGGGCTCGGGGGTGGATATGTTGGAGGAGGTTGTGATCCAAGTACAGACGCAGAAGTGAGGTCAGGCCAGTGAAGGTCAGAGATGAAGAGATTTCTCTAAGCTTGTTATAGCTCAGTTTTAGTATCTGTGGGGGTGGAGGAAAGGAAGTGAAAAGAAGAAAATCACAACAGTGGTCGAGGCTAATGAGGAAATTAAGCATGAACTATTATCACAAATCTAACAGATTGAATTTAATTTATGACATATCACCTGAGGAGAATTGGACTTGAAAAACTCTATGTTATCAAATGTGACTGACTGAACTCCGTGTGCGCTTTTAAAATGGGAGAAATTATTTCCAGAAGCTGACCATATCACATGTAAAAAATGAGAACCTAGCCCACAGCGTATAACTCCACAAAAAGCCCAGAGTTTATTGGGTCAAGGCAGGAAAACTAAAAGGATATTCCTGCACTGTGGACTCTGGAACTTTTCTAATACAAATTTTAGCCCTTTATCCTCAGCAGAGAGCTCCAGGGGACCTATCACTATTCCAGCCATGGAGTGAGTACCCACCACAATTTTAAGAAGGCACACCACGAAAAAGCAACCAAGTCGTATAATTGTGCTTCTTTGACATAAATCTAGGGAGGCTACTTAGCTGGAAGAGCTCCAGCTGCTGACGGATCTAGCACGTGAAGATGTCAGCACACGGAAATATGGATCCTATTATCACACATTGGCAAATACATCAACATCTGCCCAGGAGAGGAAGGGAACAATTGCTTGTTGAGTAATATCACTTCCCCACGGACTGCCGTGAACTCTGCCCTTAGGTTGCTGCAAAAATTTCCAGTGTGTTACAGAGAAGTGAAAAGAATGATGAAACATAAATTATGCAGTAGAGAAATTAGAAACATTTGCTGAAAAATGGGAACAGGAGTAAACTGTTACAGTATATTAGTCTGCATAGTAGTTTCATAGATGAAGTGTAAAGCTGATCATTTAATTCATCTATTTGTTATTATCAGTATGACTTCAAGATTAAGTCACATTTATCAGTGTAGAGCTCTCTCAAAGCTGTACGAAACCCTTTGACAAATGCCATATGTCTTGATGATACTTGCATTACTCATGTTGTTAAAACTGAAATCTGTTCTGTCAAACTGCTTTAGCGTATTCATTTCTCATAATTAGGGAGCTATGCAGTCTGCAAATTAGAAGTACTACGCATGTTGTGCCGTCTGCAGCAAAGCACTGTTGAAACAGTGCAGGAGCCCCTGTATCTCGCTCGTCGCCTGAAGCTTTGGAGGAAGTGCAGCACATTTATTGGAGCCTTGTTCTAAGTGTGATTTCTACACCTGTGTCCTTCAAAACTATATTTTACAAAGGGTTAAGTGTGAAATAGATTAAAATACACTGATCTGGGGTCACATCTAATCCCCACTGCCACAAAGTGTTGTCCTTTGGCAACTTTCACCTGATCAATCGATTTCAATTAATTGATCAGATTCTGTAACTTGAATATAGAGGATGTACAGGACCAGCTGCACAGTGGCGATGTTGTTGTTGCTGTTCTTTCTGTTTACCTGCAGCGATTTCATATCCCTGAACGCTCCGTCTGGAAGATGGTGGATGTCATTGCTGTGGAGCATCAGAAGCTCCGCCTTTTTCAGGCCAGCCAGTGAACTATCAACGATTCTGTTGATGCTGTTGAACCTAGAGGAGCAGAGAAGCACTGTCACGAACCTGAGATGAGAGCAAATATTATTTCCATGTCAGCATTAGTTAACTGTAGTTTAACCAATGCTTCCAAACTCCAAAGTTAAATAAAACACTAGCTCAGCATCTTATTTTTGCATGCATATGTGCATACTTTCATACTTTAACTGTGTTTTTTTAACCATACCCTAGGTTAATTCTCCGCGTGTGTGCAGGCAAGCCAGGTGGTATGGCAAGCAGAGAGCGAAAGGTACAGTGGACTTCGCTGGCCTGGTAGCAGTTACAGCTCCTGGGACAAGACAGGCCCTCAGGTACTACAAGTGTCAGCACCAGAAGAGCCAGCAGTGCCGCTGGCACACAGACACTCCGACACATCTTCGCTCCTCTAGAGGAGAAGCTGCACTGAGACTGTCACTGCCAAGGAGAAAAAGGAATTCAAGCATAATGCAGGAGAAGTAAAATACACCAGAATGTCATGTCCCAAAATCCAGAGGACAAGACAATGCACCTGTCTCAAACAAAAGACATCTACTGAATCAACTATAGGACAAATGGGCTCTATCACTTTACAAATATTAAATAGAGAAACAATACAAATAAAATGCGCACAATTCAATAAAAAGGTGGATTGTTGTACTGACGTGCCCCACGTCAGTACAACACTGACGTGCCCCCCCCTGCCCCCACCCACGTCTCTTTCTCTCTCCCTCTTATCTAACATCACGAAAGGACACAAAGCATTCACCATTCAAACCAACTGTAGCTGCGAGACACTTTTTAACTTCCAGGACAAATTAAGGTAAATTAGACTCTTCCGAGATTAATAGAGTAAAGTATTGTAATGCATATATGCATGTCTTATTTAAAAAAAAAAAGTATACCTTTAAATCCTTTGGTCCCGAGGAGTGAGTTATTTCACGGAATTATTCATTTTGCCCATCGACTGCTGATTTTTAAACTGCGCGGTTTGGAAATGTGATTTGCGCTTCACCAGATTCGCCCATTAGCTCCGCGACAGCTGAACTAAAAAAAAAAAAAAAAAAAAAAAGGGAAAGACACCCCCCGCCCCCCCAAAAAAAGTTGTCACATCAGGTGTCAGTCGAATCTGCAAGGAAAACGTGAGACGTGGTGACACTTTCATCCACTTTGCGCAACAAAAAACGGTAGAAAACCAAAAGCGCGTTTAGATCCAACAGGTCTTGTTGCGCGTCTCCTGCAAAGGAAGAAGTTGCGCTGGAAGCGGCGGGCGGACTGTTTCCAAACGCGTCTGGCGCTGTGTGAGCGCGTCTGTGTGTGTGTGTGTGTGTGTGTGTGTTTGTGTTGATGACAGTGGATGTGTGTAACTGTGTGTTGGGTTTTTAGGAAAAGGGGGGACGCTCGGCGCGCAGAGGGGTCTGCCTAAGGAGGGGCTTTCTGGTAACACAGAGGTAACAAGTTGAGGCGCTTCAGGCTGCTCTTGACATATCTTTACGCACTGTGTGTGTGTGTGTGTGTGTGTGTGTGTGTGTGTGTGTGTGTGTGTGTGTGTGTGTGTGTGTGTGTGTGTGTGTGTGTGTGTGTGTGTGTGTGTGCAGGCCAAATGGAGCTCGTCCTGATGAGTGGCAGCTCGCTTTACACCATCTGTGTCCACTCATTTTGTGACTATTCTCCTCAAAATGTCTCCATTTGTGATTCAGTGCAGGGAAGAGATCCTTTAAAATCATGTAATCATGTGTAATCTAACTCCTCCACACGCTTTAAAACCCCTGCATTCACATAAACAATAAAAAATGAAATGGGATATTTAAGGTGAATAAAAGGCCATTTAACCCAGTTTCAGACACTTCTCCTGAACTATAGGTTGAGACAACTAAATGAGAGTTTGCCTTCTGTTTCGCGTGATCCCACATTCTCAGTCACCTTATAACAATCACACCTCCTTCTGAGAGACTTGAGGAGAGAGCAAAAATAGACTGATGTTCCTCAGCTGTTGTCTTCTGTAAGTAACCCCCGACCCACCCCTCTTTAACGGCCCGTGCACGTATGGGTGTGTGTCAAGTCGGCGAGTGAGTCACTGGCCTCGATCACTTAACACTGGTTTGTGTCACACTTCTTAACTTTGACATTACGTCTCCTATATGTAAGAATTCCAGTTTGAGTCTCTTCATACATGACGTCATCATTTCAGTTAAGCTGAATGTATTTTTCCTACTCAACTCAAGGGAAAACAGTGCCAAAGAGCAGCAGCAGATGTGGGAATAGGGTCACCACTGAGGAGCTGAATTCTCACATCAGCTGCCTGAATAATGGATTGGAAAACTATTCTTGAATGGCTATTCCTCCCCCTAGCCTGACACTTGACAAGCAAACAGCCGTAAACATCTTCAAAGATTGGATAAGATGCTTTTACCAGCACATTTCACTCTGCTGATTTTCAGCAGATGACCCAATGTTGGTCTGTGAGGGCTCAACATTTCTCCTACTGCACTGATTCCCTTTAGCAATGGATGTGATGTGACTGTGAAAAACATTAGGCCCAGTCCCAGGTCGGTTCATTACAATATTCTTCACTGTTTTGGAATGTGTGGGCCATAATAGACGAATCACTGTCTGACTTGAAGGAAGGAACAAAGACATAATGTAATATCGATGGCACTTTGGGGGAGGGGAAGAAATGAATTAATGAAAAGGGTGAGGGTTAAAGTAATTGTGTTGTTGTCCTATCTTAAGGGCAGAGACCAGTTAAATGAATTAATTATCAATGAATCCATAAATCCATGAGTGCTAACAGTTTATATTATTGATAATAATGTCACACTCATGGACTTTTGACTTCCCGTATAGTCCACGATAAGTAAAGTTCCAGTCTCGGTCCATGTGCCTGCCAACCAGACTGTTCTACTGAGATCTGAAGTAGCACAGTGGTCATCAGTGCTCTCTGTGTTTTTGTCTGTGGGGTTTGGTGCTATCTAGGTCAACTATCATCCCTGTGCTGAATCATGAATTCAGGAAGTAAACAACTCATTGCCGAGATGAGACCAGCTTGCTGATACATAATTTCAAATCATGTGCATTATGTATTCTTTTTGATCCGGCTTTGATCTGAATAAAGTCTTTGAAAGTCCTAAAAACTAAAGATCATCACATTTCATTACTAACATTTTTCTTTGTGTTTTACTCTTTATATTACTGACCTTGACAGCAATACGTTTCTTTTTCTGTCTTTTCTTTAATTACAGATCCTTTTTTCATCCTGTGAGCGCAGCTGAGATTACTGTCATAAAAATGTGATTGTTTTGTCATGTAATACTTGATTTGTGTTCCTTGGAGCTCAAAAAGTTTACCTATCAAAACCAATAGAAAATAAATTATTACAAATATCCTCACACAAGACCCCCACTGAGTCAACGTGATTTTAAAAAAGTGAAAACAGGATTTAAAAGGATCAGAAAGGGCAGAAAGACAAAAGCGATCCTTGAAAGAACCAAGACCTTTAAGTTAACATATTATAACATATCTTGACACAACTAGCTCCTGCTCAGGTGCAGTGCGATCATGTTTCTGCAAGATTTTATGATTTTCCAACAACACTTGCTGAATATTTACAAAAGTTCCTCTTGTTTTACAGTGTTTTTAGTCAGAAAACACTTACTACTGTAAAAATACTATAAACATACTGTATACGCAATAATTACACTTCACATCAATGATGTTAAAATTCAATATATAGCATTAGATAACTCATTCACAAGAGAACTGAACTTCGTGAAGTTTGACTTTGAACTAGCATGCTCTCTCAGAGCCTGAGACAGAGCTGTGGCACCAGAACCAGGACCTTGTAGTCTATTATTGATTTGAGGATCCAGCACTCCACGGGGTCAAAGCTTGAATGGCCAAATGAGAGCCTGCAGCTTAGCAGCCGAGTGGGCGGCCCTGGCAGGGATCCGCGGGGCTGGATGGCCACAAGGACTTATTTTTATAGCATGCTGGCTTCATTCTCCACAGGAAACTAAGTCATTTGAGATCAAGTGGAGAGAGAGCTACACCATCTGAACCTCTCTGTTATCCTTAATCGTCACTGTTTTGTGATGTGCATTAAGATGATAAGATGCCAATAGAAGATTAGAACATAACAATCATGTTATAATATGATTTTCTGGGGAGGGGTGAAACAGAAGGAAAGAAAACACAATTAAAACCCCAAACTATACTGTGTACAGTACATTTATGTGAATAAAAACTTAAAAACTGCCTGTAGATTAGAATTCACAGTTGTCATTTCAGGGATTAGACACGTCTCTAGATGCAGAGAAGCACAGTAGGTAGTGTACGGATAGGTAACAGTTTACTTCAAAGTAACATCCAATACAAAAAAAGTTTATTTTAAGAATTTGCTCGAATCACTTAGATAACAAGATTTCAATGTCCTAGACCGAATGGCTTGTGACAGATATTTCTGTTTGCAGTAGAAGGTGTATATTAAGTGGGCATTCTCAGACAACATTAGAAATTTGCACATATTGTCGTAATTATTGTTAGAACATTGTTTTATGTTGTAAATTACTACTATAGCTGGAAACAATTGTCTTTTTAATGGAATATCTACAAAGGCATACCGTTACAGCAAACATTGTTCCAATGACACCTTGTGTTTGCCAATATAAGTTCAATTTAAGAGTCTAATTGATCATTAGAAAACCATTTTGCAAATATGTTAGCACAGCTGAAAGTATGTATGTCTCCATGGAACTAGACATTTCTAAATTACCCCAGAGGGCATTACTCTGGATGGTCTATGTGGGAATTTGTATCCAACTGCAAGACTATAACAAGAGTTGTCAAGAGTTTTGTTGTATTAAAATAATTTTTGTCGTCACTCAGAAAATGAAGTAAATCAAACTGGTGTGAGAGTTCGATGGAGAGTGGTTTCACTCATGAGATGCACAGAGATAGCCTACAATTACTGCCCCTGTTTTTCTGAGGACTGTACAGAGGTTGTTTGACTAAATCTCACACAGAGACAGCATAAAAATGGTTATAACTCAGAGCCCCTGAGCATTTGACCCTCAGGCCAAAGGAGACAGAGAGAGCAGTCACAGGAGGAAAAAGATAGCAGTTTAAGAAAAATGGAGGGGAGAAGGTTAAGAGGGGTCCATCAGAGAGCTGGAGGTCTATTATGTGCAGATGTAGCCATTGTATTATTACCAGAAGGCAAAAGTAAATTGCTGTTTTGTTACCACTGCACCCGCAGGATAAGGTATTTAGAAAGCTGCATTTTGCCGATTTTTAAACAACGGAAAACACATAGAAAATCTGGCAACCATTTGTTTTTCAGATTGTTGCTATAATTGTCCTGTTCAGTTGTACCACACAAAATCGGAGCAGTCAGCACTGAGTTTATAGAAAATGTTTTAGTTTGATTCCCAAGGGGCCACCCATACTGAAAAGATCAGTCATAGTTCAGTTAAATATTGTGGATAAGCAAAGAATGTCCTTCAAATGTTAGAAATTAAACTTACTGTAAGACCTCATCTTCTGGTTGTTTGGTGGTTATGGATGTTCTTAAAGCTTTACAATGGTTCTGACTTTAGTGAGAACAGATGGGCCATTGACAGAGGAAATTAAGATAAAGAGAAACAAACAGAGGGTAGGAGGGAGTGAACATGTAGGTAGAAATTTGCATAGATTGATGAGGAGGCAACGAGCAAGCAGAGAGAGAACGAGCAATAGCAGTTCTATGCCTGGTTAGAGTAAAAGAAGGAGAGAGCTGATGAAGAGCAGAGACGCGGGGAGGTGAGTGGGGTCAACAAGGGTTGAGGATGTCATTAACTCTTAAAGCCTCGGAACTGTGTGCTGATCCTGGAGGCATGATGTCTGGTGGCCTGTGGTCCTTTACATATGCGCCCCAATAGCAGTGCTTTTAAATCAGCATGAAACACCAACACACAAAGTGTCACATAGAAAGTGTCAATAACAAAGGCTCTGGTAGGAAATTCCTTTTCTTTTTCTTCATCACAGCTCTCTTTCACCCCCTGCTCTGCTAGTTCCCACCGTGTGTCTCTGCAACTACACAACTGATAACAGCTTATTAGCAGGATTGCAACAGACGCAAACAACATAAATAATTAAATAATGTGCTTGGCCTGCTCTAATTAGTACCAAAAACAACTCATGGGGTAGATACACTGAGAATAGATAGGACAAACAAAGCCATTTAAAAACCATTCATATCAACTCAGTCATATATGATCCATCACTACCATATGTATCAAATGTGCAATTATTATTAGGCTATGTTATGCTGCCTGCAAATACAGAACAATTATTCATTTACATTTGGGTAGGCTTTTTTTCCCATGGCAAGAATAACTGACAATGTAATTTCTGTCATAGACAGAATGCAATGCAGACTAAAAAACTTGTAAGACTTATTATACCACTGTCTGTTTCTTCATTAGGGAGCCAAAAAATCCTCAGGAGCTATTTCTCCTCTTTCAACTGTGGCCTCTCACAAAAAAAGGCACAGAAGCATTTTTTTTATTGATTCTGGACACCAGGGTAAGCTAAACATTTCCCCAGTTTCCCCTCGAAACAGTTGAATAATTTACAATCTAAGAAAACGGCAACTACACTGGGTCGTGTTAATCTTATCTTATTTCGCTGGACATTGGCATATTTTCATTTACAAAGTCATTCCAGATACACTTCCTGTATCTTTTCTAATTAACCTTGCAGTCCTCATCTTCCTATCATAACCTAGTCAAGCCTAACATGCAGAGGGAGATGGGAAGTATTTCACCTTTTCTGTTCAAGACACCTGGGACAACCTCCAGAGGGAAATCTAATTAAATCATCTGGTATCTCAGGTATCTAGTCATTCAAGGCCATTGTCAAATCTGTGGTGACTGATTCCCTTTCTACTGGTCTCTGTGCTCATTGTTTCTCATCCTTGTGGACATGGATAATTGTTCTCTGCACATGTCTCACTCTTAGCACATCATATTGTATTGATTACATTATGGTGTTTATAATGTTGTATGTTATATGTGTGTCACCTACTGTAACTGATTATATTGTGTAACCTGTAAATACTGCTACCTTGGCCAGGTGTCTCTATATGTATGTATATGTAAACAAGGTTACAAAACAATAAATAGACAGTAGCTATTTAGACAGTAACTTACTCTAAATGGTGCAAGTCCATAGAGTACATTCACATGGAAATGTGAGTAAGCTGTTGTGCTAAACAGTTTTTAAAAAGGGTTTTCTCAGCCCCCTCTAATCCCTCGGGCCTTGTTTCCCATAGTGCTTTTGGCCTGAGGCTATAAGTGAAGTGAGTTTCTTTGATCTAATTCAGTTTGAAAGCTGACATTCAAGAACTGAGAAAAAGAGATCTGAAAAAACAATAATGCAGAAATGCATGCTTTGACTGTAACTGGTACTGGCATGTATTTATTTGGTCTAATCGGCCTAAATAAGAGTACAGATAAAGTCCTGTCAGTACCTCTGTCCAAAGTGGAATTATTTAATAGTCTAAAAAGCTCAATTTATCATTTTTAATTGCTGACAAGAGAAAAGTACTTTGTTGATGCTCCCAGGATAATACTGTTTTCTGTGCAGCCAGTGAAGCATTTACTGTTGAATTGTGCCATCAGAGTGGATGTTTGCTGACATGAGGCAGGTCATCTGCTTTGAGGGCAACTTTAATAAACAGCACTTTATGCAGACTTGGTAGGGTTGTATTTTAGGGATGTGTGTCAAATGCTGAACTGTCTAGCTTCTAGCCTGGACACACAAGGTGTCATAACAGGGCCAAATAATATCAGAATGTTTAATATTTAATTCAAAACGAATGCATTTTAAACTAGGTTTCGAATTCACACATCAGTGCTTGTCCAATAAATGGATGCAGGCTTGAAACACAAACACAATTTAAGACTGAGTGGCAAACACATATCTTAAATGGGAAAGAAATGACATTTCATTGCTTGCCACGGTAATTTAGCTGGTTCACTTAAGGGTGCTAAAAGTGGCAGCCAGCCGACCAGCCCAGAGACAGGATTTGGATAGGCTCAGCTATTTTTTCTACTATATGAGCACAGTGTCTCAGAGCTGTTCCTTTTTACTGTGTGACAGACACAGGCAGCTGAAATAGAAAGAAAACATCATAAGTAAGGTTATAATTTAATTTAAGATTGATCAAGAACTGCAGGGAAATTAGTGTCAGACTGCAAGCTGAGAAGACATGTCCTCTGGAGAATGACAGGAACTCATTTGGATCCAGACTGACTGAAGTGGTTTTTGTTATACACAAAAACACACAACCATCAGTGAGAAGTGCTGAAGCACTGGAACTCACTCAGACACACATTAAGAGACTTTTTCCTGTTGGGGCAATTTTTTTTTTTTTATGTGTTTTACCTCTTCTCGCTCACACAGTAAATCTAGAAATGGACTCAGATGCACTTCAGCACTTGCAGACATGCACAAAGGCAGCAGAGCAGACACATTTGCTGCCCTGCAGGTCACACTGACAGAATCTGTAATTATCTCAGTGGAAGACTGACTTTTGCATTGAACCTGCACACAGGAATCTAAACCTTCTTTTGTAATGGCTAGTCTTGCCCAGAAACATGTTGGAAACGTAAATTAAACATTTTTTCTAAGTCACGCACAGATGTAGCTCACCTGTTAGTCTACTGACTTGGTTTATTGCATAAAACACAGCTGGCTTTGCAGTTACTAAAGGACACTATTTATTCTGGACTTGCAAATGAGATGTCACACTGTAACAATGTATATTCTGCTGCGTGTAATCTGGTCTCCTCATTAGCAAAAGCTCCAGATGTCCACCTGTATCATGCTTTTTTTTACACACTGTTTAGACAATTATGCACTAGTAGCAGAATTGCCCGTGTGGTTTTAAGTTATGTGTCATATGTTAAAGATCTTTCTGAAATTACAAAAAGTACCATGATATTTAGATATGATGTTTTAGTACAGTATTAACCATGAAATGGTCTATAGTACAAAATAGAAAGTAGCAACAACAACCAATTGTTTTGGGGGGTTACTCCCTTCAGTCTCCTTTTTAGCAGGTAAAATGCTGCTCTATAGGGTTTAAGTCTGACTTGTTCAGTCTAAAACCTTCCACTTATTATCATTTGTTCTTTTGGCAGTGTGTTTTGTGTCATTGGGTCACATCATTTCATGTCAAGCGTCCCTGGACAATCCACTGAACCCTGAACCTTGGTGCCTAAAATGCAGCTGCCTGTCCATAACGAATCATATAAATACAGTCTGAACAGGCAAAACCGAAATCTGAAACTGAGGCTAGACATTCAGTCCTATTTCTTGTTTAAATAATCAATCTAATACGACACACCTTGGCAACAAAACACACCTGTCAATCACATTTCCAATACTTTTGATTACATTAAAAATAAGTTGTTTATCAGATCCAGACGTAAAGACCTGGAAATAAAAGCTGAAATTTTGATCTTTTGTTTCATATTTATCTTTTGATGTCAAACCCAAATATTGGCCTCACTGTTCCAATACTTTTGAAGATTTGGCATGTGCACACTTTGCCACTAGAAACAATGCTTTAAAATGATTTCAAAACAGCGGACTTACAGGCCAACAGTGCCATCATTCAAGCTACACCATGAGCACGGCTAAAAATATCATGTTTAATAAGTTAGCCAGGTTTGACCTTACTCCTCTAGTGCATATTGAGGGTTTGTAAACAAGTCATTTACTTGAATCACTGCTGAGGCGTCGCTGCCATTAAGGAGAAGGAGTTAACTTAGGATCTGGTGGAAATATGATCCTTCATCGCCTTCAAGAGCTTGTCCTTTGAATTAGCTCTAAGTGTGACTAAGATGAAGGAAGCTGATTAAACTCACTCTAGTGGAAATACTATCCTTCATACACTTCAAGAGCTTGTATTTCTAATTAGTTCGGGTGATAAGTTGGCCATCTATCATTGTGGCGGGCTCTGCACTTGGGCTAAGTTCAAGGTAGGAAAGTTACTAACATGATTCAAGCTTAAGATAACTGACCTAAACGGATTGACAAAATGACGGTGTTAGTCTATCCTACAGTGACGTATTGTGCATGACTTCTATCTGAAGGCTTATCGTACAGCAGTATATCATTAATCTGTGTGTTATAGTAACACATGGTGATAATAACAATAATTCCCCTGATATCTACAGAACATCTTAGCATTTTTTTAGTTTTCTCTTTTGGCGTTACTGCCTGCAACTTTACCACCGATTGTTTCCAGCAGCAGCAGCAGCAGCAGCAGCAGGCAGTGGATAACCACATGCCAAGCAACAGACAGACTAAATAAGCTGATAGCTGGTGAATAGATACAGTATTTCTCCCATAAGTCGATGGGAAACCAAAAAATTATAACTAAGAGGAGAATAACTTTGTCAGACCTAAATGAATCCTGATGTAACTCTATGTTTGTGTGTAATTAAGTAGCACTTTAAAGATTATTATGTCAATTACTCCTGCTATTAATACTGGCCATGCATATTTCCTTTCGTAACTAATTGGAGCAATGCACTGAGCTTGATTATTGCATTGTCATAGACCACCTTAGTTTATCTATCTAGATAATATAATGAAACAACTGTTTCAAAAATGTTCAGATGACCTATCTGCATCTTTGCATCTAAACACACTCTACACTGTGATTTAGCATATTTTGCAGACAGAGCAGAAAGTGATATTATAGAAGGATTTACTTAAACGTATGTGAATATTTGACTTTAAAGGTTTTAAACATAACATCATCATTTTGCAAGTCTTTGCAAGTCTTATATATACCTCAACAGAGGATTGAAACCTTTTGCAAAGGTGCAATGATATACATAATATAGTCAAATATTCAGTTGGCTTGCTTGAGGTACTTGAAGACATTTCACCTTCCATTGAAGAGACTTCTTCAGTTCTAACTGAAATCCCAGCCATTTACCCTGTGAGGAGTCATTAGTAGCATCCAATTTCTACCAATGACCAAGACTAAGAATCTCCATAGATTTGCAACTGTAATAATTCAGGAGAGACAACTTATGTTCTTTTAAAATAATTGTTTTAATTTTGACTTGCAAGATATGAAGGAAGGTTTTTAGTGCATCTGCAGCATCAACAATTTCTCCTCTCTCTAGTATAATATAGCATGAAATACAGTAGATTAATGTAATTAGATAAATAAAGCACTGCACACTAACACATGTGCAGGTAGTTTTTGCAAGTAAGAGCCTGAGGAGAAGACCACAGAGACCTCATTAAGACAGCTTCTACACTGCCTTAGTAACTCAATATTATCAGTCCTAGGTAGAATTAAATGTATTGTTAATGATGGCAGTCCAACAATAGCATGATGTGTTCATGTGATTAGACTTCACTAATATCCATGTGCTTCTCTCTGCTTCCTCTTTCCTTGACTCCTACTCCACCCCGTACCCCGTTCTGTGTCTCCTCTTTGTGCTGCACAGCTATCACTTTAGTGACAAGAGTATGTGTGTTTTGTGTGTGTGTGTGTGTGTGTGCTCTTGTCGTTGTGTCTCAGCCTGTCTCCAGATGTCAGGGGGCAGGAGGGCTGCAGATGGTCGTCATTCCCCTCTGACAGGGACAGGAAAAGAGAATGAGAGAGAAGCAGAGAACGAAAGAGAGTAAAAAAAAAAAGAGAAGAAATAGAGCATGTGAGGAACAGAAGGAAACCGAGAGAGGGAAGACAGAGGGAGAGCAATAAAAAACACTAAAGAGGCTTCTCTTATCCCAACAGTAGAAATATCGCTAACACTTAAGTCCACATGCTTCGGGGGACGTTCTGCTCTGGCTAACTGATGGAGTGAAAACACATCAGAAATGTGTTCTTCACACTGCACAGGCACAACTTACATTACTCTTTATTTTAAATTCAACCACCATTCAGCCTAGTGAGGCCACAAATTATTGATATTGCGTTTAAAAGCAGGGTCATTTTTTAGCATCAAACGTATTAAATGGTGAAATTTATCTCAGAAAAACACAATTTTACAGTTTATATTTTATTCTGGAGCTCCACTGATTTTAATGATTTGCCATACTGTTATGTGGCCCAGGGACATTACCAAGCATTCTTACTCATCATAATCCCATGTATACTATGTAACCATATGCATCATTTTAAATGGCAGAAATTTCCCAGAGCACACATGAATGACGGTCTTTGATGTGAATGTTGGTTCGGGATGGAGGAAGAGAGGAACGCTATTTGGATTGGAAGAGAGAGGAAAGAGAGCAATGGAAAGATGAAGAGAAGGTTAATGAGGTGTCTGGCGCCCTGGGGAACCTTTCCTTGGCTCCAGACATACATACAAATGCAGACATACACACATACCTAAACACCATTTGTAAACACACAGTAAAAGCTGTTAACCTCTCGCTTAGCGTATTAACAAGGCAACAACATAGGAAGGCCTCCTCATTAACACACTTAAATATACACACAGCACAGTAACAAGGAAACAGGCACGTTTGTGAAATGGGAACAGGCATATAAACAAAACATGACGAGACACTGGCGTTTCCGTGACACAGAAAGCAATGGTGCACATATGAGATACCACTCCCAAAACTCACTCCGTGTAAAACGTGACATGCAGCAGTTTCTATATTTGCTTGTGCTTTCAGCCATGCGATGAGGTGGCGCTTTGGGTGGCAGAGACGGTCAGGCAGTCCACTACTTTTTTTCAGGCTAAAATAAAATTCCAGAATAAAATAATAATGCCATTTGAAAGTTTCTGTCAACGCTGCCATGTTGAGTGGCATCAGAGCATCTGCCTCTCAGTGAAGTCGGGGTGAATTGGAGTTTCCCAGTCAGGGGTCCAGCTTCTAGAGCTGTTCTATTGTACTTTTTCAACCAACTGTGCTTTTGTCTCTACCTCTCTGTCTTGAGTTCTTCCCGGCAAGCTGCATTCGAAAGCAGAGTGTGAACTGCGTGAGTGTCAAATGTCAGTGCGCATTGGTGGAGGGCATGCACTGTAATCTTTGACCAGCTGCAGGGCAAAAAGACAGGGCTTTCAGAATGTGGTGTGAAGTGATCTGTGCCACACAGACACATACAATCAACACTGCACAGTCTTTGTATGACCTACCAAACCAAAACAGGAAACAGCCAGACCCACAAAGTAAATATAGAGATTGATGAAGTGTAGAATCTGTACTGCAAACCATATTACACCAAACCATCCAAATTAGAGGTTCTCAGTATTTTTGGTGCTGAGGCACAATTTGGCAAAACAACATTTAATCACTGGCACATATAAATTGTATTTATATACGTATTCATTTTACGAAAAATCCCAACGGCCAACATAACAGTGGACTGCTGATGTAGAAAAAACACTTTCAATCACACATTCAACCTGTGAGGGAGGAGAAAAGGGACAGATAAAAGGAGAAAAGCGTAGAAGAAGAAGACGTTTTTTCGGTGCTAACAAGTGAAACTACTTTTTCAAAACTCTTCGCACAAACATGCACTTCAAAGTTCATCTCACCTCCAAAAACCTCTCTCACCAACAAAACACATCATACGTGTCTCAAAAGAAGCTCATTCAGTTTGTTCCACATAGACCTCTGTTTTGCTGACTGTGTGAAGAGTTTTGACAATGTGACTTCAGTTTAGATATATTGTAGATGTATGTATTGTAGATATATCCATCTGTCTGAGTTTAGATGAACCATTTGTGAAGGGCTTTTGTTGCTTTGTGGCATTTTTGATAGGTTGGTGTGCTACATCAAATCATGAAATGTGACAGGAGATTTGGCAGCCGGAGCCAAGAGGAATCCTGAGATCATTTGATGCTTACAAGTCATTAGGAAGGAAGTAGTCCTGGGGAAGCGGCAAAAGAATGACAAAAACTAAGAAGGACAAGTAGAGAGCTTTAGTGGTGACGAGGAGAAGGATGGAGAGTTAAAAACATGAGGAGCTTTAAAAGAAGAGTATAGTCAATATAATTCTCCAGAGGGATTACTGCTATCTTCTACAGGGTTTTGGACATTCACACATGGTTCAGCACACACTCACACACTGTGGGCATGTGCGCACACACACATACGCAGGATTATCTTTATACGGTAATAGTCTCATCAGATCTGATGCTCTGTTCTGTACTTTCTGTGTACTGTGTGTGTGCGCGTGTAGGGCAGTGTATATGTCCCTGCTGTGAGATAAGGCAAGTTAATCGCATGGAAGATCTGCGCTCTTTCATCCTTCCAGGCTCTTTCTTTTCCAGAACATTAAAGGATAATGTAATGCTCCTCAAGTCTACTAAGAGGGAGAAGAGGATATGTAGAAAAAAAGAAAAAGACAGATAAAGGGTCAAAGAGATGAGGAGATTAAGAATGAAGGAGGAAGGAGATTTGGCATGGAAAGAATGTCACTTCCAGGTTACAGCTGTAGACGCTGTATGTATGTACTGTAAAACAGACCATTATTCTTCATTCCTAGCACATACTCTCAGTAAAAGAAACAAACACAAAGAGATCATTTAAAAGTGAAAACATGGCATTGCATTATTTGATCAGCATGAGATCTTTCATTCATGTTCTTTGTTGCTTGTACCTTTGTACCTAGCCAGTGAGTGAAGTCTGGAACCTATAGACCACAGCTGATAATGTTTTTACCCCTGGTGATGAAAAATTTGGTGGATATACAGACTGATATAACCATAAACACTCCTGCTCATGCTGTTGCTTATTTCAGTGGTCACGTCATCAGTTCTTGTGATATCCATAGTGTAAATACCCATACCATAACACTGCCTCCACCACCAGACTTCACAGATGAAGTAGAACGCTTCAGATCATGACTAGTTCTTTTTCCAAACTCTTCAACGGTGTGTTCTTTCATATAATGAAGTGAAAGTTTCTGTGATGGTCAGATCAGTCACCTGATCTTAATCGAATTCAATGTGCTTTTTACTTCCTGGAGCCAAAACACCCCCAAAAACAAGTACAAAGTGAACACAGCTGCAGTAAAAGCCCGGTAGAGCATCACCAGGGAAGAAACTGGTGACATCTGGTGATGTGTATGGGATCCAGACTTCAGGAAGTCATTGACTGCAAAGTATTTGCAATCAAGAATTAAAGCTGACAGTGTTATTTATGATTGTGTTAGTTTGTCTAAATGCTTAAAAAATAAAAAATTCCTAAAGAGATTTGTGACCTAATCGTGTCTGTATGTCTGTTTGATGTAGATTGTCAGTTCCTTGATGTGTAGATTGAAATGTACTATAGTTTTATTTAAAGCTTAATAGTTAAATGTAATGGCCATGAAGAGATAAGAAGAAAGTATAGAAAATTCTGTACTTGGCTTCTACTGTCCATACAAAGAACGAGCTGAGGCGCTGAGGTCTGGTCCTCCCTACCTAGGTAACATGTGTATCCAGTTACTGCATACATTTTATAAAGGGATAAAAACAGCCGGGCAGCGTAAATGAAAGGCAGAGAAAACCCAGAGACCTCCATAAAATGCATGCACACACACATATAAGTACTCACAAATCCAGATACACACACACACACACACACACACATACAGACATATAGATAATGAGAGACAAGACTGTGTGTGTCTAAGACACAAACACACACAGACACTGTATCAACTATAGGCTGCTGATGTGTTGTAGTGCAAAGGAAACACCGCAAACAGGAAATTCTCTAGGATTTCCCGCAGATCCCTTCTCTCTTTATGTGGTGGATCGCTGGTAGCTCAGGCTGAGCTGCAAACGTGTAAATGGTGTAGGCAGAGTAAAGCTTTTTAACAGCGGGAGCAGAGGAATCTGGATAAGACTAGAGGTGATGAGTATTTTTGTATGTAATAAATCATTGTTTAACATGTTTCTATGGACTCCAAACCACTGGAATATTATTTGTACAGATTCAATTCACTAACTTCCACGGAAATGGTTCAAGTTACTTCACTTCAAAGCCATATATGGTATATTGTTGAAGAATTTTACAAGGCAACTGAAAATAACTTCTTATAGCTACAGAAGTTAATAAGTGTACGAATACATCCAAATAAATCCTAGGTTTCTATTTGTAGGAGGGCAGTTTTATTGACTACAATATTGACAACAAAATCTAGCTAGATCCCTCAATATACAAACTGAATCCCTTATTGTTTGAGGAAACCGTAAACCACTCAATGAATCCTCTTCACGCTGTCTGGCTTTAGTGTGTCTCTCAGCTCGCTCTCCTTCCCAATCGAAAATAATCTGAATTTCTACATTTCTATCTCCCTCTTTGTCATTTCACAGGAGAGGTGTCAATGTCATCAATCTGGATAAATGTATTGAGTCATTGAGACATACAGAAATGAGCTAAGTTGAATGAGTTTTACCTATTTAAAAAGTTGTAGACATGATTCAAATTCATATGTCTGGGCCCTGTAAAAGAGTAGAGGAGTCTGAGCAAACAGTCTCTCAGCTGGAGTACTTCACTTGGCCGAACAGCAAAGTAAACAGGATCGCAGGTTTGGAAATAAAACTGTCTGCAGTATCAAGAGAACTACATCAAAAAGGACATGCTGAGGACTAAAGGAGTAATCCAGCATAATTCAGAGTTAGGTGAGAAGACTGATAGAGAACCAACAAAGCAACAAACTAATAAAAATGGAAACACATATAAAGACACATTGCATCAAGTATAAAGTACTCCTTCAAACACAGAGTATATGGACATTAAGAGCCCACTGAAAGCCCATAAATGAGGATTTGCCACTCTACCACAAGACTTTTCAGGGAAGCTTTTAGCATAACCGTGAAACTTTTTTTTAGCAAGGATGTTAAGAATGTCCTCATACTCTTGAAACACCTTGATAAACCCATTACTTGCTATTTTTCCTAACCAAACATTTGAACCCACCATATTCACATCTCTGGATGAGACACTGTGAGTACTGTGATGCAAAAAAAAAAAAAAAAAAAGGTTTGTTGCTTATACCGAGTGTGCACGTATTCACTATGGGTGGCCAGTGGGATTTGGACCCTTAGCTGTAGCCGTGTTTCCGCGCCAAATCTTAGATGTGACCCAAAGAGATTAATTAAACCTAATGCATGTAAGTAATCTTCAGCAGATTTTGCTCTTGGTTTTATGAGATCATCAAAGCGCCGCATCCACTGACTCACAGTCTCCTGCCCCTCTGATAAAGAGCACACTTCCCTCCAATCTGTTCTCAAAAAATGACCTTTGAGAAACCAGCGGAAAACTCCCTGTGGCGAGAGCATGTTTAGAACTCACTAATGCCTCTGATAGGAACGTCCACTCTGACAAACAAGCAGCACATTCAAGACCAGGCCAGACCAGACTTTTCGCACTGCCTGTTCAAGGTAGGCTTTTGATGACATTTTGCATCCACAAATGACATTTTGCCGCCATGCCGTTCTGGGAAACCAGTGGGGGGGTATTGTTGACTTCATTGTGCCAGCAGTGGAAGTAGTAAAATTGCTGTGTCTGTGCTGATTCCTCGGCCATATAAAAAGAGAGAGGTATCATGGAGCGAAGACATGTTAGAGTTAGTTATTTCTCCATACTACTGCTGGGGTTGTTTCTCATGGGTTGCTCTCTAAGGCATACTTCCCTTGGAAAGTGTTGCAAAACCCCTCGCAATTTCAGAAACTCTGCATCACACTACTTCACAACACCTTCTTAGTAATTGGCTCATTGGCCACAGGGGCCAACAACAGCACTTTTGTTGCCAGACAGGACAGCATTCATATACATCACTGTGCTAATTCAAGAGAGGCTCTCAGGCCATGTTAGAGAATAGGGACAAATAACCTACTGTATATTAATTTACAGTTCAGGATGGAGGACTTGTTGGACACCCCACCCCATTTACTACATAAATTGTATACAGACATGAACTAGAACCCTGACCACATCTAGATATTACCTGGGTTAGCTGCATGAGAAAACGCAAATGAGCAAGTCAGGCGAAAAAGATCACAAAGTCCAGGTAATGTTGCATTATAAGTGTCCGGACCTGATTCTGCCAACATTGATTCTCTTTCTGGAGTTTACATGTGAAAACATCTAGAGACTATTGTGATGAGAGAGAAGTGGTAAACTGCTGACAGGCCACCTGAACTCCAAACAATGTAAGTTTTTACTTTTTCTTTTGTGAATTTCTTTTCTTGGGGGTTTTATAATTGCAAAACTTCTCCAGTGTTGAGAAAAGAGAGTTTTTTGTTGTTGATGTCGTCATAATGTAAAATCTGGAATAAGTCCTTTTTAACACATCCAAAGTTTCTCCTCCAAACCAAATATGTGACACATCAACTCACTGTTCAGCTGCCAATTTTGTTTCAAAAGCAACACCACTATGCTTTGTATCTTTGACATGTGTTATATGTCACACCAGATGTTGGGTCGAACCTCATGCTTCTACTAATGGGATGCTAGCAGCTGTGTAAAATGATCACTGGATTGGCATTCTGCCAACCTTTGCTTGGTTAAATGTAAATAAGCAAAGCTATCATAGTGGAACCACTTGTCAGCAATACATTGGGGTCTCTCTTTAAAAGGGATTAGAGAGAAGAGGAGAACAAGGATAAGGAAAAGAAATGGTAAACATGGTGTAAATAAAGATTACAGCTTCTTGTTGATTAAATAAACATTAAATACACATGAAACATTCATCACTGAGTGAATGGTGGAGATTTACAACCACAGAGAGAGTTAAAGCTGCTTTCCGCCTGTTGTCTGAAAGAAAACTACAGGATCATCAATTCCACTGACACACACACACACACACACAGAGAGAGAGAGAGAGGTCGGAGGATGGTAAAATCATTGAAAACACAAGGGTCTCTCGCTATCTAAATCCATGTTTCCATGGCGACCGCCAAGGGGAGGATGTATAAAACTCTGGTTATGTGACTGAAATCAGTCATTCGACCTGTCTAAATTCTGACCAGCTTTCATTCACCATGTGAGGATCGGCTGATAAGATCTGTTCTTCTATTCAGGTTGGGTCAACACCGAGGTGTGACTCGCAGCTGATAATATTTTGGCTTTTTTTAAATGTAGGAAAACCAATTTGTGTCTTTTCAGATGCTCAAGGGAAGATCAGAGCCAGGCTCCTTCGGTCTTAAAAAATCTGATCTGGCCTCCGTGGCTGACGCTTTGAGAGGAAGAAGAAGAGTGAAATAATATACAGTATATTAAAAAACAAATAAGGAGAAGCGTCAAATTGGCATAAATAAGATTAAGTATACATAAAGAACACTTCCTGGCTTTGAAATAATGTAATCCATGACACCTGATCAGATGTAATCTTACATTGAGCTGGAAAATCTTGGCTGTCTGCTGTCTTCCCTGCCCGCATTACAGCATCAGCCTGTGAAATCATACCTCACTTATGGATACACCTCGTCATCTGTATGAATGAGTCCAGTGTTTGACTGTTGGTCCGTGGCTGCTGGTAGTAATAAATGCGATCGCTGATCCCCAGGTACCAGTAGCCTATTCCCTGGGATGGAAACAAAGTCACACACACACACACACACAAATATGCATTATATAACCCCACATACAAACACACAGGTGAGCTGTATTGAAGCACACACACAAAAAAAGAATAAAAACACAAAGCAATTCAAATACATGAACACAATAAAGTTACAGGATGGTAAACAAACCAGACACTAGCACATCATACATGACCTTCACAAACGAACCCCTCTCACCAACACACACGCACAACCGTACAGGTATAAACCAGCCCCTCTGGCCTCTATGTGACCACCTACAGAATAATAATCACTGCCACACGGAAACACTTTCAGACCAAGATTCATGAGCAATATGCACACACACACACACACACACACGTGCATATGTATACAGACATGGCAAACACACGTAAATGTACATATGCAAACACTTTGGTATACAAAGAGATCCGTCACACATACTTGTCTTTCTACATTTTCTGCACGCAAATGCACGTTCACACAAAATGCACATACCAACACACACACACAAACAAAATCCAAATGCCCCAGCCAGTATGTTTGCGTTCTGCTGGTGTGGCCTGGATTGATTTTGTTTGGTTGTATCTTTGGTCTCCAAACAGCAGGCATGTGCAGTGCATAGGAAAAGGTTTTCTTTATGCCTTTATCTGCAAACCATAGTTATACAGTTTGCTTCTAATTACGACGGTTCTTTCTCTAGGCTAATACACTGAATGAGCAGATTGGGCACATATTTCTTATATATCCTCTTCCCCCCCGTTGCACTGGAGAACAGTGGGCACACCCTGTGCAATTTGTTGGTGAATAAAATCACAGCACAGAGTTGTGTGCAAGCTGGACTCCTGGTGTTTCTGGAGTGCCGCCTGAGCTGCAGGGCAAGTTGGAGCCAAGTATCCAGATCACATTAACACCAACACCCACTCCTTATGCCAAATCCAAATTTTCTAATCTTGCTCACCTTTTCTGTTGCTTATTTAATTTGTGGAAAAGATCAAATGTTTCATGCTGTTTCAATTTAATGTAAGAGTTTTGTAGAAATAATAATAGGAAAAACGTCTCATGAGGATCCACTCTAAGAAACCAACAGCTGATCCAATGAAGACTTGAATTCCGGGTCTGAGAAAACTGGTCAGTTTATTTTAAATTATCAGTAATGCAAAACAAAATATAGGTGAATTACTTTACCACCCTGCTGATGGGTCTTTCCTTTTTCTCAAGAAATGTCCACTATAACAGACGTGAACTTTGATTCATTTCAACATATATAACCTTGCTAGCAGTGGATTGCTACATTTCAAAGATTTGTTTTTATAACAAACCTGGTATCTGCATCTGCATGCAGACATTTTGCCAAGTGAATATATTATCTCTTTCTGGCCTTGATTCAAGGTCACAACTAGACAGTCCTGGAAATTCAGAGACACAATTAATTTGTTTTTCAAAAGTCTTTCGGTAAAAGCGGCGGTCAACAACGAGCTCACAAAGTTCACCACAGCTCTTGTCAGGTTTAGCGTTTGGTGCACTCCGCTCCACACACTCGCTGAGCATCCACTGTGCACTAGAGGCAGAAATATGATGGGGAACACATGAAAGCTGTTTTTCTTTACTAATGCGAATGCTCTTTGATGTGTTAGCATGTACATGACTGGAAGTGTATTTTTTATGCATATTTTTACAATGATGTAATTAAAGGAAGTCATCTGGAGGAAAGTTAATGTACAGGCTGAGGTTACAAGCCAAAACTTCAAACTAAATAAAAAACGAAATAGAAAATAAAAATTGCTTCTGTAGTACAACACAAGTAATGAAACAAAGTTGTAAGGTTTTTTAAATTTGTTACAAGAGATGCTGGGGTGTGATTTATAGGAATTTTATCTAACTGTAATTACTTTAAACTGAAATCAATAATGTTTACACGCATAATTCAACATTTGATCTATGATATTACAATAAGTTATTGATCCTATTTGTAATTTATTCCTGTGCTGCTGAGAACAGTTTATAGAGGAGAAACCTGTCTGCAGAAATGCATACTGTGCTACAGAGTGTTATCATTGTGATCTATTTCAAAGTGTCTGTTCGACTTGTGTGTGTGTGTGTGTGTGTGTGTGTGTGTGTGTGTGTGTGTGTGTGTGTGTGTGTGTGTGTGTGTGTGTGTGTGTGTGGATGAGTGTGCTTGTTTCCAAAAGCAATTTTGGCCTCTTGAGTTAAAATATTGCAGTTAGATTTTGTCCTGACAGGGCAGAATCTGGGTTTAAATTATGCAATGCTGAAGATGAAAGTCAGATTAAAGATGGTTCTTCTAAACACAGATTCCTGTAAGGGACAAACCTTCCCTGCAGAGAGTGTTGTTTGTGTTTTTAAAACCAGCGGATATCATATCACCCATCATTCTGAATGCAGAGTTACTAAACAAGACAATCATTTCTGTCTGAAAAGTAAAATACCAGAGTTACGCGATGCTCTCTGGCTGAAAGAAGAGCCACATTCCCAGACTCTATGGCTATTTCAATGGCTCAGTGTTTGTGCACACACTCGTGTGAACCCTTAAAGAATGAAAAAGACATTATTAAAAAGAAATTTTTAATTAGTTTTTACAGACTGTAAGAGTGAAATAAACCATACTTAACTAATAAACATATGTAAACATATACTGTGAATGCATTGACATGCAAGCTGCACACAGAGAGGTGCAGTAAGGGATTTATTGGGAACAGAGGTAGTAGTTTGTACTTTGATGGGCACTTTGAGAGTCACTAATGTCAGAGCTAAAACTAAAACACAGCCTCTGGTCAAATACGCCCACAGACTGTCTCTCACACACACACACACACACGTGCACACACCTACGTGCACCCACAGCTACACGTTTTCAAATGCACTTTCTTACACACACCTGTTTTGACACCCATGGCCTTGTCGATGCTAGCCTTGGCACACCTGCACTGTAATCGTCTGCTCAGATGGAGCTTTAAGTGGGAATCCATTAAAGTTGGCAGTGTGTGTGTTTGTGTGTGTGTGTGTGAGAGAGAGAGAGAGAGATGAAACAAGATAACAGACCTGGGAAGTAGATTGAAGTGAATTTGAGTTTGTGAATTTCTAAAACAATTGGCCAGAGGGAAATGGCCTCTGCTGTGCAAACAAGGCAGTGGATTTGTTGTTGGACTGACAGAAGATATTGAACTCCTGCAGAATACTTATACAACAGAGACCCGATTTCTCTCCAAGTTGGACTAAAGGAGCTATTAGGTCTATTCAAGGCAGACAGGCAGGGAGGAACCGTCCGACATTCCTCCCAAGCAAACCTGGACAGATGCACATTCAAAGCTGAGCTTTTTGGCTCGAATATTCTTCAATATTCTGCGAACCTGTCTAGTTAAAGAGAGAGGAGCGGTAAAGTGAACGGGAGAGGGAGAAAGCAGGCAATAAAGCAGGCAAGCCAGACGAGGAAGAAAGGGAACGAATTAGCAACACAGTCACAGGGCGCAAGGAAGGCAGCAAGATGGGAGATGAAAAATTGTCATTCTCCTCGTGTGCTGTGGCAGACGTAACAGGAGGCAGTGAAGAAGGAGGGGGGGGGGGGAGGGGGGGGGGGGGGAATGAAGGAACCTAAACATCAAAGCAGAACATGGGGAATATGAGTTTGACCTCTGCAGGAAAGGCCAACAGGGTTTAACCTTTGACATGTGTAAAGATACAGTTGCTCCAAAACCTTTAATAAACACACACACACACACTGTTATAAAGCTGTTAGCCGCCATTTTCACTCTTTAGTCTTCTCTCTTTCTGGTCCACGTAGCTCGCTCTGTATCTGTAACTGTCTCATACAAATTCATACAGTGAGTCCCCTACACAGCGATGCTTTTGTCTCATCGGCCGAAATCACAGAGTGCAGTCTTTCTAATTGAGAAGCTGCAGCTTCACCCTGCTTGTTCAGATTATTAGTATTCTGGTACCGAGTATGTTCACTGGGTAGGAAGTCATATCAGCATAACCATCAAAATTGAACAGCAGAGTACAAAATTGCTCCTTACACTGTCAACAAAGCTGCATCCACCACCAGTGGCAGAAGGTGGTGTGGGGGGGAAAAAAACTGTTCTCATTTCCTTCAGATACCAAAAAAAGAAGATACTGAAGTGTTGAGGAAAACACACTGAATGATTAAATGATTAAATAAATTAAAAATGGAATTAAGAAATACTTTATTTTATTGATGCAAACAAAGCTTTTTCATTTTGTTAATTTAAAAACATCACAGCAAAAGAAACCACAGAGAGAAAAAAGACATTATTCAAACATTCACATTTAATTTCCCTTAGTTTTAATGTTAGAATAATCACCTTATTATGTGATTGGCCGACAACTACTCTACCTCTGCATCCAAAGCAGCCCATTTCATTGGTACTTGGGTTCAAAAGTGCGTCTGTAGACTATTTGCTTGCTCAATATTAATTTGTGCTGTCACCAAACATGACCACAGTGTTTCCAGTTTGGTTTCAGCTGGGAAACTCTGTTGCATCTCAAACCTCTCTTTCCTTTCTGTTTCCTGTCTGTCACTTCCGAAGTTTCCAAAAGATCACCATACACACACACACACACACACACACACACACATACACACACACGTTATTTTGCAATATACACAATGATTAAAATTTGAGAACAGCGATGGCTGTAGCACAGAAAAAGGTTACAACAACATTTTCTGAAGGCTACACAGTCAACAATTAATAGGAAGTGTAGAGACCGTTGCTTTGAATGTCTTCAGCACATCTGTCTCCACAGGACATCACTAGTCTCTCCCACTGCTCTGGAGTAATTTTGGTCCATTTCATTTTCATTATTTCAGTGTTTTCAGTTGCAAAGAACTGCTTTACCCATTTGGCTGTGTGACAGGGGGGAATTGTCCTGCATTAAAAATTGTTGGCAGATTGAGTGACGAATTGCAAGGAAGGAACTGCAAGTTGTCGAAGAAGGTTCGGTTTGCATTCACTCTGCCATTTAGCTGTGTAAGAGGCCCAACTCCTGCTGCAGAAAACATCCCCCAAACCATGACACTCACTCTTTCACCTTCCACTGACCTTCCTTACACACTTGGTGTTCAGTTTTTCCCCAGTTCGACGACAAAGATAATGTTTCCCATCTGACCCAAATTAAACTTGCTTTCATCACCATAGTGAACTTTGGACCAATTCTTCTCTGTCCACACAACATGCTCCTCAGCAAAGGTCTCTTCTGATTCTTTCTGCTAATGGGAGGTTTGGTCACTGCAGAATGGGCTTTCAGTCCAAATGCTCCTGTATGACAGTGTAAGACAGATACTTAGCATATTCTGGAAATCACAGATTTGGAACGACCAACTTCTCTTGCTAGGGTCATCCCTTTGGCCTTCATCTGAACAACCTGCTGCCGGAGGGTGTCACTCATTTTAAAATGTGCTTCAGAATAAATGTAACTTCTGAAACATGCTTAAAATACTGATATTTTACTCCTGTTTAGATCATATCAAATAGGACTAAGCAGTGACCTTGATATTTCAGGAAGCTGTAGGTTGTTTTCTAATTTTAGAGATACACCTGAGAACAGACAGCTAAAAATGTAAAGTCATGTAAACCCAGGGCCTTTAATACAGACAGCTGGAGGCTATTTGGTCAGTCTTTGTGAAGAACACTTCAATGCGTCACAAGGTGAAATGGGACCCCTGTTCATTTATAAGCAGCTTATCTATGACCACATCCAGAGTGCCGAGAATATTGAGAGAATTTGCACAAACACACAACACACAAGCACACAAATATACATCTAGGTAGTTATCTTTCCCTCCCAGCTGCAAGTACTAACCTGTGTTACATCACAGCTCAGAGAGACACCTGGGTGCTTTACATAACACACACACACACACAGAGACACACACACGACGCAGTGAGAGAGAAGTACACACAAGCACGACCACAAAATGCACAAAACCTGAAGAATTGTGTCCACACAGCTGCATGCCATACACAACGACGTAAATGCCTGTGTGCAGGTCTGGAGCGGGCTAGATAAAATTAGGAATACAGCCACAGTCCACAGAGGCTCGGTGGAGTGTGGCTGTGCATCTGTCGAGTGAATCAGCACACAGACAGTACCTGGCTAGTGATTCTGTTTGTCTCATCTGCCGCTACATGATTGGACTGGATAAGCAGGGCCATTTGTGTAAAAGAGTCCTGTCACTGAAACTAATAAGACCAGAGCAGTCGCACATACTGGATAGATAATGAATAAATGCTCTTAGGTGACAAAGGTAAGTGGTTAGCACTGCTAATCAACAAAATCTATATTCACTGGGTTAGAAGTAACATTTCTAGATGATGTTAAGTTGTTAAACTTGTATTTTTAAACTAAAAATAAACCAATGTATATCTAATTAATTCATATGAAGACAGATTACATTATGTTGATGTTCACTATAGGACACAGAATTTGAACAAGCGTAGATAATTAATCCAAATCAATGCATCTATTCAGTTTGATTCTCGCACAAGGATACAGGTGCCCTGTTTTTGGATCTGTCTGTGGAGGAGGAGAATAGAAATTACTAAGAGCCTGTATTTCATTAGTTTGATGGTTTAAGCTCTAATTAGGTAAAAAAAAAAAAATGCTGTAGCTATCTAGAAAACACCAAACTGTAAAGATAAAATAAGAGGCAACCTAAAGGTTTTTAAACTGTATAATGCAGGAAGTAATCTGGTAACCATCTGATTATAATTTACAAAATGCCACCTCAGTTCATTGTGGTTACTGTACAGTGGTCTAGTACAGTAGTAGGTAAAAACATGGAAAATTAAAGTGGAGCTTATCCAATTTTCCTGTTACCACAAAGACCTCTCATATGAGTGCACATGAAAATCAAAGAAAGCAAAACTCAAAACATGCTGTAAAGCTGTAACATCTCCTCAACTCCAAGCTTTATAGGGAGAACCTGCAGGAGGCTTGAACTAAACAACCTGCACAATAGGCTGAGGTAGCAAAAATGAAGCAGGATAAAATAAAATCAGCACTAACACGGACAATAACAATGGAATAGTTTAAGCATTAATTCACCCGACACCCAAGTAATTTAGCTCCTTTTTATGTAGCAAACAAAAATTAATAAATGAGGCCCAGTGTGAGCACAGAGATGCTCTGCATTCCTAAACAAACACAAACACACAGACAAACCTAGAGCCCTGGAGGCTCAAGTGTGACACAGGAGGTCACACTGCAATACCAATTAGGCTGGTATCTAGGCTATTTTGGGACAGCATCATGGTTAGAAGCAACTGCATGAGGAATTTGAAAGTAAATAGAAATGGCATTAGTTTTCTTCATGCAAAGGAACATTCAGAGACGCTGCAGAGTATCAGGCCTTGTGCGCACATAGTCACAGACAGTTCACACCCTACTGTGTGTGTCTGTGTTTGTGTGTGTGAGTTTGGTAAGAGAGTTTGTGGAGTGAGGAAAGTCAATGCTGAAAAGCCAAACTTCCTTCCTGTCTGAGCAATATCACAGGCCAACAATAACAGAGAGGCACACATGCACTCACACTCTGTGTCGTTCTCTCTCTAGTTGAGGGCAGTTGCACAGACCCGACAGGGATGGTTCAAGTGAATGCTACACTCCCACACAAACACACACACACACACACAGACACAATCCAGGCTAGCAGCAGGGCAGCCTGGGAATGGTACAAATGCTTTCCTCCATCCTTCCATGGATAAGAAAGACTAAAACAGACTGTAAGAAAGTATCTGTATCTTCTTTATCTTTCTTCATCTGTACCAGTCATAAAATGCAGAACAGTATATATGTTGCTTCACATGCCTTTAACAATTGTTGATTTTTGAGAAATGCTTCATTAATGGTAGCTGTAGTGTTTACTCCTCTAATATTTTTGCCTGCAGATGTGTGTGTGTGCAAAACATTTATGCTGAGCTGCCCTATAAAAATGGTTCTTCTATCTACACTGGAGGTGGTGACACATAAAAAAACAGGGTCAAGGCTCACTAAATGCACAAAAAAACCAGCATGCATGGCATAATATGCATGTACTCAGCTTACAAACAGCTCAATTTCCCCTATCGAACTATATCATGCTCTAAAGTTAACTGAAATTCAGTAGGGGTTTTAAGAAGTATAACTTTTTCCTGTGAACTGAAGGTGTTCTTACTCTTAATTTCATAGGAACAATGCTGACCTCAGCTGGACTAATTGTGTTACTACTGTTGTTTACACTTATGAAAAGCAGCAGGCATCAGAGAAGACTGAATTATGTAGCAATTCTCCCACAGAGAGAGAAGTCTGACAGAGCCTACAGTCAGACAGACGGGAAGATAAAAGGAAGATAAAACAGGCGAGACGACAGTGAGACAGACAGAAGAAGAAGAAGATGTATAAACATGGAGAGAGACTGATCTGTAGCGGCAGCTCAGAGGTGAGAGATGTACTGATAGATGATTGACAGACAAAAAGCAAGAAAGACGGACAAGCATCAGACGCGCTAAAACATCCCACGCTTAATTAATTAGAGAGAAAAAACACTGGGTGGCTTTCACCTGCCAGGTCTGTAACAGACTTGGAGCAACATACACACACATTCAAAAATCCAGACACGGACAAAACGAGCATGTACTCACACACACACACAGACACACGACAAAACAACCTTGTATCACCTCTTTTCACAGCTCTTTAGATGAGGAGAGAGTAATGAAAACAGGGATAAAAAGAGCAAGGAGGGAAGTAAATGAGTTGGGCTAGAACAGGAGGGGGAGGCAGTGGTAGGAGGAGGAGGAGGAGGAGGAGGAGGGTGGATGGGGAAGAGAGAAACTGAGAAAAATTGGGAGGTGGAGAGCAGAGGAGAGGAGAAGAGCAAGGGAGTTAGATTGAGTGAAGATCAGATGAGAGGAGATGAGACCAGATGAACTAGAGATAGATGGTAGAAGACGAGGAGAGAAATGGAGTGTGAGATGAAAAAAAAAAGAGAAGGATGCAGAGGGAGCGAGAACAGAGGAGGGGAGCCAAAAAAAAAAAAAGAAAAATAAGAAAGAAAAATAAGAATAGTGAAGTGCTGTGAAGAGAAGAGAGGGGGTAGAAAGGAGATGAGACTAGAAGACGCTGTGAAGACGCTGTGAAGACACTGTGAAGACATGCTCAGCTGCAATGACGATTTGAAGATCATCTCAAGGTTGTTAGATAAGAGGGAACCCACCCGCACGGGTGAGGGGGTGCGGAGGGTAACAGGAGTGAGGGGGTGAAATTGTGATACCGAGTAAACCAACAGGAAGGAAAGAAGGATTGAAGGAAAGAAAGAGAACATGATACATAAAGCAAAAAAAAAAAAAAAAAAAAAACTGTGAGGAGGATGAGAGGAAGGTGAAAGGAACCGTGAAGAGATAAGAGGAGGATAGTGAGAGATATAGAGAGAGAGTGATGAAGGCTGCAGAGAAAATGATTCAGTGACTCGGTGACTTCAGTCAGGAATGCAGTAGTGTTCCTGTGCCCGTGTGTGTGTGCGTGTGTGTGTGTGTGTGTGTGTGTGTTGATGCATGCACTGAGTGGGTATGAGGCAGGCATGCGTGAACATGTGCACAGTGTTTATGTATCAGAATGGACATGCAAAAAAAAAAAAAAAAGTAAGTGTGCATGCAGGCAGGTGTTTAGATATCTGTGTGTGTTTGTGTGTGTGTGTGTGTGTGTGTGTGTGTGTGTGTGTGTGTGTGTGTGTGTGTGTGTGTGTGCACGCCTTGGCGGGAGTGATTAAGTACAATGAGCCTGTCAGCCAATAAACAACCAGGCAGGTTGTGTTCCATTCCTTAATGAGCTCCCCTTATCTGTTACCCTCTCCTCCTTCCATGCATCCTTTATTTACGCTCCTTTATATTATCTCATTCACTCCCCCCCCCATACCCCATTACCATTCCTCTTGCATCCTCCGCTTCTACTCGCCTTTTAATATTTCCTTGCTCAACTACTTTTTTTTAGCTTTATCTTCCTCCCACCCTCCCCATCCTCCTTGTTCCCTCGATTTCCCTAGAATAAAAAAAAAAAAAACCAGGAGGAGATGACATTGTCACGATCTTTCAGGCTGAGGGATGCAACACAAGCAAGGGTAATTTTCTCAGAGGCCTAATTTGTGAAAGCTCCTTGTGAGCAGGAGCAAAAGTGGAACAACATTTGATTATATTCCGAATCGCACTTATATAACTGTATGTTGGGTGTTTTTTTTTTTTTTTTTTTTGTGATGTGGCTCTAGGGATGGCTCTCTCTTTCTGCCAGTGCACTGCTTTGATGCAGACTAATATTACTAATAGATGGATTATCGTGATAATTCAGCATGATACAGTTACATTATACATCATCTGATGCATACATTAATAGTTTACAAGTGTGAGGAGAGCACACACTAGCTACTAACAGCAAATATTTGACATTTTTGATTAAAAGAATTATGAAAAGAATTATTCAGTTGTGCCAGTACACTTTTTTTTTTAGATTTTTGGTTTTTGGATTGAAACATAATACATGTAGCAACTGCTTTACTTTTTGTCTCCACTAAATGTAATTTGTCTCATAACTTGTCTCCTGTAAAATAAGTGACATCCCACCCACTGTGCCTAAACACAGACTCATTGTGTTGTTAAACCAATAATAACAAAGATAAAACATCCCCTTCAGAATCATCTGCATCTCCTTCAAATTAATTTCTACTATGACATGCGGGCGACCTATTTTACAGCACATATAGCACAGAAAATATCTAACTTTATGTTACTTTACATTCTGGCCTGCATGTTTAAAATGTCCTGATAAAATCGTCCTCAATCAAGTTTTTTTCCATTCAATAAAAAGCCAAGATACAAACCGCAACATGTTCAGTTACCTGTGGGGAAATGTGATTTAGTAAAGAGTAGCCCACCATGCTGTGGTTCCCAATTGCCAAATTGTAAATGCATTGTTAAAGTGATGTTTCAGATTTTTTTTTTTTTTTTACAGGACCTTTGTGCGAATGTTGACGTCAAAAAAAAAAAAAAAAAAAAAAAAACACCTGGTAGTGACATGAACCCGTGCTTTCTAATGTGTTGCCTTCCGTAAATCAAATTAACTGCAGTTATATCTAGTTAATGGGATTAGAGCGGGGACACAGTGTAGGAGACATCAATCTGGTCTGGAAGTCAGCCACGGATTTGGTTCTCGCACATCTCACAGGGTCTCCTCAGCCAGCTGGCAGGGGCTGCTGGTCCTTGATGATTTACAGTAATGTCTTCCTCTTCTGCTGCAGCAGTGACTTCACTAATTGTGCAATATATGCGGCGTGGAGCACGGCTAAAAGGTAATCCATATAAAATCCCTTTTACATGAGTTTTGGTAGCTTTAGTTATACTTATCTGCATTTTGATGAGAGAATGGGTACTAAATATTGTAACATTATTTACAGCACACATAAGGCTACAGACATCTGTCAGTCTGATTAGCTTAGCACAAAGACTGGAAGCAGGACACAGGTAGTCTCGCTCTGTCCAGTGCCCACGGCATTATGTTTTCAGGTTGTCCATCCATCCCATTTTTTGTAAAACATGACATCACAGGAAAGCCTTGAGTGAGTTTCTTTAAATTTGGCCTGAATGTCTACCTGCACTCAAGGATGCACTGATTTTAATTTTGGTGGTCAAAGGTCAAATGTCAGGGTAACTGTGACCTTACTTAATGTATGTCCATTCTGTTGCTTATGATTTAACAAGAACACTTTGAGGGAATCTTAAAAAAAAATCTCTGCCCCATGAAACACTTCCTCCTATTACACTTTTTTTTGCCTTGATACTCACTTGAATAAAAACATCAAATTTAAGCAAATTTAAATGTACATTTCTTTAAATTTGCCACAAATGTCCACATGGATTCAAGGATGCACTGAGACATCTTGTTGGTTAAAAGTCAAAGGTCAAGGTCATCAAGGGTCCATATTTGCATTAAATCATCACAGCCCCTTGTGTTATTTCAAGGCACGTATGAACGGAGCCCAACCTCCAGTAAAGTCACACACTATCTTTATCTTTAAACAAACATGTGTGAATATGGTAGTAGTAGTAGTAGTAATGGGGTTTGAAGGTGCTTTTCACCTGCATCCACTCTTTAATCTAAGCAAACTGCCTGCTACTTCCAGATAATAGATCTAAGAGTGGCATCAATCTTTACATCTACCTTTGTTTTATAAATTAAATTTGTCAACAATCAAAAATAACAAACTAAACAACAAATTCTATAGTAAGGAATAAGACAGAGGATGCAATGCTTCTGCTTTCTAACTAAATTGCAGTGATTACTACCATAAATATTGTGAATTGAGACGTACAAGACATTTAAAATGCTCATAAATTGTAAAATACTGATATTTTTTATTTTCAAAAATGCAGCAGAAATGTTTTATGCTTGACACAATCCAGCCATCTGCTGAGTCAATAAATTGAAAAAAAAAAAAAATCAGTCAATCAAACGTCCATAATGTTACTTTTATATAATTTTGTAAAAGTTCTTTGTTTGTCATCCACAAGTTTGTCAGCTTTCATTTGTCACGTACTCTGTTGACAATTAACTAAAATCTTTCATGAAGACATTACTCAGGATGAGAGGAGGTTAAATACTGTCGGCCTCACTGTGACAAAGCTGCGTGTGGTTGCACAGAAGAGGCTGGGAAGGGAGGCAGGAGGGGCACAGGTTAGGTAAGGAGCAAAAGAAACTAGGAATAAACAGAAGAAGAAGTTACAATATCAGAGTTAAGGCCTTTGGTTGATTTACTGATCAGTAGTTAGGGGTCAGTTGCTTAGTTGGCACATAGGCAAGAGTTAGATTTTTTAGTAGTTTTCAGGATGGTATCAAAGCTAAATTAAAAAAAAACCTAACAACTGCCTGGAGCAGATTTTCCTAATTGTGGATACTCGATTACAGTGAAAGAACCACTACAGCCAAGTCAGCCAATTCTCTGAAGTCACCACAAATTGTTGTTTGGGGTTTTTAATAATTCATTTAGCCTCTTTTAAAGCATGTCTTAGTGGAAATTTGTATTGCTCCAATAAGTATTGCTCCTTTAAAAATATATTAAGGCTTAAAAAGCAGCATGTTTGGGCAGGTTTTTGTTCCTCCTCTATGACACACAGGCTCCACCTCATTCATCAAATTCGGCTCCAAACAATTGACAACATGGGGGGGTAGGTAGTAAACCAAACTCCAGGCTCCAAAATGTGGGTTTCAGATCCACACGTCTCTACACACTATGGGTGATACTGTGGAGAGATGTTAAAACTACAATAACTCTTGATTTTAGAGGGAGGGAAGTGACATTATAGATTAAATCTTTTTTTTTGTTCGATCAATGCCTTTGAGGAGGACACGGTTTTCATCAGCATTAGGTAGTTCAAGCAGCGGTTCTTCAGTAGATACCAGGAACCCTGGTAAGGTGGAAAAGTCAAACAAATGTGAAGATGCTTTCAATGCATTCATGCATTTCAACTTTCAGGACTTGCTGCGAAATGGGATCACCTGAATCATCACCACCTGTCTGTCAGTCTATCTGTCTGTCTGTGGAGACATCAATTAAGGTTGGACATATTAAGAAATAGAGCTGAGGTCTAGAAGAAGAATATAAGGAACGTGGGGGTGGGGAGGGGGCAGGATGGGATTAGATACAAAGGGTTAATTGTTGTGGGTTTTTTTTTTTTTGGCTGGTGCTCAATCATCAAACCAATTTGCATTATCTACACAGTACTAGCTCCTCGTTCCGACGGTCGAACACATAGACAGGATGGTGCGAAAAATGCCCTACGCTTCAACTGCTAAACAAGTATCTAAATGCTTACATAGTTAAGAATGACTGCATAGCAAATATAGCCTTTAAATAAAGGTACTGTGTACATACTACAGTGGGTGAGAGGAAAAGACAGCCAGCCTTTGCTTCAGGACATCTATACAATAATATAGTAATATCTGAAATGAAAGCAATAATGTGGTTAAATAATTCATGTTTTTAATGCAAGAGCAAGTAAATGCTATAAATCATAATATATCATCTTTCCATTCTATTTACAGGAGTTTAACACATAGCTGGTTAGAGTGATTCTTCAGTAGGTCTGGCAACACTTCAGAGACTCTTCTTTCCCTTCTGAAGCTAATTTCTTTCTTTTGGCACACTTTCCATTCCTGTTTTCCGTATCGCTCTATCGCAGGGGTAAATCCCTCTCAATGAAATCCTAATCTCTTTCCCACCACCTGACTAACTTTTCTTTCAGATAATGTTGGGGTTTTTTTTTTAATCCCTCTTTTCCTTCCTGTCTTGTTTTTTGCATCCATCTCTCTCTGAGTTTTGCTCTTTTCTCCTCAGCTTGGTTTGATCCTTGGCAGATAGGGCCTTTGATCTTTTAATGGGGAAAAAAAAAAATGCTACATTCACATTTCACAGGTTGTTCAAGTTGACACCAGCAGTCTGTGTGTGTGGTACTTCTTAGCTCAGTTCAGTATCTGCATCAGCTCTGCTCAGTCCTGGCACTGCTTCACTGTGCAGCACGGGTACAGTAGGAGGTGTAAACCGATCCATAACTGACCCTCTTTCCACAGTGCTCATCTTCCTCTGCACGTTGAGAAAAAGCAGAAGAATTAATATCCAAAGCAAGCCTTGTCTCATCTTGTTCCAGGTTATGAGCAAATGATGCATAGAACTGCATCTCCTGGGAACCAGTCTGTCTTCAGTTCCCCCGACATGCAACACACAGCTGTCTGTCTTTTCGTCCTGTTTCTGAAAATGTCTCTCTGGTCACTCCGTCTGAAACAATCCTGCAGGGTAATTAGTAGAGGTATTTAAGTCTTTTGTTGTATGTGTCTCAGTGTGTGTGCGCGCGTGTAGGTGTGAGTGTGTATCGTAATCGTGTCCCTGTATTTGCGAGCGTCTTGCTGCGGTTATACGCGTGTGGTGGAATGTGTGTGTGTGGAAATGTGTGTGTGTGGCAAGTGTGTATTACTATATGGGCTATGGTGTGTGTATCCCTGGTGAGGATGACCCATCCTCATCCCCACTACTGATCCAGGCGTCATGGGGGTCATTGGCGTTGCCGGGGTAACAGGGTGTGACCCAGGGGTCACAGGCAGTGATCCTGGGGTCAGAGAGGTCATGAGGGGGACATCATCGGGTGAGCGACGCAAGGTGAGGGTATAATCGGGTGGGCACGTGAGACGCACAGTATCCAGTGTGCTGTAGATGTCCTGGGTGTCCAAACCGTCCAGAGCGTCCAGCGTGTCCAGAGTGTGATGGTGGTGAGTGTTGTTCCTCTCATCTGCTGATGCTGCATCACACTCCAGCTGCTTCACCTGAAAATTTGAACGGTTGGATAAGTGATGAGATGATGATGAATGGAAACAACGAGGGCAAATAAAGATAAAACCACACAACCTAATCTAGAGCTACAACTAAGGATATTTTTTAAATATGTATTAAACTACCAACTATTTTCTCCAGTAAATTATTTCTGTTTTGTACAAACACTTTAACATAAATGCAACAACTGACATTTTTCACAAGGGAGATCTTGTCCTGGTCTAAACTTAAAATTATATAAACAGTGAAATGAGGACATCCCCTCAACTGAGAAGTCAGAAGTTGATGTCATGATAACAGAAAACAACAAATAAAAAGGGGTGACATTTAAAAGCTACACTAATGCAATTCAATAGCCTATTAACAGTATTTGTCAGCTACAAAAGAGATCTGACATTTAGGATTCAGTATGTGAGATGTCAAAGCAACCAACGGAGCTCAAGAGAGGCCGAATGAAGAATGAACTTGAATTGAAAGAAATTCAGGCAACTGAACACACGTCACACCCACAATCTCACACTTATTAGGTGTTCTGATGACAAGCTGTGTTTAGCACGAGCGGTCTTTGGGCAGCTGCTCCAATGGCAAGAATGCAGCTCAGTGAAATAAACACACACAACCTCATGTGGTTTAACGTTGCATAAACTTGAAATAAAATGTGGGATTACTAGCAATAAGCAAAACAATTTTCCAGATGTCTGTGTGCCCTTGTGGCTACACAGAGGCATAATCAATACACAAGACAAATACAAAAACACATTTATTCACCTGTAAAGACATCAGTCCTTCTCCTTGTAGGTGGGCCGCGACATCTGCAGGTGTGATGTCTCGTCTCGGGGGAGGGAGCGGACGAGGCCTACGATGCTCCAGACGCCTTTTGTCTTTCTTGTACAGCAGAGCTGCAAACGCTAGGATGTTGAGAAACAACAGTGATGCTCCCACAGCAATCGTGACTGAGAGTTCAGTGGAGTAGTCTTCGTTCGGGACACGGACCCCGTTTTCTGCTCCGCCTTGGCCTAAAGCAGACTCTGGAGGCTGGGGGGTACCTCCCTGTGAACCCGGGTGTCGTGTACTGCTAGGAGGCCAACCTTTGGATAGACGCTTTGTGTAAGAATAAGGCGTGTCATCCTGTGGAGAGGGACTGTGCGTGAAGGACGACACCGACTGGAGAAGCTCGTTGACATGATGCAAATGTGGGACCAGCTGGAGCCAAAAGGAGATCTTGGTGGCCCGGTAGTGGTCTCTGACACGGGGCTTGAGGCCAATGTGTAGGTACAGCTGCTCTTTAGGGGTGTACTTAGACCAGGCCACTTCTTCAAAGCGGTTAGGTTTAGTGTGGATAAACTTGGTGTCTTGAGGAACCGGCTGGTTTGGATCACTGGAAAGCGTGAAACACAATATTTATTCATCTACGTGGGTTGGCTGGAATAAAAGATTTGTTTTTTTTATAATTCAGTGCTAACAAAAGGGAAGGATTAGTACTTTGTGTTAGGCAACACAAATTATACAACACAAATTCTTTTATACCCTGAGCCTGCTGCTCTCAGACAAATACCTGTAATCATGCACGAAAAGATACAGATACAAAAAAAACCTGCAATAAACAGGTTTACTACAAGCAAGAGTGAAATACCAGTCAGCTGTGAGCATCTTAGCAAATAAAATAACATCACATGGAAATAAAAATTAAATCACCAAATATACAAATGCAACGTGACAACAAATACAGCCTCTCTAAACACAGGACTAAATGAACCACCAAGAATCACTGAGAGTATATATACTCGCAAAAAGAATAAAATATCAATAGTTCACGCTTTTCTGCTTTTCACGTGTCAGAGATTTCCAACAGAGTTGCCGAGCACTTTTCCTCCACCGAGGAAGCTGAGTTTCTCTCATGCTGCCCAACAGTTTCACCGCCGCTGGCACACATCTTTCCAATCAATATCCAAGTTACATAAGACAAACCAATGTCCAAAAAAAAAAAAAAAATGTGTACAAAGCAAAACAAGTTGACATTGATTTCAGCCCACTTTGCATGCCTCTTACAAAAACATCTCAGTTAATGCACGCTTCGAATGCAGTTTGTACAATGTGGAGAAAGATATTTGCCTCTGTGGTAAACATTAAAATGTCAGATACCTACATTTGAGATTAATATGTGTGTGTGGCACAGTGAACATATCCAGAAAAATCACTCCTCTAACACATCCAGACAGGCATTTTACTGTATTTGTTGATTTACCAACTTATTCGTGTCAGCAGCTAACATAAAAACATTTTAAAAAACGGCAGCAAATCTTCACAGACTTGCCAGTTACACACTGTGCGCTCGCTTGTCAATCAACACCTTATGAGCAGAGCAAAAAGGCAGCTAGCGTGAAGACCTATCGACACACACACACACACACACACACGATCTGAGGATTTATACACTCGCACGGAGCCTTACAGAATATACATGAGGGAGCATCACATCCACACCGTTAAATTGAGCTGTCGCACCATCTGAGGCACTCGGAGCCGAGTGAAATGTTTCTTCAGAAAAAGTTCCCCCGTTGATAATTGAAGCACACACTGAAATCTTCTCATCCCTCCGTGGTGAGTTTGCTCTGCAGCTTGCCGCAGTGGTAATTACAATATAGACTATGGGCTAGAAACCGTTAACCTGATGCGATTCTCTAATGAACCCACATTAAAGACGCTTGTTTTCATATCACAGTCCAAATTCAGCAGACTCCAGCACCTCTCATAAGTAGTTGGAACAAAGAAAACAGAACATTAGCACATTTATGATAGAGGTCTTATTGCTATTAGACTGCATTTGTTTTAGCTTGGTGTATGTAAATTAACAAACCGCCAGCTGAGTGAATGTGAGAGTATTGTCCTGATTCTGTAAGTTGTCAGATAGCAAGTCTCGGTGGTGATTTAGATCAAGGTCTAGACTACAGATGTAAATCTGAAGAGGTCTCAGTAGAGTGAGCCTCGAATGGATTAATTACTGGTAATTACTCACTTTGAGCACTGCACAAAGAGGGTCCATCCTCAACAATTACTTTTATCTTGCAATATCATGTCAGAATAGAGACATAAAAGGTATTCTTATCAGTCAGGTTTTTACAAAGTTTCAATGTGGATGCTTTTTATAACCGTATTTTTCTTAGCTTGTGACGGATCATTTCACTTCCAATTAAATAAATTGGATCTGTGGAAGCTTTTTTAGCTACTGACATATTATTTTAATTGTGATTTAACATTTAATGGCACCCGTGAATGGAGAGGAGAGAAGAGAAGAGAAGAGAAGAGAAGAGAAGAGAAGAGAAGAGAAGAGAAGAGAAGAGAAGAGAAGAGAAGAGAAGAGAAGAGAAGAGAAGAGAAGAGAAGATTTATCAAAACCAATGCCTTTCATTTTTCTTCTAAGACACTACCTTGGATTCTCTCACTATTTTACAAGCTAGGGTTCTTTAACCTTCTCAGCCAAGGCCCAGAGAAGAAAAGCCTTGTCAAGACTGTGACATGACAGAGAACCTGTGTGCACCGTCTGCCAAATTTAGTCTGCGGTGCTACTTTTATGATTGTATCTAAAGTACTGTCTTCTTGTCAGACATCAAGGATCTATTGAAAGAAACCGTCCTTTGCCTGTGAGCTCATTATTTTTATTGTACATTTGTTTGTCGGTTTTCTTTTAAAGCTAAATTGAAACTCAGCATCTCTTAATATTTCACAAAAACTTTTTTTCTTTCTGAGCTATTAAAATGTTACGTATCTTAACTGAAAAACAGGGCAAGGAGAGATGGATTCAAATCTCCTGCACACATCTCTCTGGCACCAAAAAAAATGTTCCCACTTTGTACTTAACTAATGCAAAATAGCTGCAAATGAACACAATTGCAGGAAATACATTAACTTAATGATACAGTTACAAAAACCTTTCGTAATTAATCTCCCTGTTGTACTCTTCATGTAACTCCTGCCAGACAACTACACTCCATGCCCACCTCTATGTTTCTATGTTTTGTTTTGTTTTTTTGCTGGTAATCAGTCCAACCAATTAAACATCAAGCGCTGCAAAGTGAAGAGGCACTGTGCTGTTTTTCTTGATGACACTGTGGAGTTGAATCTTGGCTGTCTCACTTCTAGCTTGGAGGAGATTTGTTCCTGTAAAAATCGAGAGTGAGCTGTCCACAGTTACAGCAACACTCGATGTTGCCAAAAAACCTCATCTCTCAGAGTCAAGATAAAAGGATGAAAAACGACTGATTTTCCTATTGACAGCTGTGCATTTTCTTTTACATTTTAAAACGTGATTAAACAGCCTGGCTTTCAATCGCTATCACTGCAACATTGTTCACATGTGGGTTGAGATTAGATATTAGAAACAGCTTTGTGTGTGTCTAAAGAGTCGTACATAAAGAAGAACAGAACGATGCTGAAGCTGTTGGTGGTGCTGGTCTTCCTTTCTCAATTAAGCTCTAAATAGTGCCGTTAAGCAAAATGAAAAAGCTTTTCTCTGTGGGATATTCCAGTTGAAATCAGTGTCTCACATCAGTGTACATTTTAATAACTCACCCAGTCTTGGCAAAGTTGGTCCAGTAAGTCATGACTACTGCGCTCAGCATCACGTCGTTCTTGGAGAAGTTACAGTTGAACAGATCAGTGGGTCCCACCATGGGTACACCAAATACATAGGGTACCTACACACACACACACACACATGTTAGAATAGTTTACTATCGAAGTAAAAAGATTACATTCATCCATGACCTATACATAAGAATCTTGTCAATGTACCTAATCTCAGTGAAACAAATTTCATCTTAAACTGATAATGAAACACAAGCCGCACATTCGTGTGTTGACATAGGACAGATGCACGCCTAAACAAAACAAAAAAATAAAAAAGACGTAAACAAGGTATTTAAAACTGCTTCAAAATCCAACATGCAAAAAAAAATTCCATTGCCATTTTGAATATTTTATGCTCTAAGCTTTTTTGCAACTTCATTCTGTCCCACTTACAAACACTTGTTTTTCCTTTTGCTACAAATATACATGCAGTTGCCTTTGTAAAGCTCAGTGACATCATCTTACCTCATCACCGTGGGCAGAGTCAGCCCAGGGTGGTGTGGCATCACTCTGACAGTGGTGGTAAAAGGAGTAGAAGTAGGTAGGAGACCCATACTGAGCATGAAGGTCAGCTGTTGCAATCGCTGGGGCGACCCACTGGTGGTCTGTAAATAGCGCTACCAGGGTCTTACGTCGGGTTTCTGCATTGTCGCGGTCAGCCCAATCCGTGTACATGAACCTAAACAGATATATTCAAAGCTTTAAGCTAATTGAGACCCTGAACTGCAGTAAAATACAAACCACAAGCAAGAGAAAGTGAAGTGCAAAAACTGGGATTTCTACAACTTAAACAAACAAGATACAAAATGTTATTTAGTGAGTATTAACTTTGAATTTTAACCCACTACATTTTTCTCCCCATTAACTACTCCTTAAATACTTTCAGACATTTACTGTTCACACCGCTCACCTTATGCTCTCTCTGAGTGTGTCACGGCCTTCTGGGTATCCATACAAACTGTCCACAAAGTCTGACACAGCAAAGTCAAAGTCCTCAGCAGTGACGCCATCCTCTGAGTCCACAATGCCCTCCACAAACTTCACACCCTCGCCCTGATTAACCCCCAGCATCACGTCATAGTTCAGAAACTCTCCTTGCTCCATCAGGATCTGCGGGTCATCTGGTATAACATCACCATCAATCACCGGGGCAAAAGCCGTGTGATATTTGGCCGGCGTTATGTTCTGCTCCACGAGTTCCCGGTAACTCCGGCCCTGGAGGCATGCGACCAGTTGGGTGCTGTCCTCAATGCCACAGCCCACTCTCTCACCGAGCTGTCGGGCATACTTGCTAGGCTGGTAGTTGACAGCCCAACTGGCTAAAGCACTGCCACTCTGAATGATGGCTCTGTGGAACAGGTCTGAGACACACGTGAATACAAATGTGGGTTTTAGAAAACATATGCACTGAGTCACACGCATATACATGTATGAATGCACATTCACCACACAGGCATGCATCAATGCACAATTATATCAGGGCACACTTGGATGGTTACACAAAACATTTGCATTTCCACAGCAAGAAAACAACAAACTCATAGACATGCATTATTCAAACAGATGACAGATTGAAAGACTTATTCGGGCGTTTATATCAGTAAATGAAAGGCCTAGGAGCCCACAGGGGACCTTGACAAGTTTCATAAGTCTAAAGCTTTCGCAGCAGCTACCTATCAGCCATCATAGGTACTGTACTTGTCCATCTGCCATAATTTTCTCTGTTTTATCAAAGTGTAAAGAAACTCCACATCACATCTGAACCACATACAGGAAACTCATTTTCCCTTACCCTCAGAGTAATGAGACAAGGTGAGGAGGCTGACACAGGAGGCTCCGGCACCGGATCCAAACACAGTGACCCTGTTTGGGTCTCCTCCAAAGGCAGCAATGTTCTCCTTCACCCAGCGCAGAGCTTGGATCTGATCCAGCAAGCCGTAGTTCCCTTTTGCTGCCTGGTCACCAGTACTAAGAAACCCTACAGGCAGACAGAGAGAGCCATCTTGTTATTACATGCCGTAAAAAACACGTAGCGTTGGCGTTCAATTCATTACTTGAAATCCATGTGCAAAATAATAAGTCACTGACTTTTTAGAGAAAAAGAGCATCCACATCTCACAATGAAGATACGCACAGATACACAAGACCCACACAGGGGGGTGATTGGTTGGACATGAGACTAATGCAACCCTGCTGGCAACATAAATAATGCAAGAGCTGTGTTTATCATACATCTGAAGAGATTATTAATGAAACACTGTGTGCCACTCACACAGACTTTAAATCAACTCAACAAGACACTGCACATCCATGTTCGTCAAAGTGAATATATAGACATCAAATGCAGCTATCCCTCATTCCCTTTACTTCTTACATTATTAGGTAAACACAAAGGATCCTAATGGCTCACTCACTACAGTATATCGCATTAGTGCAGAAGCTCATTTTTCTGAACCTCAAGCTGGCCCTGGAAACACGAGAGTATAATCAGCAAGAACACTTAAGTGCTCTGTGTTGCTCATGCAAAAAAAGAATATTATGTGAATTTTATATTAATGTGATCATTAAGAATGTCTTCATTTTGCAGAATATACTGTGCTTTCATGCTACGCTTAGACCTGTGTCAGTCATTCAGTTTATTTATGATGTGTACATTTCCATAGCGACATAATCAGCTGTACAGCTGCCTACTAGTAAGAGTACTAATAACATAACAAGTGCATCATTGTACATTGTTTTGCATGTATGGGCTCACCTCATGCATCCTTACGATGAAGGAGAAGATGGCGGAAGATAACCACGACTTGTGATGAATGATGATGGTAGTGATGATGATGGTAGTGATGATGATGGCGATGATGATGGTGATGATGATGATGATGATCACATTGCAGATGGTGTAAAACACACAGAATGGAAATTAAGACAAAAAACACACACATAGAATTGGCTTTGTTAGGCTCATTATGGTGATTAAGGCTGTGGTCACTAGTTTTTTCCCCTATGGTCAGGATTAAATAGATTTTCCTTTTATCCTCCAATAGATGTAGATTTATGACATCTTATAAAAAAAAAATCTAATGACAGTCTTGAAAGTTCTAAAAACAGACAACAGAAAACATGGACCTCATAAATGTAAATTAGTACTTTTTGTTGTTGAACCTTTCAACATGTATCCAAATTTACCCCTGTCCATTTTCAAATAGGTTCTCCATCTAATTAAAGGAGAGCCCAGCCACTCATATAAAATCAACATGCTTTGTACACATGATCTATAAAGTGTGCTAAAAAGTAAAATAATAGTACTGGATGATTTTAAGAAAACTAGTAAACTAATGCCACAAGAATTCTTTTGCTCTGTTATAATCAGTGCATTTAGGTTTATTCATTTATATAAAAAGCTAATTTTTTTGTTGTGTTTATGATAAAATGCACCGTATGCAAAGTTTTGCTTACATGCTGGCATATATTTAAATAGTGGATACTAATTAATTAAATTGAGGGCATGATGTAACCAAGTCAGTGGAATAATATGCTTCTTGTGAGTCTGACTTTCTGCAGTCAACATGAAAGCTCCTGCGCTCACGTAACCTACCCAGTAGCCATGCCCTCAGTGTGGTAGGAAATAATGTCTTAAAAGAATGTTTTTAACCTCACTGTGGCCCCTTATTCTTATAATTACAGCCACAGTGAGCTTAAATGCCAGGATTTTAAGATATCCTATTTATTCAAATCGTGAGCTTTGCATAGCAGGCTAAAATTAGAAAAACCACAGGGAATAAGATTTTCCCCATTCAGAGAGCAATGAGTCAGAGACATGGAGGTAAAAAGGATCAGATCTGAGTCGATGCTAGTAGTGGAAAAAATTGGCTCTAGGGGGCTTATTTCCACTAGGGATGCCCATACTGAACTTGTTTTCACTGAAAAAAATAATTAAATAAAGGCTCTCTGGATAAAAACAACTCGCTAATAGCTTTCACATTTTCTAGCATGTTGAAGGATTAAACAATGCAGATGGTGAATATGGTTTTAATTTGAACACATAATAATGAAATGTTGTGTTAAGATATAAAAGCAATATCTAATTTCATGTGAAAAAAGTCTGATCCAGATATTCCCTGGCTTTTTAAGCACTTAAATTCCCAATTTAAATCCAAGTGAAATATGTAAATTGCATTTCAAATGAATATCCAGTCGTCGCCCTTTTCTAGCTCCCTTCATTAAGTAAATTACTATACAGTAGGTTTATGATACCGCAGTGATATTATCGGGGTACTCAGAGCACCTTGGCAGTAATTGCACTGCTATTGTTCTTGCTCAAAGGGTGGAGCGTGCTGTTGAAGCACAATTACAGCTCATTTTAAACATGGATTGCCAGTCTCTTCCATAAAGTGCACAACAAAAAGTCAACTCTAAAAGGTACAATATATTAACCGCTGCTTTCTCGGTCAAGATATCTGTAAGCCTACAGTGAATTGATTAAACTCATAGAAAAAAATGGGATAAAAATGATCAGATTGCAGAATTCAGAGGTATGATTTAATAGTAACTAACGGGACAGGGATTTGGGGTTTATTCTGAAACATGGCTACATCAATGCAAACCTTATACTCTGCACCACCATAAAAATCAGTCTTGGGCAAATTACGCACACACACTGAAGACATATTAGATATAGATAATATTTTACCCAGTACTCCTAAGCGGTAGTTGAGGGTTATGACTATGACGTTGCCGTAGCTTGCCAGCACGCTGCCGTCCATCATGTTCCCAGTGCCTTCTGTATATGAGCCACCATGGACGTAGACCATCACTGGTCGCTGACCCCCCTCTTCATGGATGTCTGGGAAAGAGAGAGAAAGACGAATGATGCCTGTGCTACATATGATTAGCAATTGTCCATGAGTTTATGCACAAGTCCACCCACTTATATTCTGCTCCTGTTCTGTTTGTATGTACCCACAGAGTGCTGTGATCACTCTCTGGGTTCATACATACAAAAGCAGAAACAATCTGTGTCTCCAATGCTTCCATATGCTTCATATGACCCTATCTTCATTTCTCAGCAGGTGGATATGAATTCTGGCTGTGGAGGTGCTCATGCTTGCCGTGTGTGTGTGTGTGTGTGAGTGTTTCTGTGTGCGTAGGGTCAAATGCATGTGTATGAACCAATATGTATGCATGACTGAGTCTGTGTCCTTCCCACTTTCCTTCACAAGGAAAGGCATAAACCCCTTGGCGACTGACGCAGGTGTATGCATATTAAGTGTTGGTTCAACCAGCTGCATGAACATAGGGTGGATGGATAGGTGAAGGAAGGAAAGGTTCCAAATTTGTTTTTAACAAAAACGGGTATTTATTTATTTAACAAGGGTATGTCTGTGCCCTGACAGGACACTTTCATGTTTCATTCATTTGTCACAGCTGAAATGCCCCAGAAAACAGCCCCAACTCCTTCCCTATTTGACCACTGTCTCTTTGTTTCCTCTTTTTTCCAATCGGACAAAAATAAGAAAACCCAAAAACATAAACCAGAACATTATTTTATTTTTATATTTAGTGACTCTCGCTTCCACTTACCATCCTCAGTTGGCACGTAGATATTGAGGTAGAGACAATCCTCGCTCTGGTGAGTGAGGTACGTCGCTGCTATATCCAGGTTAGCTGTGAGCCAGGACGGCATCATATCTCCAAGCATGCTCCTCTCATCCAGTGACTGTGGGCACACTGGAGCAAATTGCGTCACGTTTCGTATTCCAGGCCAGGGTAAAGGTGGTTCAGGTGGCTGAAATCGCCGGTCCCCGGTTGGAGGCCTTGCGTATGGTACTCCCAGGTACTGGATTACAGGTCCCAGGAGGTCTGAGGGCAACGGGGTCAGAATTCCACGGATGCGGCCCTGTGCCGTCGAGATGACAGGTACAGTCTGCTGCGCCAATGACGAGGCCGGATAGAGAGAAAGGGACAGGCACAAGAACAAGAGGAGGCATAGGAATCCATGGGGGGAGGAGAAGGATGCGAGGGGAAACGAGGGAGTGGGATTTCTCCTAGTCCTCAGCTCCGACATGATGGTGTGTTTAAGGGGAGCTGGGAGATGAGAAATGGGAGGAGAGGAGGAAGGGACTGGGGGAGGGTGAGAGTTATGGCTCTGCTGACCCTTCAAATGTATCCAACACTCACACACAGATGCTACTAAGCTTGGCCCATAGCACATACAACACACTGTCCGGGCTATAGAGAAAACAACCTTTTCCCCTTGTGTATCTGTCTGTCTATGTGTGTGTGTGTGTGTGTGCGCGTGTGCGTGCGTGCGTGTGTGTGTGCGGTTTTGTGTGTGAGTCAGTGATGCTGTGCCTTTGAGTGTCTGGTGACTCAGTCAGTGAGTCCCTTAAGTAAGTGTCTGTGTATGTATGTATGCATAGAAGTGTTTAAGCGACATGTGTGAGAGCATGTATGTGTGTGTGTGCGACTGTGTGTGCACACGCATGTGTGTGTCTGTGTGTGTGTGTGTGTGTGTGTGTGAGAAAGACAGAGAGAGAGAGAGAGAGAGAGAGAGAGTCTCTCGTTATGTAAACAGTAGCATCACTGTTCCTCTGTCACTCTCTCCATCCGGTCACCCCCATAACAAGCTCAAACTGCCTCCTGAAACAGAGAAAGAGATGCACAGAGAGGGAAAGAGAGGAAGGAGGAGGGGTGTGTGGGGTGGGGTGGGGGGGGGGGGGATTTAATTAGTCTTCGTTAGAACAATCACAGTGTAAAATCAATGAAAGTGTCTCACACACACACACACACAGAGTGGACACACACATGACATCAGAAGGACAGGCTGTGCTACCCCACTGGTTGTTGACGTTAAAAATAGATGGGAGTGCGATAGATGGGGGCAAACGCTCAGCTTAACTCGGTGTCACACTAACTGCTGTGTCACACAGGAACGGTGCGTGAGCGCGTTTGATATGAGCCGCGGACATATGTCACAGTCCTACTACACCAGGTCCTGTGATCTGGTGGAGGGGGGTGGGGGGTGGGGTTGGGTGGTGGAGGAGAGTCCAGTCACACGCTTAATTAAACCCTGAATAGACGCGGGGCTCCTGACCTGCACATAGCATGGAGGAAGGTGGAGAGAGCGCGCGCACACACACACACACACACACACACACACACACTCTCTCTCTCTCTCTCTCTCTCTCTCTCTCTCTCTTTATGTCGCGCAGTAAGAGTAGCGCAGGTTTTTCTCTCCTCCAAAGATGCGCACACTCACTTTCTTGATCTCCCTGCATGTTCACACACACACACACTTTCTCTCCTTCTTTCTATCTCAAACACACACAGCTGCTCCCCAGCGGACACTGCTATCTCTCTCTCTCTCTCTCTCTCTCTTTATTCTAAGGGCCTCAGGGCAGAATATTAACACATACACACACACACACACACATGCGCACGGAGAGAGCAACATCAATTTCCGTATAACCACTCACACACACACACACACACACAAACACACTCCACACTAAGACATCAGAGTGTAAAAATGATCCGCGCTGTCGCTCCTCCCATGTTCGACTGTATTGGTGTCTGCTGTCCAAGGTGCTAGTTAACATTCCAGTGGTGATCACACACGCTGATGAATAATGCTCCACTTATCAAGGCAAACCCGCCTGCCACCCTCCCCCTTGTATATTTTCATACAGAAAAAAAAAAAAAACATCCCCACATTAAAAAAAAACATCATCCACATTATTCTTATCGAGATGCTAAAGGAGGAGGAAGCAGCACAGTAAGCGCTGAGGGAGAACGCGCTTTTTGCTTGTGAGGTACAATATTCTGTCTGAATCTCTATCGCCACTGAGGCTGACTACGGCAAAACACACACACACACACACACACACACACACACACACACACACATATATATATATACACAGACACGCTCCAATGCAAAAGCCCCGACCTGCATCCCCCGCTGCAGTAGAAAATATCCAAATGACAAAAATGTAGGATATACCAGTACCCAGCCCGGGTGAGAGCTGTGAAATCCCACGGTGCATGCTCCCGTTTCTCCGTCCACCGCAATATTTGCCTCTCGTTTTCGCTGCTGCAGCTTGTCCGACGTGCCCGGGATGGGATATTGGGAGATATATTCCTTTGCTGCCGCCGCTGATGCTGCTTCTGCTGCTGCTGCTGATGCTGATGCTGATGGTGGTGGTGGTGGTGGTGGTGGCACGTCTCCTGGGTGGGAATAACCCCAAAGAAAAAGAAGGGAAACCAAACCTCAGGCGTTTAATCTTTCAAAAAAAGTTGGAAATGGAAAAATACGGTTTGGCTACAGTGGAAATTTTAGTGTTTCTCCAAGGAATACAAGGCCCAGGACGTTCAAATGATCAATCTCCCTCTCTCTTCCTGTCTTTCTCCTCCCCAATCTCTCTCTCCCTCTCCCTCTCCCTCTCTCTCTCTCTATCTCTCTCTTTCTCCCACTAGATGCGATTGGACAGTGTGGCGGGCAGCAGCTACTGATCCAATGATACGCACCTTGCTCCGTGAGGAAGCGCAGACTGGAGAGAGAAGAGGGAAGAATGAAGGAGAGGAGAGAGGAGGAGGAGGAGGAGGAGGAGAGGAGGAGAGGAGAGGACGGAGGTGTGCAGAAAAAAAACACACGCCCACTCGTAGAAGTGCACACCCACCACACAAAACACATTGGTGCATGAGCACGCATGACTCCACACATTTAAACACACCTGTAGAAGGATAAATATATATATATATATATATATATATATATATATATATATATATATATATATATATATATATATATATATATATATATATATATAACATATGCACACACAAATTAAACACCTCATGAAAACAGTCAGACACTCAAAACCTGTAGCAAACACATGTCCAGATCCACCTGCACACACACACACACACACACACATATATATATATATCTTAACGCATTTACAAATGGTGCTGAAGTACACAGTGACCTCTTCAGGACCAGAACAGGAGATTCTGTCCCCATTCTATTCAGCTCTGCCTACTAGCAGCTTTCTCCCTCAGGCACTGTGTGTCTGTGTCTGTGTGTGTGTGTGTGTGTCTGTGGTGTGTGTGAGTATGGTAATGCAGTGGGTCTGCAGTCGAAACTAACTGTGTTTGGGAACACTCCTCACGTCAGCACAGCCTGCCGCAGCAGCATTCAGGACTTTCTATTCCTCTCCTCCTCAACAATCCTCTATCCAGCCATCCATCTCTTTGTCTGCCTCACTGTCTGCCCATGCACTTGCTTATTCTTCTTCGTTGCTTTTTTACTCACATCCTCTCTTTCCTATAATTTCTCCGCTTTTAAAGCAGGGCTGTTTTTTTTTAAGCATCTTCCAAAAAAAAAAAAAAAAAAACAATTTGTGAAGAGGCTTTGTTTGTGAGGAAGGGGTTTGAGAGGTTATTTAGAAGGATGAAACTGACTTATAGCGGAAACTTTACAAAGCCATGAGGCCCCTAACAGCAAAAGCCCTGTCACTCATTCTTTTAAGACTGCTAAAAAAAAAAAAAAAGCCCTGCTTTAGTATCAGAATCTGTGCTCAGGCTCATATCGGATTAAAAGGTTAGAGTTGTAGCTAGAGGTTAGGCCCAGACAACCTCAAAGAAGTTATCAATGAAATCCGAGGAATAACTCTACAGCTGCCAAGGTTTGAATGTGAGAGAGTAAAAATAAGCTCGAGCAATTTGCACCTTCTGGAGTCACGGCTTCTCAGTTGGAAAAAAAGACAAAGGAGGTGTTACAAGCGGCGAGCAGCACAGAAGGCACCCTTCATGAATTTCATTGGAGATATTATCCAACTGAAGTAAACATGATGAGTCAGGACGGCTGCTCAGAGGTCAACCGTGGTTACCAAAAATGTGGTATCTAGGTAAACGACCAAGCAGATCTCAAAATGTTTTATTAGAAATGAACTCAGGGGTAACAACAAGGTGCAAAAAGACTCAAGTGTTCACTGTTTCTGAACCTGGACCCAAGCTGTTCACTAGAAAGCTGTAAGTTGTGAACAGAAATTACATCTGCGTCTGTCACGACATGGCGCCCTCATGCTTGGACACTAGGACTTTAGAGGACACGGTGGACACTGTGGTTGCCATCATTCACTTCCTGTCAACGCACCTGAACTCCCTTGTTTGCTCAACCATTTGTTTTTCATTGTCACAATAACAACTACATTCGGAGCAGTCTCGAGGGTTTGAAAGGTACAAATGATGTCATCCCACGATGACATCAGATTAGAAAACTCATTTCATTTAGAGGACTTGTGTGATGGGAGGTTTAAGGCACTGCAGCCTACTCCTCCGGTAGAAAAGAAATGCTGTGCTGGACAATTGTTGAGCTTTTCCTGCTGGTTTTATAAGTGCTTTTTTTTTTTTTTTTTTCAGATTCTCTGCCTACTGCCAATCCAGCCCAGCGCATGCACATTGTCATTATTCTTAGCAGGAGAGGAAAGTTACAAAAGTTGTGAAAGGCTGAAATGCACCATGACAAAACAACCCAGTGGCAGCAGTGTTGCAGGTGACGGCTGGATGCTACTGTGTGCACGAGTGGTAGTAATTCTGCATGGCCTAAATGGTCTCTTTTCTTTACAAATGAAAAATTAAACATTATCAGCATCAAGAATCCATAACTACTGTTACCATTTTTCAGTGGGAGATGTTAACCACTAAGTGAAAGAATCTGTTAATTCTCATGCACAGAGACCAGCTGTTCTCTCAACTAAACAGGTGGTTCAGCGTGTATATTCTCTTTTTTAGCAGATAAAATGATCCCCTTGTTTCCCGAGGAAAAGCACTGAGAAGGAAATGCCTTCTACAACTGTGGATTAGCATGAACACCACGCTCCTCTCACCATTTATCTTTGCTGCATGTAGCAAAAGTGATTGTGAAGCTCAAAATGTGTTTGACCACAGCTGAGAGACTGAAAGTTCGTGTTGGGATTTGCCTCTTTGTACTTGCATTTGTGCTTCCTCTCATTAACTGCTGTGCTTTATAATTTGTGCCCTAATGCCCCTTAGTGTGGCATGACCAGTAGGGTGAAAGAACAAGCCCGGTTTCCCTACAAATGCCCCCCAGATCCCACCTACTGGTCATTGTAAGTGGCCTTAGTCTTAGACTGCCACCTAGTCTTTCTTCTGAGGCATTAGGGTAAAATGAACCTTTAACCTGCCCCTGTTGATTTTTGAATTTGGTGGATTACAAATACAGTTCGAATTTACAAATGTGTAATAATGATTTTCTGATGAATTAGGTCAATCGTTAACATCTCATCATCCTCATGCAATATTTTGATTTGAACAGTAAAAAAAACATATTCTATTAAGCACACAGATGATTCCACAAAAGCTAAAATGATATTTTTCATTGAATTGAAAATTTGAAAATGAATTAAACCATTATGAAAACAGCTTTGGACTGAACAGAAAATAACTACACGACATTGTCTGAGGTTTCCACCTGTTTTTAAACATAGCATGTATTTGTACATGTACAAATGTGTAAATAGACTTCAACACAAAAACACTTATGCATAATTATGATATATAATACGTGCAGATTACTGAACAAAGCACTGGGTTGATAAGTAAACCACCAAATACACATTTGTGAATAGTTCTGAAAATGAATTTGATGAATAAAATGCATTTTATCTCCATACTTGAGGCTGAGCTTGTCTGTGCAGGTAACTGTTAACTATTTTGCTCATTTGTTTTCCATCTTAGTTTCTTTATTTCTCCGTGCACCTAAACAGACATCATCAGTCCAGAACTTGTTTGAGTCACCTGTTTTCTTAAAGTGTCCTTCTGTGCACCCACACACACACACACACACACACACACACACACACACACACACACACTCTTTGTGTCACCAAGCAGTTCAGGTTTGTGGATTTTTTTGAACATTGCACAATGCATCTATTTGTCCATTCATCCATCTTATTAAATTAATGTCAGTTCTTCTCTCCATCGCTTAGTCCAGATTAGTCCACCATTCATTCATCTCCCATCCCTCCAGCTTTTCTGTCTCTCCTCCAACACATTTGCTCTGCCCGTCTATTAAATTATCTTTCAGTCTCTCAGCAGTCCAACTCTCTTTGAGTTCACCCATCCCGCCCACAGCTCCCGCTCTCTTAAAATATTCACTGATGTCTTAAACATTTTTTCTGTCTCTTTGAAACACGGTACATTCCATCTTTACCATTTGCATTACTCTGTGCATTTCTCATACATTACATAACCACACAAGAAAAAGTATGTGAATATAATGTGCTAAAATAATAACACCAAAAAAAATCAGATATTTCATGTCTTTATTGAGAACAACCATTAAAAAACTTTGTAGTGCTAGTGGAAAAAGTGAATGGGAACCCTTGGAATTATTAACTGTTGTGCTCTTGTGTTATTTTAACTGGCCGCCCACTTCTTGGTAGAGTAGCCACAGTCCCAAAGTGTCTCCATTTGTAGATTGTTTGTCTAACTGTAGACTGGTGAATTTCTAAAGTCTTTGAAATAACTTTGTAACCCTTTCCAGCTTTATGTAAACCATCAATTCATGATCAAAGATCCTCTGAAATCTCCTTTTGGTGAGGTGTGTGTCACATAAGCGTTAGCAATATAAGGTTTTATACAGTAGTTGTTCTCAATAAAGACATGAAACATCAGAATTTTGTGTTATTATTTTAGGCACATTATATTTGTTAATATTCTTGACTTAGATAAACATCAGACGTTTTGTGAAGTTTTATGACGAATGAATGCAGAACCACAAAATTCCAAAAGGTTCATATACTTTTTCTTGCCACTGTATTCATCTAAAAAGACAAAAGATAAATGTATTTACATTAATTTTGGATTTATACTTATTACTTTCTATCTTATTCAATCTCACAATTTTAAAAACCCTTTCTGGCTTGATGACTGTATGATATTATCCAATAAACTGTATGTTATGTACCAAAAGTCAATAATTGTTATTATGGCAAAATAGGAGGATGCATAATATGCTGGAAATTGTGCTATAGTGCATTGGGAAAATAATGTCAAATAAACAACTGGCTAAGCTTGAGAATTCAAACCAAAATGCATTTCCCTTGTTACTTGGTTACTAAACTAAAACCTTTTGCGTAACTCATAGAAATCATTGCTTTTAAACCATATTCAGATCTGCATTCACTGTAGTGGGTGTATCAGTAAGTGTCTTCATCTTCTCATTACTGTCTGTGCACAAAAATGCAAATAGATACAGAGATTAACACATTTTACGCATAAACCCATCAGAGAATTTTTCTGGCTTTCAGATAACATAAAAACAATGCTCCACGACTCGTCTCTGTGCGTCCTCTTAACATGAGATCTCATTTAAGTCATGATTGTTCCAATTAAATTTCAGTCAACCTGCGTAATGCAGTGTGGGAGCCTCTCTCCCCCTGCCTCTCTCCCCAACACAGTGTGCTGGTGTAGCCATGCTTTAAGAAGTAAAGCCTGACACATTGTCTGAAACGATGAAAGGAGTGGGCTGTCACAGAGACCTGTACATTGCGAGTGGGAATTACTGTGCAGTATTGTATTATAAAATATCTCCAAGTTATGGCAAGAGAGACAATATTGTAACTTTGGGGAGATGTACATGTATCTGCTGGTGTAAAGTAATTATCCATGTTAGACTAGTTGTAGTGCAAATGCAAACTAACACATTTACTCTCTACGCACTTACAACGAGTTTAGTCACAAGCGCTGGATGTCAACAGACGGCTAAAATGGTTTCACATAAAACCACCGATGCACTAAAAGAGAATGTCACATTAGGTTTTTTGTACCACTGTGAACCCAGTTACTTGATGTGAGGGATTATGTGTTAATAGAAAAACTGCTCTAAGTCACAATAACATTAAATCAGTTGTAATTGTTATTGAAAAGTCTGTAATGAAAGTTAAAACAAAGGGGTCAGAAATCCACTCTTAGCTCTTGAGTTATGGGCTCTTAAGCATCTATTTAGATTGGCTGAAGATTCTGCCTCCTCAGCTGTAATTTGTCAGCCATGTTGGATTGCTCCTGGACAAAACTGGTTTATACTGAGTGGTGTCTGTGGGTACAAATCATACTAACCTAATTTAATTTAATTACCACATATTTCATATACAGCAGAGAAGGACCGTATACACACATATCTCTCACATCATATCCAAGTTGTTGTTCTCCATAACAAAAGTCTTTGTTTTGGGCTCCCATTGGAAAGCATTTATATGTCAACATTAGATTTATTTTGGATTTCATTTTTTGTTCATCTTCAAAACGCCAGATGCACACAGCCACCCTTGTGTGCTCGATGCTTGGGCCTGGGTCAATCACGAAGTCACTGGTTTTCTGTGCAGTGCAGTCAAGCTCATTTGTTGCAGGTTGCAGGAGCATAGGAGGTAGTGGTGTATAGCATTGGCTGACACACTTGTGCAGTTTTCAGAGCACAGTCCTGCATAAAAAAGGCAGTCCTTAGTGGTGTTTCTCAGAACATCAGAGGGGGAGGGGAAGACAGAGATTGGCAAATAAAAGACAGATGTCACATCAAGACAGGGGGGGTGAGTGGAAATAAACAGGAAAAGCGAGTCATGAAGAAAACACATGAGGAGAAACAATATTAGGAAACGAAAAATGGTGCAGACAAGAGATAAAGAAAGTAGGGAGAGAGAGAGAAAGAGAAAGGTGGGGAAGGGAAACATAACTAACAGCGGGGGTACTGGGTGTGAAGAAATATGAAAAGCAATTAGGGCAAGTGAGAGCAATGCCAAGATAGAAAATAATAAGATGTTACAGTGTTTTATCAATCTTTTGAATTAACAGCTTTGCAACTCGACTGTGATCGCAGTTTAAGGGCCGTGGATATTACACCACGGTGGGAATGATTATTGACCGGCTCCCAACACCACAGTGCACATACACACATGCAGAGGCTGTGGGAGAATTCACATGTCTGGGCCATAAAAGCCCTGTAATTGGTCATTCTCTGCGGACCAGTAGGGGAATAGGTATAGGTAGAAAACAAATAGACTGTTCAAAGTGCCATCAGAGACTTTTTTTTTTTTTTTTTTTTTGCAGAAACTAACTGGAATAATTCACTAAATCAGCAACTTAGTGTAATTATTGGACTGAACTTCCATTTTCCTCCAGTTCATTTATTAAATTGTGGAACAAATGTGAGCAGTCTTTCAGCGTCCGAAACCAGGCTGTCATCAAATTTCTGACTCTATAATCAGTTTATTGATTGATTAATTGACTGACTGACAGGCCTGGTCGATTGGACTGCTTAGTGGTTTGAAATTGACAGACAGGTAGAAGGAAAAACAGATACATTGCATTTCACTGTTTCACATTCACCAAATTAGGTTTTTACCTGGTATACAGAGTCACTATGTGTTTACAGTGCATGGTTACTTGTGCTCTAAACATATATCTTCATGATCTAAATGCCATTCTAAAACATTTTTGAATAATTCATATTTATTGCACATCATAACCCGGTGATAATCATTTTTGCTTTTGTCTCAGCATGTTCCAGGAAGCATTGCCCATGAAAACCCACAGTGCCTGAAATTGATGTCCATGTATCGCAACCCTAAGGGGGGTTTCCTGCTGTCATCTCATATCATATAGAAAAATAAAACTCTCATCGCTCAGGGACTGGAGCTTCTCTGTTTCAAAATATCTGTAGATCACATGTGGAACCACAAATTATAACTAGCGGTCAAAACTCCAGCCCATCCAACAAGAACACAGTGCACACGTAACATGACGTTACGTGTCTACGTCTCCCTCTGTATCTGTGCCTGGAGATTTACTACTAAAAGTACTAAGCTGTAATAGCCATGGGACTGTCCCCTGAATTGATACAGCAGCTGTTCAATCAATTGATCTATAAGCACTACTAGGTGACAAAGCCACTTGGAGTGCAGCGTTTCTTAACATGAAGATCTGTCTGCCTGTCTCTGGTGTCTCCCAGTCACCTCTGTGTTGTGACTACAAATGTGCGTGCATCAGCTCCAAGTAGATGTACCACAGAATATGTCTCCAACACTTGGTCATATCCATTGTAGCCACAAGCTCTGCAGCTATTACGCCCTGATGTTTTTCCAGCCAACTGCACAGATTTAAACATGCTACATCTACAGTATGTGCATTTAATATACTAAACCATTCTTTACTTGCTGTTTTATTATTTTGTACATTTGACATGTGAAGGGAAAAAAGTGATGTTTTTCTGGCTCATAAATAAAGCTAGGCAAAGAAACATAGATTTTTTACCACTATTTACCTCAATATTTCACCTATTGTCTATTAAGAACACATTTTGATAAGCAGATTTATCTCTAGATGAACCAAACAATAATGAAACATGATGATGAAAACCTGTTTACTAGTTTTTCACTGGACAAAAAAAGTTTAGTGTAAATGTTAATTTTAGATTTCTAAATAAGTTATGCATTAAATGCAAGAAGTAGAGCAAATTAGATTTGCACCGATGGCATGGTCTAATTGATCTTTTGCTCTGGCCGTCCCCTTATTTCCAGACACATTCACTAAATAAGCAGATAAACTGGAAATATGCATGCTTTTAGCACATGGATTATTGAAATGAAAATAATGAAAATTTGATTAAAGCAGGAAGAACTGGGGAAATTATACTAATTTAAAGATTAATTAACAGCTGCAACATTAGGCAAACGGTGCAGACCATCTAGGTCACAAACAGGAGAGAGACGAGTCTCAGTCACACAACAGAACCTCAGCAATTTATTTATGTGGGCGTAAAACCCAACATTGATAACTGATTGCACTGAGTCACAGAACATGGAGCAAACATTTCTTTTTGGACTTGCTATGTGGGTCAAAGAGCATTTCAATATGGCTTCTTGCTGCCTTACAAGACATCACAAGGAAAATTACAGTAGGTTGTTTGTTCAGACAGGCGATCATGCAAATAATCACTGACCTCATGGAAGCACAAAGTGTATAACTTTGGCATTCAGGTACTTTCTCCTCAACCTTTGCCAAAGTGTTTCTGAAGGGGAGGCTGGGAGCACTGACAAAGGATCTAATTTGTCATGCAAATGGGTGTCGTACAGAGGCAAGAGGCAAGTCTAGCTAAAGACTGGAAGCAGTGGGCAGTAGTTAAAACAAACAATCTGTTCAATGTATCTGTGTATCTGAAATGATAGTGTATAGAACAAGCTGAGGGATATGGGAAAAGGTTCAGGCACATTCAATAAAGAAATACAGCAAAATGAGAGGGACACAAGACAGATTGCAAACTGTGGCTACACTGAACACCACAAACCGATGACAAACAGCAGTCAGATGAAAGTTAGAAATGGCAACATCATTTATGTACAGTATCACATGCCTGTAGTAACCTTAAGACCTCTGAAGAACTTTTTCTTAATGTATTGTACAATAAGTGTAGCTGTGATCCACAATAAATAAAGCTTAACTGAACTGAACCCAAAGAGAAAGAGAGAGAGGGGAGGAGTAGTGTAAGCATTCAGAGAATCCAGCATGCATGTTCACACAGAAGCACACGAGTGAGAAACATGAGGAGATGACAAGGAGGATATTAAGAATAAATGTTAGGTCTGGACAGGACGGAACCAAAGACAGGATAGTAAAGGCTTCCTGGCTGTTCTGTATGTGCTGCAACACTTCAGCCATTTGCCATAGATTGTTTGTCAGTTGACTAATAAGCACATCACTTCAGGGGTAAAGAAGGTCGATAACAGCCTCGGTAGTAAAGCACTCTCTCCACAGATGAAGGTGTGCACTCTCAAAAGCCCAGGACTCAAATTCTTTAGCTGAAAAACCCTACTAACAAAAAAGTCTAGTCCCAAATCAAAGGAGCTGACATATTTATACATGCTTCCCTATTATGAGGTGTATTTGAAAATACTTTGGCCACAGAGAAGAGTTTGGTCTATTCTGCTGTATAATGCATGAATATGATAAAATATGAACAGATTCCCCACAGCAATAATTTTGTATCCGCAGTCCACGTTTGCACCCAGTGAAAATGACAGCATCCAATATATCACATCTTGCTGCAGTTAAGTAATGTGTCTTCCGCAGACACTTTGTTCTGGTGCATATTAATGCATCATTCTGGGGACATGACTGTAAAATAAACAATGATAAGAATCGGTGCATTTCAATCTATGAAAACAAATAAAGTATGTGTCAGTGTTGTCATACGAGCATTCAAATGTAGGAAACGCTAAGAGACAGGTTACCAGGCAGCCTCTTCTCAAAGTCAGACATGTCCTGCAGGAAAACAGAAGAATAATATAAAGGCGCATCAGACGTTCATCTTCTCTCTGAAACGGCACGTTTCCAGAAACAGTAGCCCTCTGTAGGGTTGTGAAATTAAATGTAGGAGCTGTTCTCTGTGTTGAACCATTACATATACTATAAACAACGATACGTTATATGCGATGTGTCTTCCCGGCTTGATCGTAGACACAGCATATACTTGAATATGTCCACCATGCATGCTCCTGGGACTACTGGCTCATAATAAAAGTAAAAATGATAAAAGCTGCACACCAGCTTCTCAACAACACTGAGTTTGGCCCTTTTTGAAAAAAGGGTCTAATATCCATGAACTAAAACATTTAAAATGAGAGGGCTTAACATCATATATATAGGTTGATGTTCTTTTCTTAGACTGCTGGGGGCTCCATTAAGTTGGACTGGAAGGGAATCACGTGAGCCATAAACTCCACAACTGCTTGAGCCACTCAGTGAAGTTGTAGATCCAATCTATTTTGCATGGAAGTCATAATTAATGCATGCAGCAATGGGAAAAAAATACATTTCTTGGCTGTCTTGCTATGTCAGGGAACAGTGAGTTAACTTTAAAAGAGCTGTTGTGTATAAAAACGGGTACAAGTACAGTCAGAGGTAAAAGTCTTGGGACAGCAGCACAGTGAGAAAGTGTGTTGCTGTTGCTGAAAGTGAGTCATTTAACACCTTGCATGAATAAATTGTACAAAGTACAGTCCACTGGGGAAAGCTGGTGAACACTGAAGAGACATTGTTGTGTCTGTATGCTACATAACTGTGGAATAAGAGATAGGATACGATGAATGGGACTGATGGGAGGGATAGGATTAACTTTATGTGATAATAATGAGACTATACAAGTGAAGTCTGTCACCATGGACTCATTAGATGGTTTCAAGTCTGACTCATTACCTTACTCATGTCATCTGCTGTGTTCTTCTCATCTGTCCTATTGCTGCCTGATGTACGTCTAACGTTGCACAGGTACAAAGAAATAACCCGTAACTCCCGCCTTGCCCGCTTTCCTTCCTCTGACGATTTCATTAGTAACATTTGAAGAAAGAAACTGAAAAAGAAGATGATTAACGCACTTGATCATATCTTTTTTCCAACTAAAAGCCTAGATATTGATGCTCTTTGGATGAAATGCAAAACTAACACAATGCAGTAGATGTACGTTAAAAGAATGTGCATTATACCATGACTGCAAGAGGCGACTAATACATGAGTAATGACTTTATAATTAAACATTACACTCGTTTTTTCCAGGAACAGAACCTACCGTATGATCATTCAGTAATTGTGGGAGACCACTCATCTAATTAACGCGAGTTTTTAACAACACTGTGGCAAGTAGGAGTACACGATCAGCCAGTGGCAGATTTCAGTATTTAATTAGCCTGCTACATGAGTGTGAAACCTGGATGTTCTTATGATTATTTATAATCTTCTACCCATCTACAGTAAATGGTTTATTGGTTCCCATGTGTAGGTCATGAATCAGCAGCTGATCTGAATACTGACATCTTCAATGTGTATGTTTAAAACTGAGAGTCAGAAAAGAAGAAAACACTAGACAGGGGACACCTGCTCATAGCTAACAGCCATAGGTAACAACCTTTATGTCTTTATCATACAGGCGATGGACCGAAACATCCATGACTCTCTTTACACTCTCAACATTCGGGTCAGGGACTTAGGTGTGAGCACTGGACTGAAACTGCACACACATACAACATGCACTCACATCACTCCCCACAATGTGAGTAATTCATGTATAACTGTCTGAGTCTAACTGAGTCGTTAAATTAGGCTATTAGAGATTTTAGGGAATGCAAATAAAAAATATAACCTTTTTCTGCCAACTGTCAGTTTAATACTCAGACACGAATGAAGAGTCTCACCGTGCTATGCTCATCAGTGTAGACAGAAGAAAAGAAAGAGCTTTGTTTCCCTGGAGATAACATACAGTGCACACACACGCTCACACACATACACACACACACACACACACACACACACATTCATTCATTAACCTTGATCTACCTTGATATGTGGACGTCATCATTGGTTTTCTCTCTGACAAACAACACACACGTGTGCTTCCTCTGAGCACTCTGACTGGAACCGACGTACATATTCTGTCTCTGTCTCACTCACACACACACACACACACACAAACACAGAGTGAGGGGAACATAGAGGACACAATGTTGCTGCTGTAAACACTCAAAGACAAACTTACACACACTTCACAACGTCTCATTCACACACACTAACCCCATAGAAATCTACCACTTGGTATGCTCTACCAGATGCACACACACAAATACACACACACACACACACAACTATACTGTACAACCTCAGTGTTTTGACACCAACTAGTGCTACAATGAGGATTCGTCTCTGTGGCTGACATCATAGGTCAATTCTACAACAGCTTCCAGCCTCTCCTCTACCCTCCCCCCTTCTAGATATAGTTGGATGACCCAAGTCTAGTTAGTCCAGGCTGCTGAGTCCAGTGAGGACCACTAAAAGCCCCAAAAAAATATACCATCTGTGCATCAGATAGGAAATCAGACACCCGGCTGACATACACTTTAACATAGTTTGAGGACAATTAATCAAAAACTGTCTTTGCCATGTGGAGCAGGCCACCATAAACCAGGATACTTTGCCGTTTTTTTATTTGTATGAATATATGAGTATTGGAAGATAAACAAACTAAAATATATATAGTAACAAACTAATTAACTAGAATTAACTAGTCACATTTTAATATTTCCAGCAAACTCATAAAAAATTTACATCTGAACCAATAATGAAAATGATCAATGAAAATCACATATTTATTTATATTTACTTTCCAGTTCACATTAATATTTTAATTGGGTTAACTTCTCTCATCCATAAATTAAGATCTATAGTTGCTCCTTCCCAGAGCCCACATAAAATATTCATACACGAATGCAGCGCGCCTGTTCAATCATGTAGAAGTAAATATTCACATACTATTGTTGCCATAGAATCTCCTGCTTTTATAGACTTTTGGATTGGGTCCTGTCAAGGACATTGAAACACACACACACACACACACGTGAAACGAAATGTGCACTCACACAGCTTTGACAGTACAATGAACTGACAAGTACAGTCAAAGTCATAACCTTTATTTTACTCGTCTGACCAGTACATGGACCATTATAGCTACAGACACAGCCGACTTGGTTCTGTAGGCAGTACTCCAGATCCTCCTCGGCAAAATTAGGCATCTTATTTTCTCTTTTGTTCTCAGTTTTCTCTCTCTTTTCACTTTGCTCTTGTCAGCTTTTATCTCATTGTGCCTCTCATTTCTCTCAAATCCTCCTTTCTCCTTTTCTCGTTGCTGTCTTTCTCGTCTCCATTAGTCTGCCTCACATCGTGGTGAAACTAGTTTCGCTCCAACACAGGCTGAATTCTTCGGATTATCCAGTGTGTGTGTGTATGTGTGCACGCAAATGGGGATATGAGAGCAGTGTGAAGCTGTGTTGTGAGAAGTGAGAGGAAAGCCAGGCTTGTGGGCTCCTTTGCTGGCTGCTTGACAGAATATGTAGAGATCTTCAACTGTGTGGTTGTTTCAAGCGCTAAGTCATTCATCGACCAATAGCCATTGATTTGTAAAGTCCAATGACTCACCGGCTGCTCAGTATGCAACCCACATACATATACATGCAAACGTGACCGCTGTGTGTAAACAAGCCTGCATGCAGTCACATCAGTCAGCTTTACTTTAATGCATATAGCACATGATTTAAAATCAGCCTGTTCACTCACCAGCACATCAAGTCAACAACGGTAATTACTGGGAAAGTCTGAAAGTTTGTGTAAGACACCCACATGGAGGAGCAGGAGGAGGCTTTTTGTCTTCTTTTCCATTTCTGGTGTTTGTTTCATTTGAAGAAGAACACGATACCCATCAGCAGACCAAAGCCTCTAATGCAGGACTAAGGTAATGATTGTCTTTTTCATCTCAGTGTACGCCACGAGGATTCGTATTTTAAACCTCAAAATGAAGACTGAGGCGGAAACTCTCACTGTGGAGTTTTAACCTTTTTATCCAATTCACAGAGCAAATCCACAGATTAAAGGCTTTTAAGCCTCCTTCATGAAGACTGCCCTGGGCTGCTCCTCTTCACTCGACATCTGAGTTAATCACAAAACTTTGTAAACTAAAATTAAAGTGTGCCAAAGCCCTTACAGCCCATCCGCTTCTGTACAGTTTGTTAGAGCTTTTTAGTGTTTTAGGGTCCGGAGCTTTTGGTGATTTCACAAGGTGAATGTGAATTGATTAGAGTCTTTTGAAATTGATTTTTTTGTAATGAAATGTGTTGTAATTGTATTTCAATAACATACATAATAAACGTGCAGCGACAGGAGAGACAGTGAATCACTTGCAGGAGGGTTTCATTACTGCACGCGTACATTTCTTTTAGAAGTAGAGGCTATATAATGACATTTGTCACTTTCTCAGACAACCATTGCCAAAGAAAATGCTCTTTACATTTTACATATTTATGTTTATTTATTTGCGTCTTTCTGTTACCAGGCAAAGATCCACACTTCAGCACAGTTGTCTTGCAAATAGTTCGACTGCACATTCATGTTATGAAGTTGAGGACCATCTTTGCTGTGAAGCCATTCATTCCACATTTGAATGTTGGTCACACGCTGTTGGGCAATGCACATCTAGGTCAAGGTCGCTCAACATTTATTCCATGACTATCTTTACACCTGGCGGTGCCTGATGCTAATGTTAAACAAAGGAAACTTTCAGGAAACATTTAACAAGGTGTCAAACTGATTTTATCCCTCTATGTTTGCTTATAGTATTTTGTATGTGCTCTATAGTCTTCATTCTATTTGCACCTTTTAATTTTGCAGTGTGTTGTCGTTTGCAGAGTTAATACTAGGTAGTCCCAATTAAAATTTGGTAGGTTGGTTGATAGATCTGATCTTGAAAGCCTGTGTAGATTAAGGACTTAGGCATTAAACAGTAGCATGATCCTCCATTATCTACACCCTTAGCAAAATTCTTATGCCTTCATGGGCTGATCATTTGGAAATACATTTTTCTTAAACAAGATTCACTCTCTTGATGCTCTCCTGTTTTAATCAGAAGCTCTACCAGGTGGAACCAGAGATCATTTGAATGAACATGAACAACTTTATCATCATTTCTTAATATTGGTTTGGGAAAAAAATGGGACAAAGAAAACCATGCAATGTACTTCTTACATGTTGTTTTCATATGAAATAAACAACTAGTTAGTGGAGAGTAATGTTTCTGGTCTATCTTTTCACTCTAATTATAATGCATGTGCAATAGTGTTAATTGTAATGAGTATTACAAGTATGGACTATATGTACAGTATATTCAATCATATATTTGAGTACATTATCTATAAGCTTCTCAATTCAATAAGCTAATGAACATATATAACTACCAATAAAGGTTCATTAAAAATCAGACTTTGTAAAGGGCTGTGACGTGCTTTTTGTTTGTCCAAAAATAAATAAATTAGGCACAATTAAATTTTGTAAAAATTACACCACTGTATTTTTCTCTTCTTCTTTCTAACAGGAATTCAATATAATTTACACTGATGCAATATCAGCCTAACTAAAGTGAATACAGCACACGACACACATATTTACAGATCATTGAGGTTTTAATAATCATCAACACATTTATGTACAAAGCAAGCAGTGTCCTATTCAAACAACCAAAAACAAAAAATAATCCTAAAATGCATTTTCTTCTTTTTTTCATTAAAATTGCTAAAGATTACCTCAGGGAATCAATTCAAAAACAGTTCAACACTTTTGATACAGAGTCTGTATAGTTACAGTTTGACATAACCTTCAAAGATCATCTTTAACAATGATACAGCCCTGGGCATGGGTGGGTGACACAGGAGGGTAGACCGTCATTTCTTTTTACACTGAAAATAAATGAATTACGAATGCAAGATTCCATAAAAAAAAAAGAAAAAGAAACTCATCCCTGCCAGTTTCCAAAAAAGCACCAAGTTTGTCTTTGTTCTTCAGTTATCCAATGGGACAAAGGGTTACAGAAAACATGGACCCTGGACTCAGCTCACATAAAGGGCCAAATACAGGCCAGGTTTTACAGGCCAGTATTTATGAGGACCAGTATTTATAAGAAACATTGAATAAACCACCTCAGTAGATTGAATGAAAAGGGCTTGTTGGAGTTTTAATATGTCTGCGCATTACTATGTATGTTGTTCCCAATAACACTTCTCCGGTTTGCTGCTTGGTTAGAAAGTTGCAATACGATTACATTTTATGTGGTTCTTTAAAAATGTTTAAAAAAATAAAAAAAAATCTGATTGTCTAACACACAAGAACGGTTAATGTCACCTCGGGGCAATCTCAACTTTCTATAGTCAACCCTATAAGGACAGGGTATTTGTCACCTCCAGTGAAATAGCAAAAGTTTTGTTCTCCAAGCGTGCCTCTTTAAAAAAAAAAAAAAAAAAAAAAAAAGACTCCAACATCATCTTTTAATAATGTAAATGACAGAAAAGCAAACGGCTCTGTATTGACAAACTAAACAGTTTGTGTGCTGTCACACAATGAAATAGAATGTTCTTTAAAACAAGTAATTATGATCTCTGTATACAGTTTAAGGAGATCTGCATTTTTACCCCTGGTTTCTTATCATGAAATTAGCTATACATTAGGTTTGAAGGTTCAAAGACCAGTCAACCAGACTGCTCTGGTCTCAGGTTTTGTGATAGCCAAAACTAGAACTGCTTTCATAAAGTCAAACTTGGATGACAAATAAAACAGACATTTCAAATGTGTGCACTGAACAACAAGTCTTTTAGTTTTAAAATGCAAATGTAATTCAAAGTAATGTTTTCTGTGCATCTCAAAGTGTACTATAGTCTTCTGTAAAACATACAAAGATGGATGTTAGGAGACTGGTGTTATAACTGTGGTACATTAAATGGCCATTAGAATCTTCAGCAAACACGTTTCCTAGTTGAAAAAAAATACCCCAACAACACCCAAACAAAAGGTGAGAGCCAAAGATTTGCTTGGTGCCATTTACAACAGAGGGAAAGAAAAATCACACCCAGGGCATTACTAACCAAATTAGGTATGTTTTGTGAGTGGAGATGGTAATCTTTGTTAAAATTCAAAACCTTATTGCAGCCATTATCATTCCCTTCCTTCAAAAATAATCAGATCCGGCACTCTGTTCAAGGAATTACGATGTCAACACTATCTTGCCCAAGAGAACCAGGCTTTGTCTGCATTATTTGTTTATAAAATCAGGGACTACAGATAACTGAGGGTATACAGCAGAACATTGAAGCAGTCTCAACTTAACACAATCCTTTAAGAAAGCATAAAATTAATCCAAATCCAGAGAAACTAATCTTTTACAAAAACACTTGCGCCACTAGTTAGTTTGGTTTGTTTCCTCTTCAGTCTTTACAACAGTGACTGCTGAACAAGCAACACTGAGGAGTTGATGATCAAAATCACTATATACACACTCACTGTACTCACTATTCAGTCATTCGACTGTGCACACCTGTCAGTGTGTCCAGTTTTCTCAGTGGTATCACAGGTGACAGTCTGCCAATCTTTCGCTCTCTCACACAAATAGAAACAAACTGGGAAGAGAGTGGGGCAGTAACTGGTGCCAGTGCTCCAATATTATAGCTGTGACAACTAGGGTGCTCCTCTTCATACTGGTGGTTTGTGAGGCTCAGTCAAGTTATCTGGCTGCCAAAGGGAACTGTGGAAAAGTTCGTCCACCAGTAAAGCATTTTTTACATTTTCCTTCAGTCCTTTGATGGGAGTGGCTGTGTGTAAAAAGAGAGAAAAGGTCAAAGACCAAAACATTTTGCTTAATTACTCTGTATCAATTATTTAGTATCCACAGAAAACATCACTGGACTTCACTGTAACTACAGCTTATCTATATAATAACCAAAGGAACAATTTGATGGTAGGAAATGAAAACGGAATGATTCAACAAACGATGTTATGAGTATAAGCTTGGCTAACTTGTTTAACTAGTATCTTTGCTAAACCTGTCCAAAAATCATATGTAACATGTCTATAATTAGCATATTTAAACTTTGAATGCAATATTTAGTAGAATAAGTATAAAAGATAATCAAATGCTGCAGCCTATGTAATTTTGGATAATATATTAATAGAAAATTATATCAAGAAAAAAGTAAATTTATTAAAAACTCTATTACCCCCCAACGTTTGTGTTGCTGCTATCAATTTCAAAATTACCCTATTTTATGCTTACATTCTCTGTTCAAACATTGAATATGTTTTCTATGTTCTGCTCTTTAGTGTATGTTAAACAGCTCCCCAAATTTTTTCAATTGGCTCTACACATCTTTAAAAAATAAGGAAAATGTGTATAAGATCAGGGAATTTAGTGAAAATGGAGTAAGAAGTAAAACAGGCCGATTCCAAATTGAGATGACCAATATGAATGGTTCAACTAATTCAGGTTTGGATAAATGTCATACAATGTCAATGATTTCAACCTCAATACAGTGAACTTAAATTAAATAAAACACTAATATACAGGCTGATAAATAATAAATAATAAAAAAGAGTGGAAATTTTACCACAAGGGCTTGGCGGTTTTAGCTTTCATCATCTGAGACGTGGGGTTTAGCAATGGCCATCTCCTCCTTGCTATTTGCAATCATCTTACACTTCTACAAAAAGACACAAAACACATCAGTTACTTTACACTGGCAAAGGTCATGTATGCATAGTTGAACATCTTTCACTCAACACTGTTTTGTTAAACATGTACAGGTACTGCACGATTCCCCCATTTACCTCAGTAAGCTCTTTGATGGTGTGAATGTTGGCTTGCTGAGTGACCTTCCTTTTGGCTTCCTCAATGTGGTCCAGGTTAAGAGATGGGGCTGGAGGAGCGAGGCACGGGGGAGGCTTGTTGGTGATGGTTGGAAGTGGGGCAAGGGGGGGCATTGCGGCCAGGGCACCCATGTTGGTCAAGGCAGCTGTCATAGTAGCTGCTGTCATACTTGCCATAGCGGCACTCATGGTGATGTTTGACATGCTGGGCATTCCTGGAATACTGGGTAGTCCCATTGGACCCATGTTGGGCATATTAGGCATGTTGGGCATCCCCATACCCATTGGGAGAGGTAAAGGTAGAGGTAAGGAAAGGGGTGTAGGAGATGGAGTGGGTAGAGGGAGTTGGAGGATAGCTTTTGGCCGAAGACTCTCAGGAATGGGAACCCCTGCCTTAGCACACATAGCAGCAGCATTAGCCTTTGCTATCTCCAGCAACTGGTCCTTATCTACAGAAAGAGAGACATGGGACAGGGGTAATGCAATGATGCATATGGAGAATAGATGGAGGGAAATAAGGAACGGTTAAGCCTTAAAACAGTCTAAAAATAACTATAAAGAGAAAAAAATATTTTTTCATAAATGTAAAATTGTTTAATATTCATACATCTAAAATAATTTTATGTTATAGTTAACAGTTTTCACGATGATATATAGTGATACATGAATATTAGTTATGCACCAATCGCACTGATCGCATTTAATGATCAAGTTGCGCACCAAGCGTGGTGCAAAGAGTGCTGAGGATTTTCGCTTCTCTTTCATGGCTTCTTGTTCACCTTCGCTTTGCTGCCCCTCTCAAAGACATCCTTCTTTTGGGTTGGGCTTAGCAATGCTTCATGCTCATGGTGTGAGCGGTAATGGAGAGAAATTTGAGCAGGGCATAGAAAGATGCTCATTCCTCTTTTTAAAAAAAAATTTTTACCAAAAAAAGCTGCTCTGCACTGTGTTCAAAGGTCTGCTGTGCTCACGTACTCTGTCACGCACAGATAAATAGGCTGTAACATCACAGCAACACTTCTTCTATACCCGGTTGTATTCTTCTGTTTGTAGCACCTGTTTACATCTGGAAAAGTACAAACACTACACTTAATTTTTACTTGGAGGTTTGTCCAGTAATCTGAAGAACTTTAAATGAGAGTGAGTGAAAAAGATGGAAAATGAATTAAACACAATTACAAATCATTATTCATTAAAAAAAAAGTTAAATATTTAGTAGTTTAGCTGTCAATTAGAATCTGAGCTGAAACCAGAATTAGCCAAAAAAAAAAAATAGCAATTGGTGCATCTCTAATGAACATGGCTGTCATTACTTAGATCCTAAAAGTTATACCCAATTCAGTCAGCCGTGGAGGAGTCTTGCTGGTGCTGCGCCGTGCCCGGGACCCTGAGCGTCGCTGCTTGCGGAGGATGAGAACTGGAGAGTGACTAGGCTCCCTCTTCCACCTGTCCCGTCTATCGAATGAACGACTGCGAAACACTGGGCGCCTCCCTCGACCCCTCGACCTAGACCTGCGTCTACGATCAGAGGAACGAGATCTAGATCGTCTGCTCCTTTCTCCTGACCTGGATCTTTTTCTCCGGCCTGCAGAGCGACTCTTGGACCTCTTGCTCCTGTCTATAGACTTGGACCTCCTCCTCCCTCGGGCATTGGGTGAACGAGTTCGGGATCTCCTCTTGCGGGCTGGAGAGCGAGACTTGGATCGACGGATCTTGGTTCGCGACCTGGAGGATGAACGCTTTCGTCGCGTGGTGGAACGTGAGCGTGACCGTCGCCGCCGGCCAGGACTCCGAGATTTTGACCTTCGCTTCTTCCTTTCTGATGGAGATAGAGATGCTCTCTTTCTCACTGGAGATTTGGACCTGATGAGAGGTAAATCACTGATAAAGCACTATACACAGCACAACACCACACAGTGGGACTACATTGAAGTCTACTATACTGTATTTGCCACTGCAACAATATCCAATACCTTTAAGAATAAATGTAATTTAGCTATGAAAACAAACACCCCACAAACCTAGACTGCTTCCTTCTAGACGTAGACTTGGATGTTGACCGTCGAGGTGATGAAGTTGAGCGTGAAAGTTTCCCTTGATCTGTGGGAGATTGTGACTTGGAAAGCTGCTTCTGCACTTCTGGAGATGCGGAACCTGAGGAGCTTCTCTGGCATTTAGATATTGTTTTTACTGGAGAGGAAGAATCCTCTTCTTCACCTGAACCATCCGAACAATCAGACCCCTCTGGGTTTGGCTCTTGTGAAGCAGATCTGGACCTGGAGACGTCACGTCCATTGGACGAACTGGTATGCTCCATTTGCTCCTTGTCAGGGGGGGCAACTTGTTCTTGCAACTGCTCTGAGGAGCTCCCAGCTTGGTGGCTGAAGGCAGGTTCGGAGGACACGGCTTTCCAACCACCTGCATAATACATTTAAATAACATGGCATAAAAATACATTTGGACATTTTTAAGAACAAAAACAATTCAAGTAAAATGTAGAAATATAAAAAGTCCAACCTGCTGTGGCTGAAGCACCAGCTTCTTCAGGTGTCTCCTCTGCTTTAGGAGAGGCTTTGTTTGCTTTAACAGGAGAAGAAGATGTGGATCTGACTAGGGAGGAGCTGTCAGACTGCCCATCACTTGACACAGACCTGGACTTTGACCTGTTCAAGCCTGCAGAGAAGGATTTCGACTTTGATCTTCTTGTACTCTTCTTGGGAGATTTGGATCTCCTCTTACTAGGAAGTGGTGTGTGCGACTTTGACCGGTGTCTTCGAGACAATGAAGGAGATTTGGAGCGTTTGCTGGATCTTAGTGGAGAACGATTTCTCCTGGCAGTGGACCGAGAGCGTCTTCTGACTGGGGACCTGGATTTAGACCGCCGCCGAGAGGGAGGACTTCTGGATTTGGTTCGTTTGCGTGGACTCCTGGATCTGGAGCGTCGACTACGCTTAAGGACAACAGCAGACCGTGATCGAGTCCTCCTGCTCCTGCGGATCGACCGTGAGCGTGAGCGGCGGGATCTGGGTGGTGGTGACCTCCTACGGCGAGATAAGGATCGACTCCTGGAGCGCCTCCCTCCTGCGCGCCTTACTGTTGGCCGTGAAACGGAGCGACGAACAGGCCGCTTGGATCTAGAGTGGGAGCGCCGAGTTCTAGTGATCGAACGTGACCGTGAACGCCTGCCAGCAGCACCACCTCGTCTAGGTGAGCGGGTTTTGGAGCGCCTTGTGCCTCCACGAGAACGTGACTCTGACCTTCGACTTCTCCTTGGAGAACGAGATAGCGAGGGAGACCTGCGACTGCTGTGTTTCGGTGATCTTGACACTTTTCTTTTAGGAGAGAGGGAACTACGCCGTCTCTTTGGGGAAGCAGACATAGAACTGCTACGACGTTTAGGAGACTTAGACTTCCTCTGAGACTTTGGCACCTTCTTCTTGGGGGTGACGGAAGGAGATGTGGACCGGGATTGGCCGCTAGCTCTTTTGGGAGACTTGGGAGGAGGAGAGGGTGATTTCCACGTAGCTTTTGGAGACTGAGAGCAGGACAGCTGCTGAATCATCACAGGTGTTGAAGACCTTTTTTCCTTTGAGGTTGACTTGGAATGAGTTTGTAACTGTTCTTTCATTTCTGTTTCTGTCTGAGAACCAGACTGATGTCTACTGGGACTAGATGTTGGCGATGGACTATGATCAGAGCCAGATTTCTTAATGTGAAGATCTCTGGAAAAAGAAGGAGACCTGGACCTGGGAGTATCACATTCCCTGGCCTTTGCTCTCTGAGCTGAAATAACGTCATCTTTCAAGCCTGGATCATCTCTTGAGGTAGCACCTTCCTGTTTAGGGATGATGTCTGGCAGTTCCTGGGCAAAACTGAATGCACCATCTCCATGACAAGCCTCTGTCTTAACCCTTGCTATCTCATCTTGGCCTGCAGGGGTCAACCCCATGTCTTTTTCTGATCCATTGGTGTTACTGCTCTTCACTCCAGTCTGGGGGACATCCATATCTGATATCTGTTCATTCTTCACCATAAGCAATTCAGGTTTCTGAGTAATGATCGGAACTCCCTTCTCCTCCCCTCGTTTACTTTTTGAACTCAGTTTGGATACTGATTCTTGCAGGTCAGATGCTGTAGCTGGAGAGTATTTCCCATCAGCAGACCCTTTACCTCCTTGACCTTCAGACTCAGAACCCGAAGCTGAGCTGCTTTCAGATGGCGAGTGAGATGGAGATTTTTTTTCCTGCTTTTCATCTTTCTTCTTCTTCTTTTTCTTCTTTTTGGCAGCATGTCTTTTGTGTTTTTTGGATTTTACATCTCCCTCCACATGATCCACATGGTCTAAGAGGATAAAGTATTTAAAATAAGGATCAAATAAGAGTGAAATTACTCATCGCTTTCTAAGGCTAGTTTTTTTTGCGAGGATCTCTTACCTGTTGTTACATCCCTTTTACACTCCTCCTTCAACCCAGCATGATCTCCAGCTCCTGCAGCTGCTGCTAGTCTGGCGCTACAAACACAAGGAAAAATATGTTCACAAATTGGAGTAAGATACAAAATGATGGGAAATTTATTTCAAACTACAATTCTAGACCATTAACTATCTGTCAACATCATTATACTTTATTATATTTAAATATGATTATTAAGTATCATCTATCCATACCCACTTGTCTTACATGGACAAGTATAAATAGATGATAATTAAGTTCTCCTGACCTGGCTCTGGTGGTCCTGACAGGTCTCAGTGGAGGTGGTGGTTCTACGTCAGACTCAGCACCAGATTCTGAACTGCTCTCCTTTTCCCCCTTCCTCCTCCTCTTCTTCTTCTTGCTCTTGTGTTTTCTGTGCTTCTTGTTTTTCTTATGGGGCAGTTCATTCATTTCCTTTGCATTCAAGTCATCTTTCTCAGGTGTCTCATCCTCACCTGCACATGACACATGATTACATAATTAATTAAATTATTTATTTATTTATTGATGCTGCACATAAAATTAATAAGTACTTTTTTCTTACTTTGATTATCTAGAACGCGAACTGGTCTCAGAAATCCTATGTCAGCTTATCACAGTACACAGGGTAAAGTGATGTGTGGCTAAGGGGCATTGAATAATGCTGTTTATACATTTTAGAAAAAACTAATAACAAACCACACGAAAAACAGTACAGACTATTAGATAAGGGGAGTTTTTTTTCTTTCATCAGCAGCCCAAATGTGGCCAGTGTTCATTATTTCTGCATGTAAAGACCTAAGCTCCTCCTAAGTGAAAGTGAAACTGTGATACCTGTCCATCAAAGTGCCCAAATTCTGACAAAGGCACACTGTTGTAATACACTGACAGAAACAAATTTTAATATTAAAGCTGTGTGAGAACTGCAGTACATTCATTCATTTAGTAAAAGCAGTAAAATAAACTAAATCAAAATCAGTGAGAAATGAAATGACAGATTCCTTTGTGCCTCACTCACCTGAGGGGATGTCCACTGCACATTCCATTGTGCTGACACCCCAAATAAAGGCCCTCTTAATGTCACTGGTGCACCGCTTCCTCACTTGACACTGGGGAGGGAAACAAACATACTATAACTCAAGCAACAAAGAATGCTGCACCAATAGACAGATTTGAATAGATTTCATATGCACACCACAACAACTACTGTCATTTTCCCAATATTATATTCAACGTGCTGCTGCACATGCTGCTGATGCATGAGGTACCACACATTGCAACAACAGAATTGAAATGAATAGATCTGCAGCATGGATCTGCCTTATTATCCAATACCCAATCTACAGTTTGTAAACACACTTCACAAATGGTAAAAAAAAAAAAAAAAAACACACAAGAAATGTTCATATGAACAGTGGAACGTTACAATAATATTATTTTGTGATAACATATTGGCTTTCTTTAGTGACTAAATAAAATTGCCAAAGACAAAATAACCGCCTTAACTTTACTGGCTGGGATATAGCTTAGGGTCTAAAAAAGAATCATGGTCAAATAGCACTTGAATAAGAGCACTAATGGCATAAAAAAACATCCATCTACAACACCACAGCTGGACCATCTTCCAATCTCCTAGGATAGAATTCACTTCATTGAGACACAGTTTAGTGGGAGGCTGGACTAATAATGCAAACAAAAGCCGTACTTTAAATATCCAATTGCACAGATTAGTGGCCCTACCAGTCAACCTATCAAGATTTCCTTTCTCCTGTTTTTCCCCTTTTTTTAATTGACTCAAATCTCTCAAAGACAAAATACCAGTATCAATACTTACTTTACTGTTGGTCCCTATTAGGCACATATAGATTATATATTTTTAATCAAGATTTTAAAAGTCCAAACGTTGCGCTCGTCTGAGGAATGTAGTTGCCTTACAATGGTAATGACTTTGACACAACCAACATTATGCCACTATACATACATAACACGTGGGAACCACTGTTGTTCACAAAACAGGCAGTGGCGATTCAGTCTTAGATTCATTTTACAGCAAGCGCCTAAAGACTTTACTTACAGAAATCTATGAGCATCCACTAGGCAATAGTTACAAAACATCTGTAAACTACTAAAAACTGAGAATACCAGCATTTTAATAATATGCATCTAACACATTATGTGATCATTGTCCATTCATATAATGCTAAATATTGGTTAAAAGTAACATCGAGAGTTCAAGATCTGTTCAACACACACTATGTCGAAGTGTTAAATGACACAAAAATGCATTTCATTAAATTTTGTAGAAAAAAAACATAAAAATTGAGAAAATTTTGAACAAGACATTTCAATAACACGTTAGATAACGCTAGCCATTATCGGGCCTGCACCGCCATAGCTACTGTTAACATTCATTCACAGGTCGATGCTAGCTTATGTGCAATCACTTCACCCGTTTTTCTGGCTCTAAACTAGCTAGCTAGCTAACACATATATATACCAATGCCTTTATGTTGTTTAAAGAATTACTCTACTAAGTGCTGGTTATTTTGCATGCTTACCCGTCATACAACATATAAGCCAAACATGCTCCCTTCGTACCGCGGCCTAAGCGGCTAACGTTATTCACTTAACCTAACGTTAAGCTACCACAGCTAGCTAAGTTAGCATGCTCAGAGCAATTTAACTAGCTAGTTTGCTAAAACATTTAGCTGCTAGCTACTCGTTTCAACAAAGCAAGTTCGGTCGTTTATCACGACTAATGATTACCTAGTATGTAATTGCCCAGTTTATATTTGCTGGCTGCAGTCCTTGTGTAGTAATTTCCAGATGGCTAGAATCCTAAAATGTGCCAAACAATCGTTGAATATGCTACCCGTTAACGTTAGCAACCAACTGTTCCGCCATGATGGAAAAAGATATCCCAACATGCCATGCTGCGCGGTTTGAATGGCGGCGTCATTGTCGCCTAGGCAACTCCTCTCCACAATACCAGAGTGGATTTCGAAGGATATCTAAATAATATCATGAATTAATAATATAAATGTGTAGGGTCTCCTGATCTCAACTTCTTGTTTTGCCTTGTTTTTTTATTTTGTGTAGATCTTCTATACAAGAACTTAGTCAAGCTTTGTTACACTGGCCCTGTGTTGCAAAATGCTAAATTTCATGCGGACACATTTTATGAAATATACTTCATTTCCACAGCAGGTGTGCATCTAATGGCAACCTTGGGGATACAGCCCAGTTCTATTTTCAGTACTACATGTCCGAACCATCAAGAGAGGTGCCGATTAATATCCAACATATGCTCTAGCTCTTTGTTTACTTCTACAGTTCTTCCTTTGAGATTTTTACACGCCAGAAGATGCAGTAAATTTTCCTTAAGAATCCATTATGGAAGGTGCTGATCTTGGTGAAATAGAGTTAAGTACTAAATATGACCATGGGGCTAAGTCCCAAGAGTTGCTTTCAGCTTGGGGTAAGAGTTGAGTCTCACCTCAGTCTTTTAATCACTCGGGCAGTATTGTTCTACTCAGTCCTCCTTCAGGTCTTGTTCCTTTTGAATCCTGAGTCTTTTCATTTGTCTGATCTAAGTCCAATGATTTCATATGTCTTAAACATTTCTAATAGAAGATTTCTACTTTAATATTTATGAAGATTAAACTTTTAGCCTGAAAGATCTCAACCGGAAGTGCCATTGTTGCTGTTCTGCATGTCAGTTGTTGTCGGTGCGAGTCGATATTGCGCCTCACTACTCAGTGTTATGTATGTAGTTACTTAAAAATACTTTAGCAGTTGAGAAACATGAAGAAGCGGTTTAACATCAACCTGGATGATTCTGCTTTCTCTAAAGAAAGAACACCGGTCAGTGTTTTCCTAGAGATTAGCTACCTAAGAATTAGCCGTAGCAACGTTAGCTTTAGTTAGTTAGCTAGCTAACTAACATGCTTTTCAGCTGGTATTTACAAATAAAAATGTTTAATTGCTTGCCAACCTTACTTCATGATTATCGAGTCTTACAGAAAACATGTTACTGTTTTTCAGCCAAAGCCGCAGTTTATTCCTTCATCCAAAGGAGAACAGAAAGCCTCCACTGCATCTTCAGCAAAGTCTGCTCCTGGGACAGTGGACCAACCCTTGTCTTATGCACAATATGTAGTCCAGAGTAAAAGCAACGTGGCTGATCCACCTCAGAGACCAGCTCCGTCCAAACTACCCACGTCTGAAGGTGCTGCTGTTAGCAGTCTGAAGCAAAACGAGACTGGTTCATTGTCCTTTTCAACAGGAAGATCTGAAACAGCTCAGGATAGTGTTAAAGTGACTGAAGGTGGATCTGAAGGAGTTAAGACGAGTGAAGAGACACAGGTGGCTGACACAGAACAAAAAGATTCTCAAAAGTCAGATCCAAGTCTCAGTCTGGGTCCTAAACCAGTGGGATCTGGGAGCAGCATTATTGTTAGTCCTCGACAGGTAAGCTTCAGAATGTGGACGGTCAGGCTCTTACCCCGCTTCTGTGGATTGATTTGCACAGGCATCACATCACATGTTTGCTCTTACTTATTCAGAGGGGAAATCCCATTCTGAAGTTTGTGAGGAGTGTCCCGTGGGAGTTTGGAGATGTTGTACCAGACTATGTCTTGGGCCAGACAACATGTGCTCTCTTCCTTAGGTGGGTTTTTATGCTTCAAGAACAGTGTGGATGTGTGTGAGATCCTGAGATGATACTTTGTTTTATGCATTGATTTCGTGTTGTTCGTGCTGCATTCCTTGTGATGAACACTGACATTTGTATTAGTTCGTAGTGTTGGTGGCTCTGCACTCATATATTTTTTTTCTGATGTGATGTGATATTGGATTTGGCCCATCAAGTCTGAGGTATCACAACCTTAACCCAAACTATATCCACGACCGCCTCAAGCAGCTTGGACAGACTTTCAGCCTCCGTGTCTTACTAGTTCAGGTGGATGTGGTAAGTACAATGAAATATTGTAATCAATACACTGACCTTGGCATTCACAAGTTATGTTATGTTAAATGATGTTAATTTAATCACTACTCTCTGGCACAGAAAGTGCTACATCTTGAACAATAGCGTTTTAACTTATTAACGGTTACATTCTTTTTGTTGGTGTTGTTGGTGCATTCTTCACTATTAGAGGTCAATTAATAAATGTTTTGGGCTCAGATTGGACTCAGAAAAGCATTTCTGCAAGAAAGAGTCAAGTAATGTTGATGCTCTATTAAAAACTCATCACAATGTTTTTTGTGAGGAAGAAACATGTCAGTGGTGTGTTCATTGATGTGTTTTTAATAGTTTGTGAACAACAATGGATGTCTATGGCACAGGCGAATGATTATTCATATTTCAGACATGTGAATTAATGTTGTTATGTTATGTCCTACGTTAGAAAGATCCTCATCATGCATTAAAGGAGCTGGCTCGCATTTGCATCATGGCGGACTGTACTCTTATATTGGCTTGGAGGTAAGACCTGCAACAGATTGCCAAGAAGAATGAACTATTTGTTGAAGGGCACAGACATTTACAGAGTGTGCTGGGGAACTGTTTTGATTCTATATTTTGATTTGTGAGTGATATTGATTTGCTAGCAAAAGACAAGTGTAATCAGGAGCTGAAAAAGGATATTTCCATTTTATAATTATGTAATGCATCTTTGGGTTTGTAATGGGTAGGTAATGTCTTCCATAGTAGAATAATCATTTATAAATATGTTTGTTTATTCTGGCCATGATTAATAGGTAAGAAATTACATCCTAGTCTAACTAGCCCTTGATAAGTTAGTGCCTGACAAATAAACTAAGAAAGAAAATCCTAATATTTTTGTTTTATTGATTTGGCAGTCCAGAGGAGGCAGGGCGTTACCTGGAAACGTATAAATCATATGAAAAGAAACCAGCAGACCTGCTGAAGGAGCAAGTTGAAAAAGATTATCTGTCAAAGGTGTGTCGGATTCACTGTTTTCTGTTGTTTCTATTTTTTATGTGATACATTTGACAATTTGAAAAATATAGATTGCATTTTAATGTAACTATAATGCAATCATATAGAAACTAGGGAATTAATCTGCAATTTTAAAAAGGTCTTGCAGTCTTTGGTCTTTGTACAACGCAATGCTGATTGGAATTTAATGTTTGTTTTTAAGGTTACAGACTGTCTGACCACTGTTAAGTCCATAAACAAGACTGATGCCATTACCTTGCTGTCCACTTTCTCTGTGAGTACAACTGTAAAAAAAGAACAGTATTTTCACTCCATTAGCTTCTTTTTACGGCAGATATTAATCCTCACATTGAAGCTGTCATTCGTGTAAACTGAATTAATCTAGTGATGTTGTTGAGTGATGTTCTCATAGCTAATGAGCCTTTTTTACAGTCTATTGAAGGGATCATCAATGCCTCTAAGGAAGACCTAGTTCTCTGCCCAGGCCTCGGACCACAGAAAGTGAGTAAAAATACACATGGATGATGTGAATATACACAGGGTTGATGGAACATTTGTTAAATTATTATGCTGACATTTTCTGCTTCCAGGCGAGGCGACTCTATGATGTACTGCACAAACCGTTCCTCAAGTCAAAAACTAAAGACAGCTGAAACTTCTGACCAACAATATGAGACATGCTCCTGTAAACTGTGTGAATCAGTCATCACATCCAACATACTTACTAAATCCTACAAAAAACTACAGATACAAACCTTTCAAGTGTTGGAGCTGCAAATTGTACGGCTGTATTATGGTGTGATATAATTTGTTCATAAAGATTTTGTATGAAAATAAATATTTTTTTAATCTTTCTTCTACTTTTTTTGTTGTTTTATTTCCATTGTGAAGTAACCGTTGAGACCCTATTAAACCCTGTTGCTAATAATAATACAAAGGAATACATCAAATAAGTTAATGGCAGCTTAATATATATATTAAACTTACTTGAATACAGAAATTGAGCTTTTTGATTATTTGGATTACTGATCTGCTTTAAATAAACTTCAGTGTACATGTTTATTTGAATGTTTGTCAATTTTGCAGTACCGGTTTTTGAGTATTATAAAAGCAGGAACAAGAGTTACTGTACCGTTTAAAATCATGTGAGTGGATCGTCTGGTTTGCATAGCACAGTGCTGCTTTTAGTACTCCTCGGAGATTCCCGTTTTACTAGTTTACTAGTATTGTTTTCAGTAATTAATAAACGCCATAAAAAGCAAGTAAACAGCACTCAGTTTACAAAGACTTCTCAAAGTGTAAATTAAGCGACACATACGTGGTGTTTTTTACTATAATATCAACTGCACATCAGAGCAACATAGTGGTCTTCTGATATTAGTGGTTTCTGATACGATCACCTCGTACAAACGTTGCCAAGAAATGCTCGCTGTGTCGGTACCTTTCTCTCCAAGTCAAAGTCTCGGTTTTCACGACAGTCCCTGAAGGCACTCTAACTTTATGTGACGTAAAACAGGAAGTGCTCGCTGTATCCACGCCTGCCGGAGTTTTTATTGTACACACCGGTGTTTGTTTTTTTACTTTACTTTTACCTACTCAGTGACCTCGTGGAAAGGTTTCTGTAGTTTTTTTTTATACGAAACCAAACAAGCAGACATGCAGGCGGAGAAAGAAGATGAGGACGATGCATCTCCCGAAGAGTATGTTGCTCTTTGCGATTTCACTGGAAGTGGCAGCGACCAGGTTAGAGATCCGCACAGACTTCAGGCACCGCAGTGTCGGGGTGTTATTAGGGCTAACCGTGTCGCCCTTTGCTTCACAGCTCAGTTTTAGCAGCGGCGACAAACTGCTTGTGCACACCAAGCCTTCATCAGACTGGTGGTGGGCAGAGCTGCAGGGAGTCACAGGTTATGCTCCTGCGAGCTACCTGCAACCTGATGGTGCTGAGGAGGAGGAGGAGGAGGAGGAGGACACCTCCCTACAGGACCCATGGCAGGATGAAGAATACTTCGGCAGTTATGGGACACTGGTTAGAAGCATGAAAAAAAAAAAACACATAATGTTTTGCATGTCTCGGTGTGTTGCACACATTGCTACTTTTAGGTATACTGTACAACTGCAGCCCTCATGCACGCAGTCATGCATTTCTCTGTGATAGCTGCAAAAGTCAACATGCACAGACTTAAATGTACTTGAACTTGTGTTCAGAGAGCGACAGAAACAGTACATGTGAACTCACTATGTGTCCTGACTTGTTACATTTACTGGTATACTGCTCTTTATTAATGTCACCAATTCACATCACTCATAGTGTTTTATTTCATTTTGTTTAATGATACAGAAGCTTCACTTGGAGATGCTGTCCGACAAGACTCGCACTGAGGCGTACCGGCAGGTTATCTTCAGCAACAGTGCTTCTCTGAGGAATAAGGTGGTGATGGACCTCGGCTGCGGGACTGGCATCATCAGCCTGTTCTGTGCACAGCTGGCACAACCCTCAGTGGTAATGGAAATGCCTGATAAACTAGTAAACTCTTAAATATATACTTACAGTGGCCAGAAAAAGTATGTCACCCTTTTGGGTTTCATAGTTTTCTGCAATAATTTGTCATAAAATGTGCTCTGATCTTCATCTAAGTCTTTATTGAGAACAACCACAAAAGATAATATGGATAAGTGGGAAAAGTATGTGAACCCTTGGAATTAATTACTTTGTTCCAGCGATGCCTTCAAATGTTTGGCTGTCATTTGGATGTGTTTTTTTTTACCACATCCTCTGAAACTGCCTTTTTTTTTTTTAATTCAAAGGGTTCACGTGCTTTTTCCACTAGTACTTTGAGGTTTTTATAGTTCTCAATAGACATGAAAGGTCAGAATTTGCTTTGTATTATTACTTTAGGCACATTTTATTTGTTAATACTTTTGACTTAGATGAAGATCAAATCACTTTTTATGACAAATTAATGCAGAAAACAATGAAATTCCACTCTATATACAGACACTATGGCTGTTGGTTTGGACGCTGTGTACAATCCCACCTTAACCTAACAAACTGCAAAATGTTCATCCAGCTCTTCCTTGTATTAGGGATAGTAATTGCATTTCTAATTTCCACGTATGGAGAGAAATGAAACTATCAGTATGTTAGTTAAATCTGACTCACATATTAACTTAAACTTATTTTTTGCATTGCATTTGCATACTTTGGTTTTATATCCCTGTGTAGTACCGTGTGTCTCAGTCTGTGTGGCTAGTTTGAGCCTTTTTGTATTCATCTAATTGAGTTTATAACCAATATTAAATAAAATATTCAATCCAGAGAAACTCTGCCAAATAAACCCATATAGGAACATTTCCATAGCTCTACTGCCATCTGCTGGGCAAGGAGTGCTACTATATTGTGTGAACAGTATGGTGTGCTGTATATACAGTGTCAGTTAACCTGAATTCCTGTATCTGTGGTGCTGTAGGTGTATGCTGTGGAGGCGAGCTCTATGGCGGCATACACCAGACAGCTGGTTAAGCAGAATGGATATGAGGAGGTAGTCGTGGTGCTCCAGGGGCGAGCTGAGGAGATCGAGCTGCCTGAGCAGGTGGACGTTTTGGTGTCTGAGTGGATGGGTAACTGCCTGCTGGTAATAATGTCACTGCCGACACTTTTACTACTAATACGCTATAGCATGAAGACGTTTGCATTCTGGATAGGTTATGTCAGCAGTATTACAGCTCTCTGCTGTAAGTATGTATAAGAAGACACAAAAACATACATTTCCAGGTTTGAAAATATAAATGTAACATCTTCTTTTTGGTCTAGTTTGAGTTCATGGTGGAGTCAGTTCTGCTGGCCCGGGACCGTTGGCTGAGGGAAGGTGGGGTGATCTGGCCTTCATCTGCAGCCCTCACGCTGGTGCCGTGTCAGGCCGACAGCTATTTCTCAGAGAAAATGGCCTTCTGGGAGCAGCCCTATGGCCTGGACTTCACCCCTCTTCAGTAAGGGCCATTAGTCAGCTGTTCTCAGTGAACAGCTGACTAATGTCTTGTCCTGTCTCACTTGTTTTTACCGTTTTGCACATATACTCACTGAGTGATGAATAACATTTTTCAGTACAAATTTGCAATGTGTTCGATTAAGATGTGCACAAAAAAGGTTTCACACGTTTTAGGAAGATGCTCCAGGTGCGGCAACTAATCTTAGCAATAAAATCACTGTAAGCAACACGTGAACAATTGTACATCAGTCACCAGAGTGATTAATTTTATGAGAATAAACGTTATCTATGCGTCATTCTTGCTGTTGTAAATAGTTAAATAGTCCTGGCAAACGAGCTCACATTTTTTGCCAGCTTTTCATTTAGCCTTCAGCCATATCTGATGAATTGTGTTTACTTGCACCAGTATCATGGTTTCGGTCACATGCTGCTTTTGTTCATATTCACTGTATGATGTTTACATGGGGCAGGACAAATCATAATAGTATCTAGTATCTGGTTAGCTTCTCCATGGTGTTTAATGGCATTTCATTTCTACAGGCCTTTGGCACACCAGGAGTTTTTCACCAAACCCAAGTTCAGTCACCTCATTGAGCCCAACGACTGCCTCTCCGCTCCGTGCGATGTCATCTGCTTGAACATGTACACTCTGCAAGTGAAAGACCTGGAGGTGCGGGATCCATTTCACAATCTGAACTTGCTACATCCTATAAATGTTGAAATTTGAACCTAATGTGAGTCCACCTAACACAGTTTCATTTCTCAGGAAATGAATGGCCAGTTTCATTTTTGTGTGGAAAAGCCTGGTGTTTTCCACGGATTCACTGCCTGGTTCACTGTTCATTTCAAAAGCCTCGAGGAAGGAGGGACAACAGTGGAGCTAAACACGGGACCAAACTCTGAGTATAACACAAACTCAATTCAAATAAGCAAAATTAGTGAATGCTCAACATACAAATTTTGTGGTGTCTGACTACATGATCTCCATACCTGACAATAACAGCAGACCCCCTTTCTCTTCAGGCCGACACACTGGAAGCAGACTCTATTCATGCTTGACAAACCAGTGAGTGTTTGTGCAGGAGACTCAATCAGTGGAACCATTCTGCTGCGCAGGAACCCCGTCTGGAGACGCCACATGACCGTTACCTTGAACTGGAACATTAGCAGCACAGGGGAAACCGACAGCTCCCAGGCAAACAGCTAATATATCAGATATATGAGTAATCCATTGACTGCATCTGTTGTAGATAGTTTTATTTTGTTTTATAGCATTGCGGTTACAGTTTTCCATGCAGTGTATCCCACATTAGCACATTAGCCTCCATACTTGACATTTAACTGGTACATGGTTTTCTCTGTGTCTATAGGTTGGAACAAAGACTTTCCCCATGTGGAGGTGACAGACACTGGAAAAGCTACTACAGACTCGGATGAAGCAAAAGCAGGTCAGCAGGGAAGAACTCATGTGCGTACAATGAACTGCAGAGCACTACTGGAACTTTGACATACATGCTTATTGGACTCAAACAGTGTTGTTTTAGACATATTTATGGTGTCAGGTACTGCTGCAGTCCTGCACACTACGGTTTTAGATTTGGATTTTTACTCTTTGTGCATATTGTTCCACAATTAGAATTTAGTTCACATTATAATATGTACAAGTGCCGTATATGCACATAGGCTCGTATTGATTAAAAAGATGTACTTCAAATTACAGTGCCTAAAATTATTACACTATTTTCTTTTCTTTTTTTTCAATGTGACTGAAATGTTACAGATGTTAATTTGCCTCATGAGTTAAAATCTGCATTAAAACCAACATCGTATTACACAATAAAATTAATTGTTCTAATTACAAACAAATATACACTTAGTAAACTTTTGTTGATATAAATTACATAAAATCTTTTTTTTAGTTCATCAGCTATACATTTTTGTTCTTTCTAAATTATTTTCTCTTGGTTTTATTTGTGAGATGTTATTACATTTATTATAACACCATTACTGTATGAGTTGATGCACCTTCAGTCATCACTCTGTCTTACTCTTAGCTTTTGATCTGGAGCGTGTGTTAACCTCAGAGGATGAAGGCTGAGTGGGTAAGGATTCAGGAGGAGGAGGTCTGGAGAGGGGGACGAACAGCGGCGGTTTGACAACTTTGACTTTAACCTCCTTACTCTTGTCCTTTTTCTGTCTCAAGTGTTTATCACAGTGGTTCACAAACGTGTCCAGCTTGACAAAAGTCTTGTTGCACACTTTGCAGTGGTAAGGCCGCTGTCCCTTCTTGAGGCGTATGTGCAGCCTGATGTATGAGGACCGTACGAAGGTGCGGCAGCAGACGCCACACTTCAGATCGTCCTGGCTACATTGTGTTTTCTGGGGCTTGGCTAGTGATGGAGCCGACGCTGGCACTGGTCTGCTTTGGCCAGAAGACTCTTGAGCCTTGTGAGTGAGCAGGAGCGACAGAGAGCGGAAACCTTCACCACACTGCTCACACTTGTACGGCCGCTCCCCCGTGTGCAGACGAACGTGTGCCAGCAGCCCGGCCTTCTGGGTGAACGACTTGTCACAGTACGTGCACTTGAAGGGCTTCTCGCCTGTGTGGAGCCGGCGATGGGTCTTCAAATGCGAGGCGCGGCCAAAGGTCTTGCCACACTCCGGGCATTTAAACGGCCTGTCCCCGCTGTGGATTATCTTGTGTGCCATCAGGTGGGAGGACTGATGGAAGTACTTGCCACAGGTGCTACATCTGTACTTCCTCTCCTTGTTGTGGGAGGAGAGGTGAAGGGTCAGGTGGGCGGAGGAGATGAACGTTTTGGAGCACAGGCTGCAGCTGTGAGGGTCCAGCCGGATGCGCCGGTGTGGCCGCCGACCGCTGGGGAGGCTGCTGCCCGCCCGGCACGACGGACATTTGGACGGATTGTCCGCTTTGTGCTCACGCTGCTGTTTAGAGGGGGCTGGAGTGTCTGTCGAATCAGGGTCAGAGTCGGGCTGTGGCAGGCTGAAACTGCATCCACAGTCTGAGCACTGCACAGACTGCTGGCTTTTATCACTGGCTTTATCCAGCATGGTGGCTTCAACGTCACGTCGTAGTGACATCTGCAAGGAATAAACAGATGATTGTTATCATTCACAGCAGTATAACTGAGAGCAGACATGCATTAGAAAAGTGTCAACCTGTGCTTATTATTATCAGCTTAATGACACTGTTAAATAAATGCACACTGAACAACAGCCCCCCCCCCCCCCCCCTCCCCCGTGCAAGTCTGAACTGGTGTAATTATAATTCTTAGCACTGAGCTGCGTCGCAGGCCGAGCTCCCTGAACAAGCAGCAGCTCCGTGGAGGACGCGGGTTACAGCACACGAACACGTTCACATACCGCGTTCGTTGTTCCTGAGCACATGTGCTCGGACCGGAATCGAGAGCGCAGGTGAGCGTCGAGATGAGAGAAACGGATGAGACGGGTTGGTGCAGCGCGCACCGAGCGTCCTGCGCCTCCCTGCCGGAAGTTCAGCGACGATGATGACGACGACGACGACGATGAGCTGCAGCGCCACCCGGCGGGCGGCGGAACAACACCGTTAGTTTCGTTTCATCGGAGTAAACCAAAGAAACCATGAGTCGTTACCGCTGTTTGCTTAAGTTTTCTTTCACGCGAAATCAGCTAAAGACCGGTGAGAAACGAAAGAAACCGTTCGTGACGTGTTTTTTGGGGCTGGACTACTGCATTTATAACCACTTGATCCCAGTAGATCTGACACTGCAGTAGAGGAGCTGATGCGACCCTTCAGCTGACAGGACTGAGGTACTGTATCTCTTATCTATTATCATTATTATTATTATTATTAGTAGTAGTAGTAGTAGTAGTAGTAGTATGTGGTACTTTAAAAAGGCTGTTGAGCAACTGTGCACTCATATTTTTGTACTATTTCATACTTTGCACATGCATATTTATTTATTATGTGATGTATTTTGCCTACTTTTGCATGACTCAATCCCAAACTACAGACTCAGTGTTGTTTACTGTAGTTTACAGGATGTTTTATTTTTATAAACCAGTACTGTAGCAGTGGAGGAGCCTCAGGTAAAAGTGTGAAAACCAACAAGCCGTGTGTACTGTTAGACATGAACAAAGGCTTCATGGAGCCCATAATTATTACCAGTTCCACCACAGTGATTTCATATGATGCCAGTAAAGTGCTTTTGTCATTGTGACCCTCCAACAGCATCCCACTCAGGAAGGATGAGTCTGAAGACAAAGAGGAAGTCTCGGTGAGTTGGGTTATATTAAGACACTGTCATTGTGTTAAATAGAGAAGCCAACACATCGAATCAAATTGAATAAAGCCTCCAGAGAGTGCATCAATAGAGATTTCCATTCCACTGTACTGACCAACCTTGTTCTTCAAAGCAGATATCATCAGGGCCCACGTTTAGCACAGATATCTCTGAATCACTTCGAGGAAATTGTGCTGAGAGTCTATAAAATATTCAGATGTAAGAACCTGTGTGGCTAGATCTCCTGAGAAAAATACTTACAGGAAATGGAAAAGTCACGGCGTGCTGTTGGTTAATTCTGCCTCGCTGCTCTGGTAACATCCCATTGACAAATGTTCCTGCAGTATTTGTAACCACGTCATGGTTGCAGTGATGTAGCAGAATGTGGTTTTGATGCATTATCACTGTAGAAGCCTCAGACACTGATCAACTAAATAATAATTATGCTGTATTAAATCCACCTGATCTGGTGGTGTTATCTTTATCTGTCGACACACCCAGATTTTCTGAGGCATACCTAAAGTCTTCCTTCTGGCTATGCCAGGAGTGTGTGTGCTATCAGTAACTCCAGGAACACCAGAGAAACCAGTTATTTACCCATATGCATCATCACTTTTCTTTGATTTCACACTTCATGGTGAAGAATTGGAGCATAACTCCTAAAATTGGACGAAACTTAACATCACCCACTTTGGAGTGAGTTGCTCACCTCATTGCCCTGATTTCAAGTCAAGCTCTTCACCTTGTTACAAAATACTTTACATCTGGATAAAACCTGAATCTAATCCCGATTCTTCATACATGAATTAAGTTCATCCTGCTGCTTTGTTTAGAACGTCGTTCGGGGCAACAGCACCGCCCTTCATCGACTACCTGAAAGATATTCTACGGCGTTATCCTGATGGTGGACAGATTTTGAAGGTTGGTACATTGCCCACATGTCAAACACTGCTTATAATAATGACTTTATTATAGATTTCATGCTGATGTCCAATTGACACACAACCTAATAATAGCATCTATATTGATTTCACAAACCAGGGCTTCAGGTACCAACTTGGTCTGCTTGGTGCTAAATATGATTACATTTATTTATTTTGATGGAACAATCAATTTTAAAGCTTTGAGTGTTTCCAGGAGCACAGTGGCCAACACCTGGGAAATGTAACAAGTTTTGAATCAGCATAACTCTTCCCCGAGTTGGCCATCCAACAGTGAATAACACACTAACAGAAGTTTAAAGTCCTCTGCAGAGACAGGACAACCTGGCAGAAAGACAAATATCTCAGTCATACTCAATCATTCAGGCATTTATGGTAGTGTTATTAGATGACACTACCTACTTGAAGTTAAGTTGCCTAAACAACTGTTAATAGACTCTGAGAGCATGAGGGAAACAATTCTCTGAACTGATAAGACAAAAACTGTTTCCTCTGACAGAAACTCCAAGAATTAGGCTTATGATCAAGTTCAGATCAGATTCTTTAGTAAACTGTGCTATAGGCTGAAGACATTTGGGTTTAGGATCAGGATATAAAATATGAATGATATGAATTTCAGAATTTTTTGGATGCACACCTTTTGGTGAGTAAAAGTATTGTAACATGTGACTGTTTCTTGTTTCCCAGGTACAGTGTGTCCTGTGAGATTCAAACAATAACTAGCTCTAAATCCTCTCCTCTTGGTTTTAGCCTTGATTATACCATCGTCTGGAACTGGCTTACTAATCATTATGATGCTATAACTTATAATGATAGCTGCAGGATAGTGTACAGAAAGACCTGTTATGCTAATTTACAGAGAAATAAATTCAAACTAAAGTCTTTGTCAAACACTTTTCACTGAGAAATGTAAAAATAATCTCCAAAATTAAAAAAGGAAACAAGTGAATAAAACATAAAACTTCAAGAGTCATGCTAATAATAGGAAACATCCAATTTTCCCCTCCATGTGGTATAGTGCATGTAGCAGATCAGCAGATGAAGTTTTAAGAACAAATAATTGTTGAATGGAACACAGCACATTTAGTCTAAAAACAATAACAAAGGAGAAAAAGTAACAGAAAGTTCCAATAGGATAGAAGAACGAATAACATTAAAGTAAAAACAATTCCCAACTAAAAAACATGTTTCACACCTGTAAAGAAAACTCAAGACTCAAGTCAAAACCAATGAAAAATGGAAAGAAATATAAAGGAATTAAAAGTCAACTATGGAAGAATTGGAATGGAAACTAAAAATTAGTTTTTAATTTACCATTCAGTAGTTTGCCATCTTTTACCAGAGCCCTCTGTGGCATTATGATGGAGGAAATTTGAGGAAAACAGGATATAACTATAACTAATAACTATAAATAATAATATTTTAGAAATGGTTGTTTTAGATCCAATGGTGTGCTGAATGCTGTCTCTAGAGATATGTAGCGTACAGATTAGAGGTGTACAATATTGATATGTTTATTGATTCCCTGAAACTGGAAAGAGATAAAACCACCAACTCAGTCGACACAGAGGCTGAAACGGGTGAAGGCAGTGGAGCGAAAGACTGCGAGTCTGCAGCTGAAAGTGGTCGCGTCAAAGGGGAGTAAATAAGATGGGAGGTTGTAACAAAAAGACACCAGTGTTTTAATGAGAATGTTAATAGCATATTTTCTTCCTCTTCTTTTAGTTTAACACTAAGGGAATGGCTGTCAGGGATCCTTCTGTTGTGTTAAATATTGGAAAATAAACTAAAATAAATAAGTTTTAAAAAAAAATCTCCAGTGTGTGATAGTGTGATGTCATATAATGAGTTTAACAGAAAAGTTTTAACATAACCATGTGCAACCATTTAAAACATGAGATATTATTATTCATTGATCAGCAATTTATTATGTTTAAGTTCCACATAGGCTTCATATTCCTACAGTTCAGTGCAGCCAGACATTTTTCTTAAGAATATTATAAAGAGATACTAAAATAATAGAAGCGGTAACATTAGTAAACAGTCAAAGTTAATTAGTTAATAAATGGATTGTTGCAAGCAGGGAAATGATGCTTAATTTATTCATATTTGAGTTATTTTGTATTAAACAGTACACAGTTTACCACCAGCAGCCTATTCTGTGACTAAATCTGCTCATGTGTAATGTGTCTGTAATCTGTAATGTGATTTTTAGTAAAACCCCTACATCATACTGTACTTAGCATAGCCTTTTAGCCTTTTAGCTGTATTTAACCAACAAATTAAATTAATTATTGCTGCATTTAATTTATTTTTATATAACCTGTTCAGAACAGTTTTAAAATTGCTGTTTACAGTTGCTCTGACTGAATAGTTAGCTGATTGTTATATAAAATATATGGTGACAGAAGATAAAGCAGAGATGGGGACTCGAGTTGCACTTAAGTCACTCATACAGAGACCAGTTCTGAAATGGAGACAGGCTTATTATTACATGATGTCACCAAGCTCTGTGTACAATAAGGATGATGGCTTTGGCCTGCTGAGATCATTTAATCATTCACTTCATTTGTACGCAGGAGCTGATTCAAAATGCAGATGATGCTCAAGCCACAAAAGTGGTTTTCATCCACGATGAGAGAAGCTATGGGACTAAGAGCCTTTGGACAGAAGAATTGGGAAAATACCAAGGTATGCACATTTTTAATGTTTACTAATGTTAAATAAATTAACAGTTCAGGAGGCTTGTTGCTCTAATAATATGAAGTGGAGATTGAACTAACAAATACAATGCTTGCCACCTTTAAGTGGATATATATACTGTAGATTGTTTAGTTAGTGCAGGTTGTAGCCAGTGGATGACACCCATCTCTCCTCATCAGAAACTGTGACCATTGTTAACTCCCTAAAATATTTTACACACAAATCTGAAATTGTAGAAATTAATAATTTATAATTTATTAAATTAATAAAAATGTTAACTTTGGTATTCCCATTAGTGCATGGTATACAGCTATTAGTGTCTTATGGTACAAAAAGAGAGCCGTTTTTACAACTCTCCAGTGGCAACATGGTTAAAATAGTACGTTACAGTGTACTGGATTTAAGCGTTGCATCAAAATGTTGACATACAATTAATTAAATGTATGCTTTCTTAAATATAGTAGTAATAAAAAGTATACATATTGACCTAAAAGGCTTGGTTTTACATGGTCTTGTTTTAATGCAAGAAAAGTCAGTAAAGTAGAGGCATAACCTGACATCATAGGCACTTTTCTATGGAACTCATTTCTTTGTTTTGCAAAGGTCCTGCTCTCTATGCCTACAACAATGCTGCATTCACTGATGATGACTGGGAAGGGATTCAGATGGCAGGGAGGAGTGTCAAACGCAATGACCCAAACAAGGTTGGAAGATTCGGAATCGGCTTCAACTCTGTTTATCACACAACAGGTGAATTATGCGCAGCTACCCAATACATAATAGTTTAATTTAAGTTTTAGACCTTAAAGAACACACATTGTAAATTAATGGCACAATATATGTTTAATTTTGTCTGCAGATGTGCCAGGTATATTCAGTTCAGGTCACCTTGGCTTGATGGACCCCCAAGAAAAAGTATTTGGAGATAGAAATGGAGGATTTCGCTGGTCTTTGGATGATGCTGAACACCAAGAAGACCTGATGACCATGCGTGATCAGTTCCAACCTTTTCAAGATATAGTTTCGCTTGTAAGCGGACAAGAATGGTCAAAAGTTGTGATGGAGGATCAGCACTTTGATGGGACAATTTTCAGATTCCCCTTGCGTAATGAGGCATCAGATATTTCAGATAACATATATGACTCTGACAAGGTGGTTGAGCTTTTTGATAGCTTCATTGCAGATGCAGACTTAAGCCTACTGTTCCTCAAATATGTCACCTCTGTGTCATTAATCCATGTTAACATACATGGCACCGCAAACACCAGACTCGAAGTGAAATCCTCAGTGCTCCCAGGTGTCGCTCTGGAGTCAGAAGACAAATCCGTCGTCGAGGGCTTGACAAGGTTCAAACGGATAACCCTCGACTCGGAAGACCACCAAGAAAGAAAGTGGCTTGTTACAACATGCACCATGAAGGAAGGCAATGTAGACAATCTTGATTCACTTGCAAAAAAGTTGAGCTTTTTCCCTCGAGTTGACTTGGCATTCCCCTGTGGTGAGAAGAGAGACTGTGCCGAGAGCAGGCTGAGCTGCTTTCTCCCCCTCCCGAACAATGAATCCAACAAGACAGGGCTCCCGGTCTATATCAACGCCTGCTTTGGTCTCACAGACAACAGAAGACACATCAAGTGGCAAGAGGAAGACCAGAAGCACGACGAGCACGCTGTGTGGAATGAATTGCTGATGAAGGAGCTGCTCCCGCAGGCATATCTCATGATCATTCAAGATGCCATCAAACTAGCTCAACAGTCGATCCTTCCTGTCTCTTCCGTGTACGACCTGTGGCCAGATATCGCCCAGGTACAGCACAAAGACAAATGGTATGCCATAGCTTTGGATGTTCTTGATCAGTTATTCAGACAGAATGTGGCCGTCCTCTCTCTTGCCAAAGATGAAAGAATGTTCATCACTCCATCAGAAGCTGTGTTCCCCTGTAATGGTCCAACAGGCTCTGACATATTAGCTGCCATTAAAAGGACTTTGGTTTCCTCTGGAGAAAATCTTGTCACATTGCCAGGCAGTGTTGATAGAGCACTAAAAAAAGCCTATCCGCACCTCAACACCCTAAAAAAGGTGACACCAACTTTCCTGAGGAAAATTCTCCACAGGATCAACGTGACCAACATCTCGAAAGATGACAAACTCTGTCTTTTGGAGTACATTCTGAGTGATGGAGAATACAGCGAACTTAAGGGTCTTCAGCTGCTCCCACTCAGCAATGGCTCTTTCAGATCTTTCACAGACAGAGAGGAGGACACTGCTTTAATTGACAGTGAAGAATTTCCAAGGTAGGGTTGTAACTTTTGGATTATAAAATAAAAATTTTATAAGACATGACAATTTTTTTTGTTATCTGAACAATAAACAAAAATCTTTTTTTGTGCAGAATTTTGCTACCGTGCTGCAAACACCTCTTCATCGCAGATGATCTCAGTCCAGCCTGTAGAACCCACCTGAAAGAACTAGCGAGTCAAAGTAATACCTACATGTCATATGCATTTCTTCCATACTACACCTGCCTAAAATATTTGAAATTTCCTTATTCATTTATGTTGAATTTTTGAGGCACATTCTTGGTAAGCTTGCGAACTTGGCTAAACAGATTTTGACTTTGGTATGTTTTTCCAAAACTTGTGTTTCAGATTTGTTCAAGGTCATCAAAATTGATGCAAACCAGGTGGCTGAGTATACAAGGAAGTATTTACCACTAGACTGGAAGCAGACGAGTGCAGGGCTTGTTACCTGGGACATCAGCAACAGTCAACATCCACCATCAGACTGGCTCCCGCAGTTCTGGAAATATCTGAACAATCACTTCTGTGAGTTAAGTCGATTCTCTGGATTACCATTAATACCTGTCCGTCCCCTATCTGGCAGTCAGCCTGTGTCACTAGCAAAGCTCCAACACAACACAACCCTCATTTTCCAGAAAAATAAACAGATTAGTTTGCCAGACCAAATAGCTCAATTGGTGAACAAAGTCGGTGGTACAGTGGTGGGAGAAAACAAATGGCTCAAGCACGAAGACCTAGAGTCTTACGTGCTGTCTCCATCTCCAAGTAGTGTCCTGAAAGTGTTGATGAATGTAGACTCTCAGCATCTCATCACCAAAGAGCTCAAGGCTGCCTCTCACAGAGCACGAGAAGAACTGAAAAATTATCTCTCCCATCTTGATTCTCCGGCATGGAGTGAGAAAGATTTACTCTCACAGCTACCTCTCTTTCAAACCATGAAAGGACACTGTGTTGCATCTCAATCAAAACAGGCTGTGCTTCTCATTTCTGGCCTAACATTACCAACAGAGCTGCCTATGCCTGATTCAGTGGTGCAGTGTGCTTCCGAGGCTGATCGTAGACTGTTACAGCTGCTCAAAGTGGATCTTTTGGACACAGCTGATGCAGCCGTCCTCCTTATAGACTGTGTTGAGAAAGGGGCTTGCAGCAAAGAAGACACAGAAAAAATCATGACTTGGATTTTACAGCATGGCAAAATCCTTTTCTCCCAAAGCCAATTATTGAAACACAGATGCAAGGACTTGAGCTTTATTAAAGTGAACGGAGTGCTGAAAAAGACCTCAAACTTTTTCAATCCAAGAATTCAAACATTTCAAGTGATTTTTGAGTCCGATTTCTTCCCCCCTCATGTATACACTGACACGCCACAGAAGCTTGAAAGCCTAACAGATCTAGGCTTGCTAAATCAAGAAAAAGATGTGTCACCAGAGCATTTGTTACACGCTGCCACACTGATTGAAAAACTTCATTCAGTCCCAAAAACTCAGTCTCAGGCTCTTAAAAGGGCCCAGGTACTCTTGAAAATGTTGGATGCCAATGATCTGCTATCAAAGTTTTCTCACGAGCAGCTTCAACGCCTCAAAATGCTAAAATGGGTCCCATGTGATAGACCTGGTAAGGACAAAGAAAAGAAAGATTGTTTGTTCTGCCCAAATAATTTAAAACATATCATGTACAAGGACATCGTTGGGCATGTAATGCCTCTGGTAGGAAAGCTCAGTGACAGAGTTAGCAGCAAACTTGGTCTCAAAGATCGACCCCCACCTGAAAAAGTGAGACAGAATTTGTCAGTCTTGGCATCGAAAGCACAGAAAATGGCTGATCCTGACACGGACGTGGATTTCAAAACACAGCTGCATAGTATTTACAAATACATGCAGGACAACATGTCTGAATTTGCAGCAATGAAGAATATGAACATGCACTGGCTGTGGCACCAGAAACAGTTTGTATCACCTCAGGATCTGGTCCTAGATTATCCATGTAATCTAGATCTAAGCTCTTACATCGGGAAGGTGCCAAATGAATTTTTGCCCTACAAGAGGCTGCTCCAGAAGTTTGGTCTGAGATCTCTCCTTTCAGATGAAGAAGTGGTTGGCATTCTTTACTCTATTCAGAAAGCCATTGAAAAAAGGCAGCAGGCACTTGCAAGCTCCTCTGAGGTAAAAGTGTCAATTGAAATTCTTAACTGGCTGTGGAGAGAGAAGAAGACAGTCCAGGATGACATTCCTGTGCCAGTCCTCATTGAGGGTGAAAAATACACTCTGAAACAACGCTCAACGGCAGTTTTCTGTGATGTCAGCAAAAATGGATTGAAAGACCTTAAGAATACAGAGGAGAACATTCATGTCATACATGAGGAAATCCCAAAAGCAACGGCTGAATGGTTGAACGTTCGATTTCTCAGCACCTACATCCTTGATCCAGAGTTGGTGGGCATAGAACAGTGTGGACAATCTGAACCGATAACAACAAGGATTAAAAACATTCTTAAAGAGTATGATGAAGAAAGTGACATCTTTAAAGAACTCATTCAAAATGCAGAAGACGCGGGAGCAGAGATCTGTAAATTCTTGGTGGATTTCAGAGTACACAAAGATGCCCCAGACAGTCTCATTGACCCTGACATGGCCCTTTGTCAAGGACCTTGTCTTTGGGCATTTAATAATGAGAAGTTCACATGTGAGGATTGGACAAACATCGTCAGAGTTGGTTCTGCCTCAAAGGAGAACAAGGTGGAAAAAATTGGAAAGTTTGGACTTGGATTCAATACTGTGTATCATGTGACAGATGTCCCCTCCATCCTTAGTGGCAACTCTCTTCTCATACTTGACCCAAATGTCACTCACTTGAAGAAACACATCAAACACAAAACAAATCCGGGAATTAAGCTTGATCTCTCTCAGCAGCGACTTTTCAATTGGTTTCCTGGTCAGTTTGGACCATATGAACGCATTTTTGATTGTAATTTGAGCAGACAAAGTCCCCCTGAGCCCTATCCAGGGACTCTGATCAAACTACCTTTCCGGACTGAAGAAGAGGCTGCCAAGTCAGAATTAAGCACCAAGGTGTTTCACAAACACAACATCATCAATATTCAGCAGCAGTTTACCAAGAATTCACAAACTCACCTGCTTTTCCTGAAAAACATCAATACACTATCTGTACAGACTATGTCAAACAATGCATCAACTCCACCAAGAGACAATGACATAGAAACCATCCTCACCATTTCCAAAACCACTGTGAGTATAACGCAGATTCCTGATGAAACTAGCGTATTAAAGCAGCAAAAGGCAGAGAAATCACTGATGAAACTTGATGGAAAATGCAAAGACATAATCGACTGCTGCAAAGTCCACATTGTCCAGATAACCAGTCAGCAGTCAGGTAAAACTCAAGTCCAGTCCTGGCTCCTATACAATTGCTTTGGGACACATCAGTCCTTCAAAATGGCCCTTGAGGGAAAAAAGCAAGCTATGTTCTCTTTGCCCATTGGAGGGGTTGCTGTGCTTTTGCAAAACAACACAGAAACTGGAAAACTAGCCCCAGTACCATCAAATCTTGTTGGACAAGCATTTTGCTTTCTTCCTCTTTCCATTCATACGGGTCTTCCAGTCAATGTAAATGGAACATTTGCTGTGACAAGCAACCGTAAAGGCCTATGGGAAAGTGGGGTAAAACGTGAATGGAACAACGCTCTTCTTCAGGATCCTGTTGTGACAGCATATGTTACTGCACTCTCTGCACTAAAGAACATGTCTGAAAACAAGCAACTGGAAGCATATTGTTATCACACCGTTTGGCCCGACAGAGCAAAAGTCAGTGAAATGTTCAAGCCTTTGGTTGATGCATTCTACGTCGCCATCGCCCAGGACTGCACTGGTCCAGAACTCTTTAGTGATGGAGTGCACTGGTGCTCAATGAACAATGCCATATTTCTGCATGAGAATATTGAAGAGGATAAAAACGTCAATGCACTTGTAGTGCAAGTGTGCAAGAAATATGCAAAAGCACCCAACCATGTTGTACCTCTTCCCCTGTGGTTGAGAAACAACTTCAAACAAGCAGGCCTAGAAAATGTATTACAGAAGAGAACTTGGAACTGGGAGAAGTTTTATCAGGAGACCGTCTTTAACAACCTTGATACCATGGACTCTGTAACTAGAGATGCTCTTGTGCTGCATGCTATTGACCTTCACATCAAAGAGGTTGACGATCTGCTGGCCTGCCATCCATGTATCCCCACAAGTGGTGGGCAGCTCCAGTATATCAAGAAACTTGTGAATCCCTCAGGGAAAGCTGCCTGTCTTTTTGAACCAGACGAGGGACGCTTGCTTGGGGGTACCAAAAATGACTTTTGCAGCCCCAGAAGAATTCAGCGCTTGTTGGAACTTGGAATGGCAAATGATAATCTCTCATTGGAAGACCTGACAGAAAAAGCAGGAACAATCAGCAAATGCTGGAGGACTGACAGGAGCAAAGCATATGAGCGGCTGAAATGTCTTCTTGAACTTTTAAAGAGTCACTTGCATGACAAAAACTCTCTACAGTGGCAAAGACTGAGGACTACTGAATTTCTCCCTGCATTTCCACCTGGTAAAACAAGTGTAACACTTAGGAAGCCCGTTGATGTTTTTAGTGACAAATGCTCCCTTCTCGTTAACATGACGCAACCAGTGCTGGATCATTGCAGTCTGAAAATCCACAACACTGATCCAGTCCTGCAAATGTTGGGAGTTCAAGACAGCCCGAGTGCTGAGACGGTGCTTGAGCAGCTACAAGAAGCATTTAAGAAATCCAAATCCACTGACAGTACCAAGCTTCACAAAATAGCATATGAATGCTATAAGTTTCTAGATCAGTGGCTCAGTGATTTGGGGGATCCAACTTGGATTGCACAGAGAGCACATTCATTCCCATTCATCCTTGTTGGAAATACATTTGTAAATGTGAAAAATGTAGCTGAAAATGAGCAGTTTGAAGCAAAACCCTTTCTCCACGTGCTTCCACCGACCTTCTGTGGCTTCAGAAAGCTTTGGGAAAGTGTAGGTGTTGAAAAGAAATTCACAATCAAGCAGTATCTAACTGTGCTCCAAGCTCTGCACTTGCAACATGGAAAAAAGCCACTGCCCGACAAAGATCTAAATATGTGCCTAACAATTTTAAATACTGGGATATTTCAGGCAAAAGAGAAAACAAAAGATAACTGCCTGATACCAAATAAGCATGGTGTTTTACAACCAGCAAATGAGCTGTTTTACAATGACAGCCCATGGATGCCAGTGGCTTCAGGGATCACGTTATGCCATGAGAATATCTCACGTGTTATGGCTCAACACTTCAAAATCAAAACAACCAGGCACCAAACTCTGGATAACTCCAGGGTTAAGAACATTTCACCATTCGCTTTTCACTTTGAACAGAAGGAGAAACTAACTGTTCGAATTAAAAACATCATTTCAGCCTATCCCTCAAAGAAGGATATCCTTAAAGAGCTTCTCCAAAATGCTGATGATGCAGGAGCAACAGAAATTCACCTTGTTTGGGACAAACGACAGCATGGAAAAGACAAAACATTTGGGAAGAGATGGAACCCTCTGCAGGGTCCAGCACTGTGTGTGTTCAACAACAAAGTCTTTTCTGATACTGACCTGGTTGGCATCCAGCAGCTGGGAGAAGGAGGAAAGCACAACTCTCCAGGGAAGACAGGAAAATACGGAATTGGATTCAACTCTGTTTACCACCTGACCGACTGCCCCTCAATCCTCACTGGAGATAAATTACTTTGCATTTCCGATCCCAACCAAAAGTTCATTGAAAGTCATTCAGACAAACCATCTGGCATCGGCTACAAACTGGATAAGACTTTCAAGGACATGTACATAGATGTGTACAAATCCTTTCTTCCAGACAAATTTGCTCTAGCAACAGGCACCATGTTCAGATTACCTCTAAGGATGGGTACCATGGCAAACAGCTCTGAAATATCACAGCAGGGAATCACTGAGCAAGACATGAACGAGCTAATGTATGCTCTCTCTCAAGATCCTGAAGGACTCATTTTGTTTCTGAAAAACATCAGCAAAATAAAGATCCATGAAATCAGCCATTCAGGGGAACTCAAAACCATCTTCATGGTTGAAAAAAGTATCCCACAGACATGCACAGAAAAAAAAGATGAATTTGTGAAACTTCAGCAAAGTGCGCTACAGTCTGACAAGCCAATAATGCCACACAGCGCCATTTATGGAACCATGATTTCCACATCGTCCCAAAGAGAAAGTAAATGGATCATTGCAGAACAGTTTGGCTCATTCAAAAACAGTGATGGAGTAGCTCTATTAGCCAAACTTCCCCAAGCAGCAATAGCAGTACGTGTGGGCTTAAAGAGTTCATATAAAATTCCACCCGACTATGCAGACTTTAAAGGAGCAGCCTTTTGTTCACTCCCTTTGCCAGGGGAAACTGGACTGCCAGTGCATGTTAATGCAAACTTTGAGGTCGATTCTGCCAGAAGAGGCCTTTGGAAAGAAGATGGACAAAGTTCGAAAGCTAAGTGGAATGAATATTTAAAACAAAATATCATTGCTCCTCTGTATGCGGATCTCCTTCACTACATCAGCCGCAACACTGCAGTGAAGAAAGTCCCTGCTTCAGCATTTGACACGTGTTTCAACAAGTCATACTTGTGCTTTTGGCCAACTGTGTCCAAAGATGTGGGTCAGGATTGGCATGAAATGATACATGAGGTATACAGATCAATCAAAGAAAGAGGCCTTAATGTGATGCCAGTGATGAAGAGCTCACCACGTGAAATTGCAGGCAGAACCATCAATGAGTACTCTTTTGATTGGTGTAACATCAGTGAAACAGAATCAACAAAGGCACCTCACCTGACAGATCCAAACCATGACAGGGTTAATCCCATTTTGGAACATCTTGGAATGAAACTTGTTCCCTTTTCCACTGAAATGAAAAAAGTTTGGGATAGTTTCAAATCTGCTGGTGTTAAGTTGCAAGATGTAAATCCTTCAACAGTGCGGACCTTCTTGAGAAAGAAATCACCCAACAACCCAGCTCAAACAGATAAGGGGTTACCCCTGCCCATAACTGCCACTCTAATCAGAAATGAAGCAAACTGTGCACAGCTCCTGAGTTTCTGCTTAACAGACTGCTCAAAAGATGGCAACAAGGATAATGGCAGTGTACTCGATGGGCTTCCACTTCTTCTCACAAAAGACAAAGTTTTGAGAGTGTTCAACTCAAGCTCACCCAAGCTGATATCGAGGTATGACAGTCTCTTCTGTGGTTATGAGGACAGGTTTGCAGATCATGAGACCAACAAAAACCACATTCACATTCTCCAAAGTGCCAATGTTGTCAACAGTTTGACTGTTCCCTGTGCAGCGGAAATGCTGAAGCCGTTAATTCAGCGTTATCTTCAAAACTGTGCTATCGATCCACACAGTGGTCTTCATGTCCCAGATGAGACAATGTCGAAAGTGTTAAAATTACTTTGGCAGTATTTTTTAAGTGAAGCTAATACCTCAGCATTTAGCTCTGATGAGCACAGTCTCTCAATCAAAGATGTCAGGCAGCTCTTTGGCGACTGCTGCATTTTACCTGTTGTATGTCCAAGGTTAAACAACAAGCGCTTTCTGCAAACAATGAAAGACATGCCAAGTGTGATTCAGTTCGCCTCAGAAGAGGACATATCAAGCATCCTCTTTAAACTTGGGTTCTTGAAACTCAACAGTGTATTCTTCTCTGAGACACCTGCTCTACATGCACATGCATTTCTACAGCCAGAGCTTATGCATGTGAATGATAAAAGCTCTGTTTTGGACCAAGTCTACAACATTGACCACTCTGAGTTTTCCAAGCTTTCAAACACTGAGATGAATGAGCTTCAGAACTTCCTGCAGTATGGAGCATCTAAAGCCAAAGACAGTCAAGAGTATCAGAGAAAGCTCAAATCCTTACCAATATTTGAAACCATACATGGTGAACGAGTCAGGATTGATGGACTTAAGCCTGTATATCTCCTCACTAGCACAAATTCATGGACATTTCCTGATTTGTTTTCCCTGCCCTCCAACAGCATTTTTCTCAAAGATAATCCAGAGAACTGCAGCCTGTCACAAATACTCAACATCCAAGTCCTGACTGATTTGATGTATTTCATGAAGTTTGTTCTGCCTGTTCTACACAGACTCACAGAAAGTCAGACTATTAGCTGCCTCAAGCTGTTACTGTCACTACAAAACCAACTAAATTATTTTGAGCATAAGGACAAAATCATCTCATCAATGAAGACGGTGAAATTAATTTGCAATTCTCAAGGCAGATTAGAGATGGCATCGTATTACTTTGATGACAGTGTTGAGCTGTATAAGAAAATGTTGCCACAGGAGAAATTTGTGCCTGAGAGATTTTGGACTCAGTTGTGTGAAGGAAATCTGCAAAAAAAACTACAACTAAAAGAGCTGCTCAGAGAACTTGGAATGAGGCATGAAGTATCAATCGATGATATAATAAATTTTGCAAAGCAGTTAGAATCAGACATAGAAGAAAAAAACTGCAAGAATGAAGACTTGAAACAGAAATCGTCATTACTTTTCCGAGCAGCCTTGATTAAAGCAGATAATGACAAAAACAAACAGGGCGGGTTGCTGGAGAGCATTGCCGATATCAAGTTCATTTTCCCAGTGACAATCCGAGAAGAACTGTGCAACTATCACCAACCATTTGCCGATAAGACAACAGCTGTTAAAATCAGAGGATCTTTGATAGAAACTGATGCAAACCCTCAAGAACTGATATGGTCGTCAATGCCGATCATACATTTACCAGTTTACCGGTCAAAGACGATCCTGCAAATGATAAAAAATGCAGGGGCTCATGAAAACCCACCGCCGCAATGTGTGACCAGTAACATGAGCAACATCTGTCAGTCTCCCTGTAAAAATGAAGTGTTGATCAAAACCCGTGCTGATGTGTTTCGAAAGTCCTATGCATACCTCCAAGCAAACCGGTTTGTAAGCCAGCCACTGGCTGGTATTCCAGTTGTGTTGGTTGAAAAAGACACAGAACTTGTGAGAACTGACAATGTGTGTCTCTCCCTCCCCCATCATCAAGAGTTCAGACCATATTTGTACGGAATTCCTCCACACGATGTCATATATAAGGAGTTCTTCAAGAAAATTGCTGTAAAAGAGACACCTACTGCGCAGCAGTATTGTAATGTTCTGGCAGCGATTTATGCTGATTCCTGTGTTAAACCACAACTAAACCCAAACCAACTGAAAACTGTCAAACGTGCTGTTGAGCAGTTGTTTCGTTTAATCCAACATAAGGGAAACCAGTCCATTGTTGATGATGTAAAGACTTTATATCTTCCTGCAACTGATGGCAAATTATACCCATCCAGCACACTCTACTACAATGACACAGTGTTTGAGACCAAAAGGTTAGAAGAAGCACTAGAGAACAAGTTCTTAATGCTTGAGAAACTCAGTGAATGTCATTTGGGCAAAGACGTCTACGTGCATCATCACTTGTTGCAGTTGCTGCCTCCTAAGTTTCAGCTTAAAATGCTGTCTCAATGCACAGAGGAGAAAGTAGAGGAGGCATATATACAGTTTTGTGACCTTGGGACTGGCTGTGAATTTCGGGGATGGTTTGACCAACATCTGTCTTCAGCAGCATTTAGACATGGGCTAATATGTCTCATCAGAGACGAGTCGCGGGGAAAAACAACACAAGAAGATGCTACTGAAATGTGTGAGAAGATTTTTGGCCGTATTGAGATTGTCTGCTGCAAAAACCTGGAAACGAAACTTTGGCTGAACCAACAACCGCTTCATAAAACTGCCACAGAAACCGATGTTTTTGTCAAACAGGAGCAACAAGGATGCATCTTTTACTTAAGACACAATGACGACATGCCTCCCAAGGTGATAGGTGAAGTCAATTTGACGTTGACAAAGGAAATTAATGCTCTTTTACCAAACAGAATGACAGCAACTAACCTCATAGTCCTCGGACAACTTCTCATGTGTGACAGTCTGCAAGAAGTTCAGAAAACTCTGGCTAAGGCTGGAGTCCGTGACAGTGCCGAGAGCAAAAGCTGCTCCTCTACTCCACCAGCCCCTGGGACAGATATTCCAGTGGAGTGGCATGATTCCTTAGACATGGACATCCTCAATAACTTTGAAGAGGGGGAATATGTTGGTTACAGCATTGACAATAAGTATATTTATGCAGTTATTGTTAAACAACTGCCCAATGACTTTGGACAATATTCACAGAGATACTTAATAGATATTGGAGAAGATGAGCCAGTTGAAGTGAGTTGTCTTGACCTATATCAGTTAAAAAGAGAAAAGAAGCCAAAACCTGAAAGCAGGACTTGCACAGCTGCTGAAGCTTCTTGCATGGAACTGGTGCCACTAGCAGGCGCTGTGCCACATTATTCCCAACCATCATCATCTCCAAGATCCTCACCTGCCTCTGTTGATGAAGCTAAAAGGGAAATTGACAAATGTCTGGCAGAGATCTGGACTCTTCCTAAGGAGGAGAGGCATAAAGCCATTAAACGGTTGTACCTAAGATGGCATCCTGACAAAAACCCTGACTGTCCAGATCTTGCCACTGAGGCATTTAAATACTTGCAGAATCGAATTGATGAACTCAGCAAAGGCAAAGGCAAATCTGCAGCTTCATCCTCTCCAAAGAGAAACTCACATTTCAGAGACTTCTACCAGCAGTGGAATCAGGAGGCGAGGCATCACAGAACTGGGCGAGAGAACTTTTTCAGAGGCTTCAATTCCTACAACTTCTGGACTTTTAATGGAAACGTCCCGAAGCCAAACAGAGCGGAGGCCCAGCGGTGGTGCAGGCAGGCTCGCTGTGATCTCCAGGCAGCTTACAATGACCGTGAGAAGAACACTGAATGGTGTCTATTCAAAGTTCATCAAGCAGTGGAGAAGTCTCTCATAGCTGCAGAGTATAAACGATGCGGTCAACACACGAGCAACTGTTCCATTTCAGCCATGGCTGCACGAGTTTCCGTCTACAACCCTCAACTGAGAGCTCTGCCCCAAATTGTGGAAAGTTTGAAGATGCTCGGAGTGGACGCCAAAAAAACTCAATATCCCAACTGTCACCCATTTCCCCACATTCCTAATGGACAGTTCAAAACAGAGAATGAAATGCAAGCACTGGGCAAAGCGTCTGAGCTGCTCAGTAAAGTCGAGGCATACGTCAATTAATGATTCAAGACAAACAGACAGACAAACATGTTGTCATGTTAGTGGAGTCAGTTCAATGAAAATACTGTAAAGCATTATTATAAACTGTAAAATAATCCAAGTTTGACCTTTTATGAATCATCATTGAACCAACATGTATGTGATTATTTATATGAATGTGTTACTCTGTGCATTGTTAAACATTTATGACTGCTCACTGGGATCAATACAATCCCCTGTATAACATTATGTGCATCGTTTATATTACCTCACTGAGGATCAGTATATTCACTGTAAGACTTTTTTTTTCCATATATTGTTTCTAATGAGGACGAATATAATCATTTTAAGACTTTTTTGTTTTTTACATTTATTATTTTTAATAGAGGATCAGTATAATCACTGTAAGACTTTGTTTTTCCAGTTATTGTTTCTAATAGAGGATCAGTATAATCATTTTAAGACTTTTATATTTACTATTTCTCACCGAGGATCAGCATGATCACTGTAAAACCTTAAGGTTTTTCATTTAATAGTTATTTTTAACCACTGTAAGACTTTTGTTTTGTTTATTACTTATAATTCAGGACCAGAATGATCACTGTATGACTTTATTTTTTAGAAACATAGATTTCTGTCTTATGTATTAAATAACACAGTGAAATGTTGTAACTGTAACTGTTGAGTTGGGAATTATGTTCTGGCTTTTTCCCCCACAATAAAACTTTGGTAAAAATAATAAAAAATAAAGCTGTAATCAAGATATTTCACGGTGACTATACTCATTTATAGAGAAAAGATTATCTGCACAACTGCTGTACTGTCACCTGCTGGCAAATGAGAATCATGAACAGTGTATACATTTGTATAATTCACACTGGTAAATAGAATTGGCTGAATCATTTACTTCTAATTTACCTCTAACCTGAGAAATGAAATCTCTGTTCAGTCGACCTCATACTGTAGCATTTAGAAAAATAATTATGTTAAATAATTCTTAACATGAAATAGGCCCATCTTCAAATATTCACATTAGACAGAACACCTGGCTGTTCATATTTTAAGTTAAAAGCATTTTTTATTCATTAAGAAATCATGTTATGAAAATAATGACGACTAACCATGTATCAGACAAATGTATCTTTCCATATGTTAACAACAAAAGGTTGCTCTGGAGGTCGTGACAGTCACCAGAGAATAACCGTCTTCTCCGTGTCTTCACGTGTGCTTCTTGTCCTGAAGTGGCCAGTTCCCGCTGTCTTTTCATTCTATAAAAATGTTTACAAGACTTTTCTCGTCTCTTCCCAATGTCCACAACGGGCATTTGTTTAGGGAAGAAGTTGACATATATCCTAGATTCAGTCTTGGCGGTATTCATCCTGTCATCTCCTCCATCCGTTAATAATTTACACGAAACCTGTACATAGTTACAGCAGGCTGAATGCCTGTTTCTGAAGGGATGTACACATAAAAAGAAGCAACATACAGGGAAGTTCATCTTTACAAGTCAAAATGATGAGATGGAAGCTTAAGATGTTATGAGCAGACACATGTCTCATGTTACATGCAACTGACATTTCTCACTCAGCCTTATATACCTTGAAATGAGGCTATGACATTCTGCATCAAACCCATACAAATTACAATTTCTTGCAGTCGTTTGCTATAAAAACACACATTCAACACGTATGACAAAAGGGACAAACATTAAAATAGTCATGGAGTGTGTGTTTGTAATGGCTGATGTTTGGATCAAGTATATTCATCTTAGCCAAAAAGATGAGGATCTGGGTGCAACAAGAGCAGAATTTACCATAAATAAACTCCTTCTGCATATTCCTTCTCTATCCAACAGCTGATAAAATTAAGTTAAACAGGAGCTGGGATAGGACGAGGCATTAAAAAAAAAAAACACTTAAGGCTTAATTCATATTATTTGGCACATTGCTAATAGTAAGCAACAATTCTATTTCTCTCCATCTTGTGACTCTGAATGATCCGTACTGACCATCTGCAGTCATTCAAAGCGGTATCTTTCACACCACTCGTATTGCATTTTCTTCAGAAAAAAATTATAATATTACACATTGTAGAATTAGAAAATAACTCAATTTAGTCAAACCACAACATTATTTGTTTTGTCACTGACACGAGAAACTAAAGCACTACTGCTGCAATGAGCAACAAACAACACTAACTGCCCTCTGTATAACACCACTGCTGTGCTTCTCTGTTGATGCTATAACTTGATCTGAATTGCAGTGGAGCAGAAAAAACACAGTGCAGGAGTAAACTGAAGAGCTGCTCCCACAGATGAAATGACAAGAGCTCATGGGACACACGTTTTCTATCTAAAGCATAATAGAAACATATTTGAGCTTGTTTGAACAAAAGTGCCCAAACCAGGGTTTGGTACTGGCATCAGTTCGATTTTATGGCACAAATGTTTGGCAAACATAACAAACATTCATCATTTTGGACACTGACAAAATTAAATGATGTAAATGGCACAGTGTAGGATTATCCTTTACTAAGGTGTTCTGGGTTTAAAGAGTCAGAAGTTGAAGTCATACGTACAAAAACTAACTTTAACAAACCCAAATCACCCTCAGAAAAAAGAAATCACCGGGAGAAACAGACATGAGGTTTGTGCCAATCTTAAATCTCTTGGAATTCTTTGTTTTGCATTTATGTATTTTTCATACTGTAGTTCTTCCTGTGAGCTGAAAGAAGAAGGCAGCTCACTCTCTAAAGAAGCCATGCTGATGCCAGGCTTACAATAAGTTCTGTATGTATTGTCCTGTGTCATAAGCCACATGGAGGGGTAACACTGCACCAGCAGGGCCCTCACATATTGTAAGCCACGTATATAGGGTCCAGCTGGTCTGCCAGGAATCCGTCTCTGAGATGCATGCGTTGCTTCTCCCCTCGAGAGTTGATGGGGATGACACCCGGGTCGACGACCACCACAACCCCTACGATGAGGTAGTGCTCCTCCAGGACAACGTTGGTGACTAGGGCCACCAGATCCAGAGCCTCCTGCTCGGATCCCTCAAGCTCCACAACCACCACAAGGAGGTTCGTCCATGTAAACACCGCGCTGAAGGGAGGAGGAGGTGACGCATGCATGGAGGGAAGGAACAGAGGAAGGGAATTCAAAGCAAAAGAAGATATGGCACAAAGTGAAAATGCGATGAGCGCAGGGAAGAAGAGAGCAAGGAGGTAGGGAAGTAGATGAAGAGGAGAAGCGGAAAAAGGGAAGGTGACAATAAATGCACAAAAAGGAGTCATTACAATAATATTTTAAATTACACTTAAATCAATAAATTCTGACTACACAAATTATTCAGACTGAACAATAATCATCTACTGGTGTATAATTGATGTAAATATCTCACCATTCAGCTATGCTCTTGTGAGAACGGATAACAGAGGTCTCAATGTCAATTGGGTGATACCTCATTCCCCTCAGCTCCAGAGTCTCATCAAGAGATCCCACCACATAAAGAGCATCATGGCGCTCTGAGACACACACACACACACACACACACACACACACAGTGACAGATGTCAGTTTATGATGATACGTTATGGAATTGAAGTCTAGCTCCTTCTTTACATTACAGGTAAAGAAGGAGCTAGGAAATATATGAACTTCTCTGTGGTGAAAAAAAATGTAAGCGACTCTCACCTCCACTGGCATCAGTCAGCTCAGTGCGCCGCAGGAAGCCCAGGTAGCCTGTCCTCGCCCACACAGTCTGGGTGTCACCAAAGCTGAGCTTGGTGTTGAAGTGGTCAGCATGCAGCGCCTCTTCACCATAAACTGTGTAGTAGCCCGTGGCATTGTGAGGACTGCTCACCCAGATCTATCACAAACAGAACAACATGTAACGTATATACTGGATGTACTGTATATTGTCAAAGTTTCACATTTATTAGACTGTTCAAGCACACACTCTTACACCTTTATGACAGTGTCACACAAAAACGAACATTGTCAAAGTCAACTTAATAACCTGTGTGTGAGTGTGTGAGGTTGTTGGAAGTTTAGAGAAAGGACCAGCTATAGTCAGAGCACTGTTCATCAAATGTTGTGTTAATCTGCTCATCAGATTTACTTTATGACTCACCTCTCCTAGATGGGAGTCTCCCAAGGGTCCTTTAGTCTCTGTGTTGGCAATGATCACTTTTACTCCTGGAAGGATCTACAATAGCAGACACCCATATTTCAAATTTAAAAAAGCAGGTTAAGAAAAGACTGGCCATCATGTAACATAGTGAGAGGGTATCACTCACGTAATTACTCACATTTACATCATACACCTTCCCTCTTGGACAATGCTACAGACCCCAAACACAATGATGACTACTGCTTCCTCACCTCTCATAGACTCTCAGTATTATATATCTATATATTATTATGTCTTTATACATATTTGTATTAGATACATACATACATGTTACATATTTTTAATATACACATTCATTTTCACTGTACTTGTACAATGACAAACTCATGAATTCACATTACAGTCACAGTTGTTAGTAGTGTGATGATGACGCACCTTCCCCGACTCCATCAGTGGTAAGCTATGTGGTGACCCTCTCTCAACTAGGCGAACCCTTGAGAAGACAAAGATTAAAAGAGAGAATGAGCATGTTCATCCTTTCATTTTCAAAAAAAAAGAGCACATTTCATTTACCTGCATTTAATAAAAAGAAAGATTCAACTAATGAAAGTAAAAACAACAATTAGTTCCTATTCCTATTTTGTACTAGCATTATAATAGCACTTTGCATCAGATTAAGTCAACTTTTACATCTCAGACTACTGTTGTAGTGACAGTGCAGTGGAAACCATTACCTATCATGTCGAAGAGCTCTCATGTCCACGTAAACGGTGGTGGGGTCTGGTCCAGCTGTGCCCTGAAGAAATCAAGCATAACATGAGTCAATACTATTACTCATATTACACTGACATTAACAGATGCTGTTTGTTGCCTGAGTGGAGGGGAGGTGGAAGCTGCTCATGACACAACTGCTGACAAAGCAAGGGGGGCAGCCAGAAGCCAACCAGCCAGGCTACTATAGTTAGATAATGGCAAAACTCAACCATGTAGCCACAGACACGGAATATACCTGCAGAGTTAAATTCACATCTTTAAATTCTGCCAGTTGGTCTCTGCACAGGTAAGAAAGGTGGGAAAAGCTACAGTGCTAGTTATTAGAAGCCAAAAAGACTGATATGAATGGTTGTAAGTTTATTTTCTGCAACAAAAAAGGTCTAGACATGTCAGGAGTTTTCTCACTGAGCATCATTTGTTTTGATTGTCTTGAAGCCATGTACATCCACTTCTAACTGAAAAATTTCTCAAGTACAGATTCTGGTTCCCAGATATTCATTCGCTCTGCTTTGGCATTTGTCATCATTATGTGCAATTAGACTAGTCATTTTTTCCCATTGCTGTATAGCCATACCATAAGCTAGCAATGGTTCACTGTATAGACATCTGTGAGGTCAAAACCAAACAGAGAGCAGACTGATTCAGCACCTGTGTTTTGGAAACATCATAAGACTCAATCCAGAGATTAGTCTCAGCCAAAAAAACAAACAAACACAAAACAAAGACCGCACTCTGAATCCCATCACTAATGTCCAACATTTCCCTTCATGAACCTGATCAGTATATTAATTTAATAAACAGAACTTAATAGAAAGTGTGGGTAGCATTTGTTAATGATGATTTTTTGTAAAAACTGAAATCTCACTAATTTGAAGGGAGGAAAAAAATAAAAGCTAAAACCGATTCTCACAAAAAGTCTGGATCATAAGAAAATTAATTATACAAATAATTACATATATCTTAATATTACTGCTAACTAAGAGTAATACCAAAGCTAAGTGTTGCAATGACGGTAATGTATGAGAGTAAATGACTAGAATTTCCAGTTAGAAATATTCCTAAAACAAATGGATCACTGAACAGTTAATGTTGCTAGCTCATAATATATGTACTGTAATAGCATGAAGCTAAAGGAAAGGAAAACTAAGAGAGAAATAATGATCAAAGAATCATGCAAGGAAAACAACAGACACACACACGGACCCAGCAGCAGCCAGATGTGCAAACAGCCACTCTTATCCCACAGTACCTGCTCAGCCAGTTTCCCTAACCTGTTGGGCTGACAGGACAGGGCAGGACAGATAGATAAATATGTATATTTATATTTATATACAAGGACAGACATGCACACAACAACGAACATCACCAGGGATTGGAGAAACCATTGTAACAGAACATTTAAGGGTCACAAGAGAAACGAAAAAATATGATGACTTGAGATTGCGGTCAGCTCGCTAACTAAATATCTCAAAGATTATCGTTATGATAAAATCGTAAACTGTTACAAGAGAATGTAAAGCTAAAGTTATTGCATCTTAATTGAATACCCCCACAAAGCCCTCAAGTTGTAGTTTACATGCAGACTCTATATTTTAGTTCTAAGTTCTTGCATGGATCTAAGTAGATATTTGTGCCAGATGTTATGACATTCCCCCAAAGTGTTTTTAGAGTTAAAGTGTTGACAAGAATGGGACACACAAATACATGAGGTCACAGTGACCTTGACCGTTGAGCAGCAAAACTGAATCAGTTCATCACTTATTCTTAAAGAACGATTGTGCCAAATTGGAACAACCTTGACCTGTTCTTGTGATTGGATGGACATTTGTGCTAAATTTGAAGATATTGCCCAAAGGCATTCCCAAAACAGAGTGTGGGAAGGACAGACCTCTTCACCCAACCACCCCTCCCCTCCTCCTCCACCTCCTCTACACCCTTCAACAGCTGCTCACCTGCAAACAGATCGCCACGTTCACCCTGCAGCCAAAGGTGGTGCTGACAGCACGTGGTGAGAGCCCCAGGTCTTTAAAGATCTTTGAGAAGGACTGTGTGAGTGCAATTCTGGGCCTCTCCTCTGCTACCACCATGCATGTGCGCACACAAGACAGGTTCACATTTCTCAACTGGAGATGGAGAAAAAAACAGAACAGTTGTATCAACAAACGCTAAAAATGTAATGAAAACAGTAATTATAGGGCTAATGCAACAATCTCAGTTTGAAAAGACAAATGTGAAATTAAGAGCTGGCAGGATGCATTTAATGGAACGTTTGTTTTAGATCCTACTCATTAAACCACAGACATGATCTGTAAAAAATCTCAAATCCTGCAGATAGTAATGAGCACACAGATAAAGAAGTGAAGTGTTTCATCCAAGTGCCCCAATTTTGTATTGATAATTACCACACTGTGGCATAAACAGCAAAGGGAACAGAATGAATGAAAATGCTGTAGTTTGTGGCTTCCTCAGTGACACCACCATTAAACAAGTGAAAAGACAAACTGACCCGGAGTGCTTCTGTCTGTGAACCCAGGCCCTTGGTGCACATCTCCATGACCGAATAGGAGCAGAAGGTGACACGCACTTTGTACTGGCTGACTGCAGCAAGCCACAGAGAAGCATTGCTCTCTAGTTCTAAAGGAGGAACTAGGATCGACTGGTGGCCCGAGTACACACTACAACAAAAGCATAACAGCAACAAAGAGGCTGAGAACACACAGAAGTTGTTTTTTTTTTTTTTTTTTGTTCCATTTTCTTCAACTTACACAGTCATAATAACTCTAGTGATAATATTTCAGTGTATACTATCTTTTTTGTTTTTCGATGTTGCAGGTTTACCTGCACAGGCACCAGAGAGCAAAGCCAAGGCCGCAGTAGGGGTCCAGACAAATGGCGATCTGCCGGGAAGGGTAGAGCTCACACTGCAGCTTAATGGAGCGACACAAGGCACTGGTGGCAGTGTGCGACATCTAGGGGAGACAATATGACACACAGAGTGATGCATCAAAACTTTAAAAGTCCACTGTCCCACTCATGTGTATCACTAAACACCAATGAGCTGTTACTGTAGGGACCATACCAGGTGTAGTCTATTAACATCACCCTGTCAAAACATCTCACAGACAAAATTTGATATATGAAAAAATAGCACAAAAACTATTTAAATCTACAACAATATTCAACATACTTTAACTCCAGCTAGGATGCCTGTTGTGGACACACTGAAGTCCAGGTAAGCCAACATCTCTGGTGTTGGGGGCTTGTACATCTGGGCACTCTTCTTCCTGGGCAGGTCATCTGGAGGACAAACAAAGGAGAACAGAGGACATAAAGTTTTTCTTCTCTGTACTAAATAAATTTACACTAAAATGTTAAGAAGAAAAATAAACAGGAGACCTTAGCGTGTGTGTGTGTGTGTGTGTGTGTGTGTGTGTGTGTAGTTCACCTGTGTCCAGCACCATGGGCCAGCTTTTGATGTCCACAGCAGCAGCAGCCTCTTTGGATTTCAGCAGCTTCATTATTGCTTGGGTGGTTAGGATACACACCGACTTACTGACCTTTAACAAACAGACACTGCATAATTACTACATATACATATATTACATGACTTGCATTACTCACATATTTTGCTGTTAGAAAAAAAAGTATCCTGACTTAAGAAAGATCTGTTCAAGCTGACTTTCATCAGGTTTAATAATTGTAATGATTATGTTTATAAGGATTAAATTGGCATTCTTACCTCAACAATCATCTTGACAGTGGGCAACGTAGTGGCGAGGTTCTGGGGGTGTGGGGGTCTGACAGTGACAGGCACACAGCCAGCGTACAGGCAACCGTAGAAGGTGGCAATCAGGTCAATTCCTGTACATAGGCAATTGAATTCAAGTTCATTTACTTTAAGCTTAAGGCTTTTTACAAATTAAGATTTTAAATCCCACACAATATAACAACAACCATATATTATATATTAATAATATAGAATATAATATAGAAAACCCAACAATCCCACTTCAGCAGCACTAGACCATATATGTTTTTATGGTCAAGACAGATTGTTTGTGGCTCATAAAATAATTGAACAATAAAACATCTGAATAAACTAAAGAACTTAATTTGCAGTTTTTTGTTAGCATTGTGAAAAACAAAAACAGCAACACATATTTGTAATACTGTGTCTTAAAAGGCTTGATGGAACTACCTGGTGGGTAGACAAGTGCTACGTGGTCTCCAGTGTTTAGGCGTCCCATTAACGCTGCTGCCACCCGCTCTGCCCGCTTGTGCAACTGCAGACAGGAGGCTGTACTAGCCACTGTGCCCTGAAAAGCAAAAGAAAAGAACACAAGTTACATTTAGTTTTCATTATTTAACAGATCTAAACGTTCAAGGATCACTCACTGTCTTAAACTGAGCAACGTTTTAGTCTGAAGATTTGTATTTAATATCCATTGCAGAAAATTTATAAATAGGAAAAAAAAATCTTTAGTTAAAAGTTACAAGATTTTTGGATTAATTAAAAAACTGACTTGATTTATCAGGTATTAACTATATTAGCCAAAAATAGCCATCGTTGTAGTGATAAATAGTTATCTGTAAACATCCTCTCAACTTATATTGCAAAGAATGTACTATATCAAACATACATATATTCCCTATGTGAGCCAAAATGCATTTTACAAAAACACCAGCCCCTGAGGTAGTACCTTAGCATTGAGAACAAGGAACAGCGGATGGTCTGGAGTGGCCTGAGCTCTCCACTGTAGCACATCTTGTATGTAGAGGAACTATAGGGGAGAGAGAGAAACAGGTGTAAATGCAGAGAAATCAAATTACCACAGAAAAAAGTCAATAGACAATGATGACTCATGATGTGACAAGTGAAGCTGATGAGAGTACTGAATGATTGTAATGGAATCTGGGTCAAACCAAAAGTTGGATGAAGCTCATATTAATTTAGATATTTGTTAACACATTAGGACAGCAGAGAGGTGTGTGAAGCACAAATCTATTTGTGATTCCTCTCCCCCATATATGGATGCTTACCTGTGACTGCAGTAAATGTGTAGAGATGTGGTGTGGGTGAAATGAGGGTGACTAACTACCTTACGTGCCTGATCATTGTCCTCTAGTTGTGCCACGTCTCTCCCACAGGCCTGTGCTATCCTCTTGCCCGCCACCAGGTTACCCACTATCATAGAAGCAGGACCGACCTCTGTCCAGCACAACCAAACAATGTTATCATATATGCCAGTTAAGTTAGCACCAACATTCACACGACGGCAACACAAACACATCTGGAGGGTTACCTGGCTGTTTTTGTCTTGGCTTGGGCAGGTTGGTGACACATGTGTGAGGGCACATGAGAACATTGCACGGGTGCAAAGAGCCCTCCAGGAAGCGCTGTTTTGTATCAGATATATGGATGCCACCCAGAGGAGCTTTAGGAAGCGTGTTGGCAGGCACCAGAGCCAGGCAGTACACTCCAACTTGGTGGATGCTGTCAATGGCCTGGAAACATATGGAGAGCACTTAAGTTATTCTTAGAAGGTAGGTTCCCTTATTTTAATTATAATAATTTATATTAACACTTCTGAAAGGTTTCTGGAAAGCTCTTAATCAATCTATGACCTTGTGATATATTGTAGATTTCAATCAAGAGTAATATTATCCAGGTGCAACTGAATTGCACTTCATAAGAGAAAACTACAGGTCCTTTAGTTTGATGCCACTAAATGATAAAATGTGAAAAAGACAGAGCATGGTCAGCACCTGAAGTACACGGCTCATCCACTGGAAGCTGTCCTCTTCAGAGGCATCCGGCCTCTGCTCTGCCACAACAACGATCCTCTCATCGTGAAGCACAGAAACCGAAAACACTGCAATCCTAGAACAAAACAAACAACATAATTACAACTGACTGTATTCATTCCATTAAACCACTCAGTTACTGATGTCCTGTTTGTCCTCAGAGAGACAACAGTGCAGATAAGACGGACTCTTGATATAAGAAATAACAATAAATAGATGTCGAATTTTTAATTCTTAAAACTTTCAGGCTTCTTTACCTCCCCCTGTAAACAAACTTCATGGGCTCTACTGCCAGCGCTGTGGCGACTACATCGTCAGCGTTATGTCTCCGCCCGCTGACCACCATCAGGCCATCCATCTTTCCCACAACAAACACAAGGCTGTCCTGGGGAAACACAAAGAACATGCAGTTTAGTTGTTTAGTTAGATGGGTAGATTTATTAGTGCACCCAAACAATGTGCAGTTCAGCATCTGAGACATTGTAGGTTTACTGAGCGCTTGTAATATCACTAAGCTTCCATGTCCTTAAAGGAAAAAACAGCTTTCAGCAGAATTGCATCACAATTTGTCAACTGATAATCACCCTGATTCCATCCCCCAGCTTTTTCTTTCCTCACAATCGGAACATAAACTATTTGAATGGTACAAAGCCCCCTGATGTGAGAGAACTGATCCTCTACACGAGCTTTCACAGACCTTCATGTTCTGGTCACATTAACAGCAACATAATGCAATTAAAGGAGGTGCAACTTACTGGTCCCACAAAGCCCAGCAGTGAGGTCCTGGTGAAGGGTCTATCACTGATGGGGACCCCAGATGATGTTACTGGTATGGTCTGCAACATGAACCACATACATAAATAAAGATATCAATATTTCTACTAGAAATAAGTACAAAAAGTTCTATGTGTGTGTTTGGATACTGAATTGATTTGAGTAAGGTTTTATCCAGCAGTACTCTATAAACAAACAAGTTGAACTGTTACTACATACTTAATAGTTTAACTTAATTAATATAGTACTTAGCGATACCTAAAGCATGCTTTTTTCCCACCAGAACAGTTGCAGAAGTAAAGCACTAACCTCAAAGACGTTCTTGGTCATGCCTGGGAGGCCGTAGTAAGCTACACCAGTGCTACCTGAGCTCACACAAATCTCTCCAACTTCGTCTGTTTGACAAAGATAAGGTGTGCCCTCCACCCGCACCACACAAACCACAGCTGGAGACACACAAAGATGATGGGAGAATTTGACATCAAAACAACAAATAATCATATGTTGTACTGTAGATATCTTCATTGGCGTACATATTCCTGCTTGGAGTGCTTTAGTAGTACATAATTTATCATCAATATTTGATTGTTTAATTGCATTTTGATTTTAACCATTTTTATTACTGTTAATAAAGTTATTTGATATTCTGTTTTAAAAGTACAACAAAGAACAGAAGCTTTTCTGGTAAAGAGTACTTTTCTTCACACATTGAGACTAAGGACTTAACACTGGGAGTTTGGAATTTAGTCTTTTTTTCCATCAGATCTGACCAGGTCACCCCTTTTTTTGTGGTATAAACACACAAACTGTATTTTACCTTTTATCTTTATTGTTAGCATGTTTATTCATTCAGTAATGGCAAAATGTCAAAAAGCAACATGGTGCACTGTACCTCCAGGCATAACCTGTCCCACGTCCTGAACTGTAAGGACAGAGAGTTTCTCCTCTGTGTCCACACGGATTACACTGTGGCTCAGCCCACTCATAGACAACACTGCCTTCCCTGGAGGAGGAACACCCATTTCTGGAGGTCTGTAGGACACACACATTATTCCAGTTTCTCTCTTTACAGCCAAACACAGTTATACACAGTTAAAGATAGCCACAGCTGTAAGAAACCAGCGCTGTGAGTTATTTCTTTTCATTTCCTCTGCCTCACACAATAAGCAAAATATACAAATATGTAATATAGTTTGTAGGGTGTTTAAAATAGCAGCCTGAACCATTTACTGCCACTGAACAACATCCTTTTTATAGCACTACTATCAGAAAAGAAGACAAATCACATTACTAAAATCATATACTCTCATACATGTATATAAGGCAATAATTTAAAAACAGATTTAATTTATCCATGTGAAGCATGTGTTAGTATTAGTTAGTGTTAGTATATCTGCCATCATAATTCTCCTTATAACTGAGCTGATCAGTGGAAAGCTCTAAAAGCTCTAAATTGTGGTTTCTGTCCCTGTGTTATAGAAGCACACGTCATCCTCCTCTCCCTGCAGGATCCAGCTTCTATACCAAAGTGTGATATAACAGCAGATTGCACTGATACAATGCAGTAACGGCAGCTCACCTGCGGATGGCGACAGTCATGGCTTCTGAAGAGCTGGCACATGGACAGATCACTTCAGGTCGCAGCCCACGTGCCTGGAACACATTGAGGAAGGCATCGCACGATGATATCGACCCTATGGTAATGTGCAGACACACATAGACACACACCGTCAAACAAGCAAATTCAAACAAAATAAAAATCAATGATAATCTCTTGTGACTTCAGGGTGTTTGAGAATCTGCAGATGGACTCACATGGGTTAGCTCCATCTGCTACAATCAGCATACGCAGTGAGCTCAGGCTGATGTCTCTCTGGTCTCTCTGTGCCAGCAGAGACCAGTGCATGTCCCTTGACTTCACCACTGCTACCCGCGCTGTACAGCGAACAGAAAGACAAAGAGTCTGGCTCAGAATGGAACCATTTTGTTTTGCAGCTTGAGAAGCAATCACAAAAATTATAAAATCGGATAGCAAATAGCAGCACAGTGACTCGGTTGCTAACAGGTGACTCAGCAGAGCTCAGAACAGAAATAATTGAATTTTACTCAGCACTGCTGGTATCCTGTCCTTGACCTCAACTGGGCTAATACAATCGAGCAAGAAATCAATCCAACAAACTACTGTATTGTATTAATCCATCCACCCGGCAAATGTGCAGTGTGAACCAAGGCTGTTATGAGAAACTCATTCTCTCTCAAGTCAAACTTTGCTTTAAACTGATTAACTACAGTATCATCATCAAGGAAGCTGCCAATGTATTTTTGTCAAAGTACTTTTACACATACTGTGATTTTTCATGCTAAATATTTAATAAATGTTGGTTTAGTCTACAGTTTGGATAAAATGTATTCCTATACAGAATTGCTCTCAAATGGCTGAGACAGATAGATAGATAACAAATTGTGACAAACGCCACGTGGCCTGACCCTTACCTTTGAATGTGTGAACCTTTTGTATCCAGGAGAGGGGGTTGACTTTCATCAGGGAGTAAGGGATGCTTATCACATGCATCCGATTCATGACACTCTGCCATGAGAACAGGCGACCACCAGACATGCCATAGGAAAAAAATCAGGAACTTAATTACAACTACATTACATCAGCATAAAGTCATCACAACTTCCCTTACCACTGTCAGTATAAAAATAAATTCTGCTCCTGCTGTGTTATTTCAGGAATTTAAACAAAACAGCAGGGCACGTATGAACTGTGTGGAAATTCCACAGCATGTTTAAACACACTTTATCAAAGCTGGATTGGCTATGTGTTCAATTAAATAATATTTTTACAGGTTTCAAACACTGGAGTTATGAACAAGATGTTTCTGCTCATCGAGATTTCATTAGTTTGACTCCATGTACATTCTGATAAAGCCATCATTGAGAAGATGGGTGAATCAGACTTGTTATCAGCAAACTGGGCATAGATCTCTTCGCTTTCTGATTATATAACCATCCTATTAGCTCAAGACCACTCACAGTAAGAACACCATGCCACAATCCTGCTTCTCTCTTGAAGTCCAGAACGTTAGTTATGGTCTCAGCTGCAGGAAGAGAGGAGATTTTGTCAAGTATTAGCAAAAAAGGGTTTGAAACAGCTGTTATTCTTTAGTACAAATAGCCAACATCCTATTGCATCAATAACACAAAACAAGTTTGGTAATGAAGAGCAAATCTGGACTGTCAGAGCAGTGACTAAGAAGCACTAAATTAACCTGACCCAGGTCTGACAGAAACAAACACAACCCAGTGAGCAGCTGTTATAATCAAACTAAAATGTAATTACACTTCTCTGACGGGAAGGGAAAATGTAATAATACAAAATAAAAAAAAGGTTTCAAATGAATGTGGTATCTGTTGATTTAATAACAACGCTATTAATTCATTACAAAAGCTAGTTTCTCTCTCTCTCTCTCGGTAGCATAGACATAGCTTAAAAGCATAACCACCAAAGGTAAGACTCGAGAAGTAAATGCAATAACAAGTGTTCTCACCTTCAGTGTAGCCGCAGGCCTGTGTGAGGGCATGACAGTGAGCCAACATGGCTGAATGGGACACTGTGATCCCCATGGTGCTTCCTTCCTTGCTGGTTTTATACTAGATTTAAAACATACGGAACATTGAACCGCTTCATTCCAAAAAATAAGGTGTATATTATATAACAAAAGCAGAGTTCCTAATAATTAGAAGCACAAAAATAACAACAATACATAAAAACATTACAAATCTATCTCTTGTTTTATAGACAATATCAGTTAAGCTATAAGTACCTCTATATAGGCAATGTCATTACTGGCTTCCCGTAGTGGAGGATGCCAGTCCTTCGGAGGCTTCACAACATGTTTTCCATCTGTCACAAACCACAGTAACCGCGGCCAGCCTGCAGACACAAAGAATTGAAATAAGTTCAAACTGACAAAACTTTACAGACAGACAACATTAAAAAATAAAACAGTCAGTACCTTTAAAAGTGGCTACCTCCCCTGTTTGTGCTTTGGGAAGGCCTTTCTGACAGGCGTCAGTGGTCAGTGCCAATGTGACGCCACAGCTGCCTAACAGAAAGCCAATCTGTTGACTTCCTGCATCCTGAGGGACCAAAGGAGATGAACAAAATCAGGGTCATTCTGGCAAACTTTGACAAACAGAATAAAAGCAGCGAGAAAAAAAAATGCACTGAGGGAATGTGGGAATTGTAACACAGACAGAAAGAAGGACGATGACTAAAGAACTAGAAACCTCAGAGCATCATACATCAAAGCAGCAGCAGTTAAGAAAGCAGAGTGACAGCCAATCACTATTAAAAACTCCACTGCTGAGCATCAAAGTCTGATCGTCGCAGGAGCGAAACCCGAGATCTGACACGCACTCACTCATATTTGATTGGCTGTGCAAATTAGCTTAAAGCTAGACTCTTGCTGAGCAAACCACGCTGTGCAGATACACATAAAACCTGAGGCTAATGCATGGAAGGGACAAAAAAAGACACATGATAGAGAAGAGAGAGAGAGATGGATAGGGAGAGGATGGAAATAGAAAACGAAATAAAGAGTGAGAGAACGATAATGAGAAAAAAAGACCTGGCAGAGGAAGCAGATGAGTGTCTGACTCCTGAGAACAGTTGGCTTGTGATCTAATATTTTGACTGGAATTAAACATCATTTCACCTCACTCAAATCTCAATAATTACAGTGCAGCATCTGCCAACAACATGTTTATTAAGTCTAATAAAGAACAGGCATTAATATTCATCCTGTGTAACTAATGTGGATATATTTAATTCAGCATGAGCTGATGGATATGCTGGAAACTGTAATGCATTATAACACTGTAATTTAAGCACCGGAAAGATATGTGATGCTGCTGCAGTTGTAATCACTAGATGATCTAGTGTGACTGGCACAAACAGAGTTTCAGGAATATTGGAATAAATTACCGTATGCAAACTGGAAAAACATAACTGACTGTACCTATGTCAACTCTCCTTCAATTACTGACAGGTTAAATGTCCAGCAGAGGTCACTGCTGATCTTTCACTGGCTGTGTGGCACAAAAATATCAAACTTCACCCATTCCCAGGAGACTGTACTCAGTTGTTGCCTTTACCTTTCGGGTCAGCGGCACTTCGATAGGCACAGGTACTAGCTCTGCCAGGAGACAGCCATAGAAGGCCACCATGAACATCACTGGATCGTTGTTTGGGAACACAAGTGCAACCTGCAGGTGTTTCATGGATAGTACATGTCATGATGTGATGTTATGCAACAGCTGTTTTAATTGAAGATATGGCAACCAAAGAGCAAGTTGTTTCATCTCATGACTTACTCTGTCTCCAGGCATGAGTAAAGGCTCATTTCTGGTGCTCAGCTTGTTAAGAAGAGTGTAAGCCAGTTTCTGACTGCGGGTCCACAGTTTACCTGCAGAATTGAACACAAACTGTGAAATATTTTCCTTTGATTTAAAAAAAAAAAAAAAATCTAATCAAAGGTCAAACATACAATAACTTAGGGCCAGTCATCCACAAGTGACACCTACCATAAGTGAGCGTGTAGACCGGCTTGCCAGCATTGTCGAGCGCAGTAAGACAGGGACTCTTTGGCTGAGTCGTACCCCACCGCTGTAAGGCTGCTGGCAAGGAGGGCGGCCAGTTGGTGACCACCCCAAGAGGCTCTCCTTCCAGGGGACTCATCTGCTGGCCTTCTGGCTTTGGCTGGTTGGGATCTGGTTGCTGGACTGAAAAAATGGGGAGGAGAAGGGCACATCAGCGTGATGATGAAGTCAGTGGGTATTTTGTGAAACAAAGCAGAATCAGCTCTTTCTGAAGAAGTGCCACCAGTGTTGAGAAAGGAACTCTGTGTGTCAGTTTTTGTGTGAGTTATTTACACAGAGAATGTAAATCTATGCATTACACAACTCTCTTAAAGGAGAAAAGGTAATAAAGTGAATGTGGGACTGAAATTCCTTCTTCTCCTTCCTCCTCTTTCACTTTTCAGTCCCAGTGACTGAAGAGAAAAAGCTTGAGGTTTAAAAATGCTGTAATCTGTTTTATTCAGTCTCAGCTGCCAAAGATTGTAAATTGTAGAGAAACTTGGAGTTACAACCTATTGAAAAGCAAATGTTTCTCTCTTCCTGTAAAGACCCTACTCACTCTAACTTGACAACCATCTCACCATCACTATTTGCCCTCTCACACCAACTCTCTGATAACTGGGATTCAGAATTGTTCAAGTGAGCTGGCAAGGAGAAAATAAAACACCTCTATCAGAAACAGACAGTGTTCAGCTGACTGCCGTTTCAGCTTTGTGTGTGTTTTTCTGCTCAAATCAAGCAGACCGATGAGGCTTGCCATGCCACAGCCTCTGTGCCAGAGTCAGGGAGGGAATTACCTGCTGATGTATTACTATTCCTGCTGCTTTTTCATTTGCACAATGTTTATTCAGCCTGGCTAAACCCACTATGGGCTGGTCAGAATGGAGGAAATGGTCAGACAGGGCTGGTCCACTGTACTTGTGTGTATTTCTGTACCCGGTATTCCCTAACCGCTCTCACTGTACACCTGGTGATGGCAGCTTCAACAAGAGACAAAATAACAACCACTGATCTAAAAGTGTACCTCAACTGTTTATTTGGGAGGCGTGGGGATGTCAATGTGACATTGTTATCTCAGCTGCAATAAAAATTTAATAAGTAACCAATACTGAAACAGGAAAACTAGGTAAATCTTGTTAGCTCACAGGCCTGTCACTCAGAAGAGCAGGAAGGTTTGTGTCAAATTCAGCAGTTAACGGCTGCATGCTCTATGTTTCTTACACCACAGAAAAGGGGCGCTGTTATGATTTATTTATTTAATAGAGGCAATGTAATTACTTTCAGGCTAGCTTACCATCCAAAAGCTCCTCAAAGTCGTCGACAAAGAACTCCCGCAACGGCGGTCGCTTTGGTCTCTTCAGCGTGTTGAGCAGCTGCTGGATTTTAGAGGAGACTCGACTGTTGACTGGAACACCTACACAATGAGAATGAAGAGGATGAAAAAAAGGGGGTAAATATGACAAGACAAGGGTATAGTATGGACAGATGTGGAAATTAAGAATATGTGATGTAATGTATTGGATAATGAAACGGGGAGGGGACACAGTAGAGAAAGACATGTATATAAAACAAATGATGATGTAAGGGGAAGAAATGTATGAAGGGAAGAACAGATAAAAGGTCAGTGTGCTGTTCTAATAAGACAAAGAGGAAAACAGCTGTCACTCATGCTGAGGCGAAACAATAAAACAGTGGACCATGAGCTCCTCCATAGTCACCTGGAGGTCGAAGGTTACAGTCTTTCAGTCAGAAATACTGAAAAAACCTCACAGGCATAATAAATCAGAAAACAAGGAGCAGTCATGCCTGCTGCCTAGCAACAAAGCTATCCTCACTGAACTGTGATTTTTTTTTATGAGGTGTCTGAAAAGGTGTCTGTTTTACTTGTGCTATGCAAAATTCATAATTGTGAGAGGCTAACATTAGAAACACTATGGCCAATTAAAAAAATGTAAAATATAATTTTACATGTATGTTTGAACAAACGTCTAATGTTAATAATCTTTTACACCTGAGCACAAGACAATGGAACCATAACATTCACATAAGACAAAACCTGCAGAGATATGGATCAGGAAGGGGGAGAAAATAAGAGAAAAAAAACTGACTTGAAATAAGAGCAGAAGAGAAGTGTCTAGATGGAGTGGCGTCATGCTTCAGACATGACCAAGTACAGTTTATGATAACCATCAGAAATCATTTCCTTCATTTCATAGTTATATTTGAGAGGGGGGTGGTTTGCGTCAGACATTTCAGACAGGCACAGAAGACCAAGGCCACAGCTGCACGCGGGTTCCCTGATCTGTCTTACTATAATAAGCCCAGCTCAGACACACTCTGCCTCCTCGTGTATGAACAGATGTACTGGGAGTAAATGTGTGAGGGCCAGAGCAACACCTGATGGGCCAATTAGAAAGCCCCAGACACACAGTAAGACATCTGAGGGCCCTGAACCCCACCCACTCAAGAGCTCTGAGCTTTCTGATCTTACAGACAAGTCTGAAAACATTACATAGTGTCGATGGAAATAAAGATGTTATTGTGCACTTGTTTAAACCAATCCCTGGAAAATAATAAAGATAACTTCTAACATGTCTGACGCTCTCAGCATGAAGCCCGAATGCTCCAAATTAAGATGTGATTCTTAAAATATCGGTCACAAATATTCTGCACAATTTCATTTAAAAAGACCAAATAACCGGCCAAGGAGTGTAGATTTTAGTAGATCTTACAAAAATGATGTAGTGATGCATTTGTTAGAGACAATTTTTAGGTATAAGTGCATTAATACACATTTTCAATGTGACATGACATTATATACAGGATTGATTAAAAATAATCTTCGCTGTACATATATTCTTTAATGGCACAGAGAAACGAGACATGTCAGGCCTTCAAAATAGAATCAATACTAGTATACTAATACTAGTATTATTAGTATACTACAATACTAATAAATATTAGAATAAATTCACTGCTAATGTTAGTCTTTTTATTGTAGAAATTTGAATAATACTAAGCAGAGATGGCCAATCCTGATCTTTGATCCTGTCCTGTTGTTTTCCAACCATCTCTACACTCCTGATCCAGGCAACCAGCAGTGGGTATGACAGGGATAGTTGAAAAACAAGCAGGAGTCAGGACAGATACAGAGTATCACCTGGCACCACAGGGCACATATTCCATCAGCAAAAAACACATATCAGACTACAGATGAAACCAAAGACGGCATGTGGCATGATTTCTACACCCAGCCATGTGTCCATATTAAAACAGCAGCAGTGCTAGAAGGCAGCCATCAAAAAGCCCACAGTGTCGCTACAGATCAACAGGCTGGTGTCACAGTATGTAGTGAGAAACACAAACTGACAAGACTTAGTCTCGGTGTCAGAGAGGAAACAGTATGTCAACATGTTAACTATTTGCAACCAAAAATGAGTTGTTACAAATGTTGCAGACAAGACCTTTTCACACAGCCTTCTTCGACATCATTAATAGAAAGAGCATTTAGTTGAGACATTTCTTAAAGCCTTTGCAATACACTCAGCTACACACACGCACACAAGAAAGTAGTGACTGAATTCATTGTACATTAGCTTTGTATATTTTGAGAAAACACACATGGTTTGGACAAGTGCTAAACATGACAATATAGGCAAAGGCAGAAAGAACACTAACAACAAAAAATGCACAGACAGCAGAGTGCACATTTAGCAGACTGCCATAGAGTTGGAGGAACATTAATAAATACCATCCATTAAACTGAGGGATCCTTCACCTCGCCACTCACAGCCTACAGGAGAGACACATCAGGATGTTAATGAAAAGTTCCTGCTAACTTTGTGTGTGTGTGTGTGTGTGTGTGTGTGCAAGGTGCAAGGTATCTGTCAGCAGTCAGATGAAGTTGAGAATGGGTTCATAAAGAGCTCAGACTGCTTTTGTTGTTTTCATCATAAACAAGATAGGACTGTTTTTGTTATTTTTGTCACTTTTTAATAACCCGTGTGGGAAAACTAGCATAGGAGATGTAGGTTTCAAACATCTTGAATATCGCCTGAGTTGAAAGAAACAACACTTTTTTGCATTGTGCACACATACACCAGTCAGTCAGAACATTAAGACCACCAAGTAGTTTTACACTTATTGCTGGCTGGTGTATTCTGTGGCTGGAAGGTTTTAGGCTGCTAGCGTAATGACACATGGGACATAAAAGTAAGAATTCAGAGGCAACTCTCTGTAGGCACTAGGTGAATTTATTGGAAATACATCTACCTTACCTTCTCATTAATGTCAAGTCACCTTAAAAAGAAATCCTGAATAAAGATGAATAAATATCAGTAAGTACCAGTTACTGTATTGCCTGTACTGTAATTGTCTTTGTTCAACACTTTTGAGTTGTTACCTATCTGTACACACATTCCCTACCTGTCAATATCTGCAGTGGCCCATGTGGAAAGTGCCAGTGGAGTGGGAGAATACTACATAAGTCTCTGTTTGAATGATGTTTGTAGGCTTCAATTTTATGCACTGATTCACTAACAACATGACAATAACTGAACACTTATGCATCTCTAGTAATCTGGTTTGTCATCTTTCACTCAAGTAAGGCCTTTGTCATACATAAAACATTAAGGTAGTAATATGGTGGGGCTTTTTGGGTGGTTGGAGGGGCTGTGGTGCACTGTTACCATGGCAGCACAGGGGGATCAGTCACTAGCTTCTGCCAGTCAGACTAAGAAACAGGCAAAGACAGTGGGGGAGTAAGGGAAAGGAAAGTGGCCGTGTGTGTGTGTGTGTGTGTGTGTGTGTGTGTGTGTGTGTGTGTGTGTGTGTGTGTGTGTGTGTGTGTGTGTGTGTGTGTGTGTGTGTGTGTGAGGAAACTCACCATCTGCGGTCTCCATAACGCTGGTGTGGTGGTTGTAGCCACGGGAAACGCCTCGCACTGAGGCCACCTGGGGCCGTTCCACGTGAAGTGAGGAGCGCTCCGACAGCCCTGTCACATCGGGGGGCGCTGAGTGGTTATCTGTGATGAGTGGGGTGTTGGGGGTCAAAAGGTCAGGCCTACTTTAGGCTGTGGCAGCTAAATAAAATTCTACTTCATATGTTAGCAAACAAAAGGATCTCACAGTTTAGGAAATTGAGTGGGAGGCTAGCAGCCGTTTTGTCATTTGTGGAAAGCTTGTCACAGGTGAACAGTGCTATTTAAACTACCTGTGTACAGTTTTCAATAATAATAATGTAGTCTAGTACAACACAACTGCCAGATGCAATCTCAGCAATACAAATACGGTTTTATTATATTATATATATCTGACAGTGTCAACTGCAATTTAAAATCATTGTCTGTGTAAAGGTGGAATTTATGGGCGAGTTGTTGGGCTGTAACTAATAAGTAACTAAGTGGCAAGACAGTTAGGATTTCATGGAAAATTGAGTTTAAAATGTAAATATATTATGATAACACTGTTGTTGGAACCAAAATTGTTGCTATAGCGTGGTTATGAAAAATTGCATTCATGCAAACCTGTAATACTTTGAAAGTAGAAAGAGTATTGTTTATTTAATGTTTAAGTTAATGTGAACTCTACTATAAACAGTGAGATTCAAATTTCCTGGATTAACTATAGTCTAGACTTTAAGTGTTGTCTTTGTTCATATCTCTAGTTATCTGTACAACTGTATATATCAAACCTGCCCTACAGAAAAGTGTGATTTCAGAAGAAAAGGTCATGCTTGTTTGGTTATATCCATCCACGTTATAAGGCGTTGCCCCAGTGCAGTGTATTAGTCATTATAAATACTTGGAAAGAATGACAGACAGAGTTTGGGGTCCAAAGATGAGGGGTTATGGGACAGTTATTTACAGCTCTATTCAGCAGCAGTCACTGCTGCTACTTTATGACAGTGACCTTGAGGGTAGATGAGATGGACAAAAATCAGACAGCTCCATCCTAATAGGATATCGTACACATGCACATGAACACACAGACACACAGACAGACAGACAGACACACACACACACACACACACACACACACACACACACACACACACACACACACACACAACCAAGACACCATCTCACTTAGCTGCTGCTGAGAGACGGGTAGAGATAAATCTACTGAATCTGATTAACCAGCTTGTGACACTCACATAGCAACATGGAACGAGGAGCTTTGATGGGGAAGTCAGTGTGAGCCCTTTTCAAATGACTGAATGACAGTAAGAGAGCAGATGGAGACAACTAATTAGAAAGATGTGAATTAAAACTCTATCGCTTGTTCCCTTTGTCTTGCTTTTGTGTATCTAGAGGGCGATAAGACCTCCACTGCAGCAGATGTGTAGGACACCTCTGTCTATCTTTGATTCAGCAAACTCTCAAAAAGTCTAAGAGACATAATATAAGTTCAGATGGTATGTTTGAGAATAAGTCTGACTGGCTAGGAGCAAACACCAAATTAATGCTGCAATCAGCAAATGTGAAACAATAGAAACAACCAGCCAGTAGACTATATATATATATATATGTATTTATGTATATTCTCACATGTAAAAGGTTAAAAACAGCAGCTAAGGAGGGAGTCTGTAGACTGATGTTGAGCAACTGCTATTGAATGCATTTTATTGTTACGCAATGACAATATAATCAGCACTCTTCCAACAGCACACTTTAAAAGCGATAATACTACATGAATTAAATAATTAATTTTCACTGAAAATCAACACATTCACATTACTTTCTAGTCCTAAAAGACTTCCTGCTTTAGGCTCACAACCACACTAGATTCATTTTGACAGTTTCCTCAATAGCGCAGGGGGGTGGGGAGTTTAATTAACACTGAGAAAAATGTATTTATCTCTGGGCTAACTGGATGAGAGCTCTGCATTAATTAAAAAGGGAACAAAACATACAGACAAGTCAACCAATCTGTGAAGCTGTGTGTATCACTGACCTAGCTGGGTGTGTGCCATAAGGTTGGCGAGTGCAGTAGCTGCGGCGTTGGCGTTCAGGGCTGCGTGGGCAGTGGTATTGGTGGTGGTTGCGGATCTCCCTCCCGGGTGGGATGAGGTGGATGACGCGGAGGATGAGGTGGACGAACCCTGGATGACACGATTAAACCAGTGCTCAACGGCTGGGTGGCCGTGGCCCTGGTAGGGCACGGAAGTGGGCAGACGTCCCTGCCGGCGTAGTGAGCCCTCGTCTTCCGAAGCTGAGGAGGTGGCTGTGTTTGATAGGTCAGGACAGGGCAGCGTCACAACAAAACACTAAATGGTAAAACAAAGTAATGGATTTAGATATGCTGATGTTGCAGTTTTCTACTTTTAGTGTACATACAGTACACATAAGTAGTATATGTACTTTTAAGTACATATAAGCCAGAGGGATGACTTGGATGAGATGGAAGCTGAGGGAAGCTCTTCTATGCGTTATGAGTTCACTGGCAGTCTGGAGTCTGACTTTATTATTGAATTGCCTGTAAAAAGAGCTACACTAAAACAAAGTCACACTACAACTATATGTTTACTGCATATAAAATATAAAGTGTAATACAGACACAACAGATGTTTCAATTTAAACATGACATGAAGAGTGAGAACAAAGCAGTTCTGTGGGAAAACAAGTTTGTGGGAGATTGTGTTTTTACACACCTGAAGTTAACAGGAAATATGGGCATTTTAAGACAAAAAATGTGAGTTGTGTTTTCAGTGTGTCACTAGATTTATACATGAACTGATCAATATTTGTGCTTGAGCGCTGCTTTATGAAATTTGCATATATGCATACCTATAATACTTTGAATAAGGTAGAAACAGAAGCTAAAAACTTACTTGCTAGATTGCAAGCTATGTTTTATGTTTCAGTTATTGTGATTTGGACATATCTCCAGGCAGCAATTTGGTCGAAATAAAAATAGCCCAAACAGGAACAACTTCAAAGTACGGTAAGGATCTTTCAAAATGAACACATTCAACTTCATCTGCCAAGCTCCTAGAAATGTCTATTCCTTTGATACTGTACGTTTACAGTAGTAAGCGTATGTGAATGTTACACAAGAGCAGGCTAGTCTGAGATTTGCATTCTAAGTGCAGTAAAAGGGCTAAACAGACTTTCAACTACTTTAGAAAAGAAAATATTCCTATGAACAACCATTTTCAAAATCACCAAGACAAGGCCACACTACCCCTGTTCATCATTAACAAAGTCAACAGCAGTGCTTGTTCTGTAACCCCTGAGAAAAGTACAAAACTCACTCACACGACAAAAATATTATACAACGAACCCTGAGAATATTTTACAAACCAAAGCTTTTAATGTGGAAAACCAATCTCAAGTCCACTGAGAGGATGAGAAAGAAACATTTTGAAAACAAAGGTTAAGCCTGTGTGTGTGATCAGCACATGCCTGATGGATGTTCTCTAAACTAATGAGCCTTCATGTGATTAATCTGCTTACAAGTATATCAATTGAGAAACTATTAAAATCACTGTTACATTCCTCAAGGTTCCTCGTGGCCTTGCAGAGGCTGTCAGAAGAAGGCTGGAGGAAGATTGATTATAACAAGCTAAAATTTAATGTCTCTACAGCTGGCAGACTCATGTGGGTTATCTCACATTTATGATTCTGTTTGTTATTCCTCTGCCTCTCTCCAGTCTCTTTCAGTAACCTTGACACACTTACATATTGGGAGAGAGAAAGAGAACAAAGTAGAAACAGAGAGGTGGAAAGAACGAGGAAGAAACTGAGAAACAAAATGACTCACAGATATACAGACAAAGACAATAATATGATAAAGACTGAGCCAGAGAAAGAGGCAGTGATGGAGGTAGAGAGATATTGTGAAATCTCAGTTATTTCTACTGCATCAGTGAAACTAGCCCAGCAAGTGGTGACACCTTCATTATGGCTGGTGCACGAAAGTGGCACTGACTACACTCACGATGTACAAGGAGGCCGTGACAACGGTAAGGTGCTGTTGCTTATCACATATAATATTTTACACCATCTACTGTGTGACTGAGGCATGAACCATGAAGGTTGCAAATAAGACTCTGTTTCTAGTTATACTAGTGCTCCTAGAGGCCAGACATGTAGGATGCACACATGCACATGTAGGATAAAGATAACAATATTGGTACATGATAATAGAAATATTACCCCACAGCACAACCACATTACATTTAACGTCCATGCTAATGTGGTATCGTGAAGTCTGTCATTTACAAATCTTAGACATAACACTCAAACAAATAACAAGCATAGTCACTGTGTGCACACCAAACCCATAGCAGCCACAAGCCTTGAAACAGGTAGAAAAGGTGTAATTTTGAGGGTCTGTGGAGCCAAGCCTATACACCTTATCCCAGCAGCAGATCACTGAGTGACTCAAAACCATGACGCACCTACCTCCTTTTTCTGTTCAAACACCAATGTATGAGCTCTTAATCTAGCTGCTTGTTAAACTGCTGTGTCCTCTCTTTACCCAAAACTGATGATAAAGCCATTAACACATTGAAGAGATCACCATGTTTTCTATCATTTGAGCAAACATTTAGGCAAAAGTTACAACACTAAATGGGCTGTTGGACCTTGGAAATCTCACAAAGAGAAGCTACACAATTGCATTTACAATGCAGTGAATGGCAAAAATTCAAAGAACTGGGCCACAACACAGGCTGTTATAAAAGCAGGGGAAAGGTCAACATTTTGAGACTGTTAAACATCTGATTATGCGTCCATTTGCATTCACGTGGGAGGGTCTGCTGGGAAATACAATACTGAGAAGTACTGAGTACTGAGAGTCCTTCATCACAAAGAAAGGACATATTCATCAAACTGCATGTCTTTCCAGTGGAAAATGCTTGTCCACATTATGTTCATACTGGAGATACTGGAGTGTCAGTGTTCCACACAACACCACACATGTAAACAATCCAGAGTATACATACAGTATATCTTGACAGTTTCCTGTGTGCCCTGGGTGGACTGTGGGAGGTCTTACCTGGCGGGGTGCATGCCTCAACAGAAGACTGAACTAGCACAGATCGTCTCTTGGAGGGCATGGGCATCTTCCTCTCTTTGTACTTTGCCAAAGCTGCTTGGACGGCTTCTGTGTGCAAATCTACAAGAACGCAACCATAAAGTTTAGCCACAGCTAAAAAAAACAACACAAAAACTGCACCAGATACTTTAAAGACTTGGACACATGATTACCAGATCTGAAGCGTTCATCCCGGGTGTTGGCAGCCCGCGTTTTGTTGTGTTTTGAACCTGGAAGAAGAGCTTGGGAGGAGGCCTGTATCCTGTTGTCAATTTGCAATGATGGATCTACACCTGCAGAAAGACAAGACCAAAGCAAGAGAAGACAGTTGATTACAAGAGAGAAACAAATATTACATAATCCTCTACCTAAAAAAAGATATATCAATAAACAATACGAGCACATAAAATCATTTCAGAATATGTCTTGGACATAGAACTGCTTAACATTGTTCGACAAGATCAAGTATCCACAGCCTTAATGGTAATCCCTATTTAGGCTGCTTTCTTCTAATACAGCAGCTTGGAGTGAAGAAAGTATTCATTTTAATTAATCCAGCCTCTCTCGCAGATTTGCAGCTGCCTCTGAGCTTTCCAAGGAAAGCAAATGCAAATTACACAGACGCAACACAAACGAGGCGATTCGGGACCACAAATGTCAAAAAGACAACATCTTCTGACTGGAGTGTTCAACAATGATCAAACTCATCAACCTCCCTGCTTTTGTTCATGCAATTCTCATTTGAGCATTATTAACAAAGTAGTGGTTAGCATCAGAGGGGAGACCCAAGACTGCTGTCTGTCTGTAAGATCACAGTTCAAGCCCTATTAGCAGTCTTTTAATATCTGTCTTAGTGCTGCCCCTCATTCTTTCATAGTGATGTATTTGATGTATGTGGGGGGGGGGCATGTGAGTCTTCTTTCAATGCAACAAAGACGATGTAAATGTGATTAAATGACATAAATATACTTTCAGTGCATATTTTTAGCCATGTAAATTTGCACACATAATAACAATACCAAATAGAAACAATCCAACTGAAGAAATATATTATCCATGATTTGCCTGTTTTCCTGTGCTTAATTTTTTAGCAGTTATTTTGGGCAGACTTGGACAACAACATCAGACATAGTGGAGGAGAAAGCTGTGAAAGCAACAGCATCTGTCCTGTAACTCAGCAATACACCTCAACAGCTTCACAAGGTGTGTCTTCCTTACTATGGGACAAAGAGTGTAGTTAAAAAGGATCCTGTAGTTCTGTAGCTCTGTCTCACTAAACCATTACAACTAGGCATTTTTCCAGTATCTATTTGGCCTGCTGTCACAACCCAATCATTTTTAATGACTCTACAATTGAATATGACAGAAGCTATGAGTCACTTCAGAGAAGGCTTAAAAATCAGAAATGGTGCACCTAAAAACTGTCAATAACCAGATTGAGGGCGTTTTCAAGGGTTTACTTGTGTACCTATTCTGACCTGTGAACAACACCACTTGACTAGATGGTATAACATTGGAAAACAAAAAACTTTTGAGGACAGAGTTCTACCAAGGCCACATTCAGCCTGCTAGATCCAACACATGCTGGCAGGCCAGTCAGACACTCGGCCAGACAGCCAGCCATCAGCCCACCCGGCTTTTCAGCAGCAGCTTAGTGGGGATCACTGTGGTCCACACTGTCAGCAACTCTCAGACAGCAGTAGCACATACAATGCAATGCTAAACAACATTCACATATGCTTCAACTACTGTATTTGAATTGAATATATGAATGAAACGAAAGAAGCTTCAAATAGTCAAGTTCAATATTGCCTTGAGAACATTTAAGCACACATAATGCATAGAATATGACAGACCTGCATGGGACCACACATTCACATCAAATCCTATAAGCATGGACTGAAACAGAAATATATAAGCTGGTTCCTTAAGTCACTCTGATAACCCACAACATTGATGCAACGGCTCCTGGAGGAGAAGCAGAAAAAGGTCTTTAAAACACGCCAGGACACCAGACCCGGGTTGCTGGGTAGATCACACTTCAGAGACACATGGCACTGAGCCAATCAGAGGTGTGCTCCGTCACAGCAGATGTTGTTATTGGTTCGCAGTGAACCCTGATGAATTTTTAGCACCTGTCTGATGTCCATACTTACCGGTGCTGTGTCTGTACCCATTGCATGTGTGTAATATAAACTAATGAGTTGATTAATATTATTTACCATTATTATACTATAATTCTAAAAGAGCGATTGGTGCATTCAAATTCATAAAATAAAAATTTACTTTAGATAAGGTAAAGCTAAGATAATATACCTGAAAGTTCACCAAACACGAATGCTTGAATTCCCAGTAGGGTCACCACTGGCTTTGTTCACCTACTTTATTGCCTTTGGCACATGAACAGTCCTACAGTTAAGTATAGGGTCATAAAACCAGCTTATGAAATTCAGAAACCTACAGTCTGTTGGACTCCTATTTCAACCAACTATTCAACCCTAACCCACAAATTCATTGTGCTGAATGTTTGTTCCATTAAACACCAACAAATCCTACAGAAAGCCTGTTTTGGACTTGAAGAATCATATGCACTGTGTATATCTGCTCTTTATCTGTTACCTCCCTTCTTTAGGTGTTAGGATCCAGACTGAATGGAAGTCACACACACACACACACACACACACACACACACACACACACACACACACACACACACACACACACACACACACACACACACACACACACACACACACACAAACGCAAATACAAATCCATGATAACAAGAGAGAGGGATCAAGAGAAAGACAGAGAATGATGGAGATGATACACCCAAGCTAAATAATAGGTCTGTTCCAGTGGAAAGCCTTGAGCGAGCAGCCCACACCAGACTCTGGTTTCCACTAAGGCTTGATGTTCTGAGACCGGGCCAAACCAAAGACTGCCATGGACCCCAAAGAGGACGGAGAAGCATGAAGGATACAGACAGACACTCCTGTCTCCAATTCACCACAAACCAACTCAACCTCATAGTCTGCTCAAGGCAGCCAGCACTGACTGACTTCCCGGCTGGGACTAAAAATACACTGAATTGATATATATATATATATATGAGTGAACTTTACATAGTCAAAGACCATACACAGATAATAAGTAGTAACTCACAGATAAGACACACACATCTATTGTTCTTCAACATCAGTACCTCTCTTTTCAAGCACCCAAAACGAAAGTAAAAAAAAAAAAATCTTCAAAATAATGTGACAAAATAATAAGGTGATAAAATCCCTCTTTTTGAAGAATCTGTCATATGTATTATGACAGCATTATTCAATAGAACATATAATAATATAACATCACAATTCAAATCTAGATTTATCATTACAATCTCAACCCATTTTTTTGGCTCTTATGTACTACAGTATAAAGAAATATGATGAATACAGTAATGTAATGCAGTAATGTGTCATTAATAAACAGATCCAAGGATGGATGTGGACCAGTTAAAGTCCTGGTCCAGAGAATTAAGGACACCCCAGCAGGAACATCTCCAACCAGCTGGCTTTCGCTCTTTGTATGTACATAATTACATACGGTTTAGTGGTTTTATTTTTGTTTCGCTTCTCTCTAACTATGATTTTGTCTTCCTTTTTCTTCTTTGCCTCTGTAAGTGCAATGTCAGTTTTTATTGGAACACTGTTGCATTGATAAATGCACTGTATGTGAATATAGATACAAGTAAATAAACAGTTGATAACATTTTATTGTCTTTGTTCCTGCAAGGATACTAAGCTAACTGCAATGCAATGCTAGCAAGTAGCCAGTGCAGAGAGAAACCTGTTCTGCACAGTAAATTCTCTCTGAACCTTACCTTGTATCTGTGGGATGTATGGTGCCAACAGCTTGCCTCTTTTCTTCTCATAGCCCTTCTGAGTGATGTCTCCTGTACAGACAGAGACAGAGAAATACAGAGGAACAGACAGACAGAGAGAGAGAGAGAGAGAGAGAGAGGAGAGGGGGACAGAGAGATGAGTCATTAGCTCAGCCGTGCCATGGTGGCGGTGGCCTGTGTGTGTGTGTGTGTGTGTGTGTGAGCATGCACAAGTGCCTCAGGATCACACTGCCAGGCTAGATACACTGGCACCATGGGGCACCAAAGAAGGGCTGGGGCAGCAGATGACCAGCATTTACCAACTGGACATCCCACAAGCAGACACACACACACACACACACACACACACACACACACACACACACACACACACAGGAAGTGATATTGCAATTGTTCATCAATGATAGAAAGATACATTACAAGGGACATTTTTTCAGAATTTCTACCACAAGTAAAAGTATTGCTGATCTCAGCATGAAATGAGTCTGCCTGAGTTGTCTCGTCACACATAATTAAAAGGCGGTATGTTAAATAAACTCTGGCTGCATGGTATTTTAATGGCACTATTTGAACAAAATATCGATATGCCAGCTTTCTCAAGCATCGGATTTACAGTAACTACAATAAATAAAGAAGGAGAAAGATGAAGGCAGAGAGAGACAGATAGATGGAGAGATAGAGCATGGTAGTACAGTATTAGGCTAAGCAATACTATGGCATGGTAGATCTAGCAATGGCTTAAATCTGACACATTTTGGCAGGGTGCTGAGTTGAACTAGCCGGGATATGATTTTGGTACTATCGCATTTTTGCATATCAGACAGGCTGAGGCCGACAGTGTGGAGGGTTGCTCTTTCATGGACAAAAGGCTATTCATTCATGTAGTGAGAGTTCACTGTCAGCACCTCTTACACAAACCATATGTATATACACAACAGTGCTTCTAAATACAACCTCTAACAAGCACTATCTAATTCTTCTAATGACAGATGTCAAAAAAGCATCAAACAATCATTTCACGCAACATTGAGGCACTTTATCCTTTATATTATTTATATATATATATATATATATATATATATATATATATATATATATATTTATACATATACATATATTATTCTGTACAGGCTCTCAGCTTGGGTCACAGTCAGTGTTTACCTATATTAATTATTACAGGTCCAGTGTATTGTGTGTAGAGTACCTTTGTACACTACACACTTATAACCTTCTATCAACACTTTATTCAAGTCTCTTGAACACAACAGTGTGTAAGTGTGAAGGCAGGTGTTGTTGGTCACACTGGTTGCTGTGCTGCCCGCTGGTCCTGAGTCACCAGTAACAGCTGAATGCCTACACTGTTAAATGTCCAGGAGAGCTGGAGGCTAGCAACAATGCAGTGCTGTCCACAGACTGAGCCGGCTGACCTGACACTGACTCTTTCTGGTGATAAGTGTCTCTGTTTACGTGTGTGCCTGTGTGTATGTGTTTGTGTGTATATCAGTATATGTGTGTGTGCATGCCAACATGTCTGAGTGTGTGCACCACAGCAGCCAAGCAGCCTGACAACCACACAATAGAGGGCTATTCTCCACGGCAGCTCCGAATTCTGGCTAGTGGCCTCACTGGCCTAGCAGCCCCTAGCACACACTGATCCATCAAGTTATGTCTCAGTGGAGCTAATCTTTTGATCTGAGAACAAACAGCTTAGTCATTCAATATGCAGGAATAGACTTAAGCATTCAATGGTAAAGACTGACCCTCAACTCGAATCATAAGCAGCAAAACAAAAAAGATGTATCAATATACAAACAACTGTGTGTCCATATACATAATGCACATCTGTGTATGTGTTTGTATTCCTGGACAGACCCTACATTTTCGCTCTCTGTTGGAGCTTTGAGTGCCATAAGGGGAGAAATTCAAAGATTCAAAGGTCAATATGTGGCCTGCTGCTTTGGCTATAACAAAAGAGGGAAAGGATTGTGAGGTCAATGAGGGAAGAGAGATGGAAGGATGGATGTAGAGAAGCTTAGCACAAATGGCAAATTACCTAGCCACAAGGGACAATCTGTAGTTTATAATCTGTTTACAGCAGAGTGAGAAACATTTCATGACCCTCTTCACCTCTCTGCACTGACTACAGGCTTTGCCATGTAACTGAGCAGTAAAGAAAAGGAAACATCTCCAAACAAGCACCTGGGAGGAAAGGGTGCAGGGGGGTTTTAAGTAAATAAAAACTGAAAACGAATGTGTCAAAGAGAGAGATGAACGAAAGCACAAGAGGGAGGGTTGAAAGAGAGAGAACATCATCAAGGTTTTTCTTTCCTTAGCTGGCATCCCTCCACTTTAACCTCTTCACCTTCATCTCAACCCTCAAGGGCTGGCAGGTCACACATGCCAAGTGTCACAGTCATTTTCTGACCAACTAACACGCTTGCCCTTTAATTACCTGCACTAGCTTGTGATGAGAAGAAAGGAATAGGAAGGAATAGAAGAAGATAAGCATTTGGTAAACGTTTTGGGGCTTTAATGCCAATTTTATTTACTCTAGTCTCCATCAAACTGAAGTGACAAAATGTTATTTACCAGAAACTAGAGGCTTTTTTCGTTGTTATTCTGGCAAATCATCCAGTATTGTTACGGTAAACATGAAACATTCCTCACAGCTAGCCACAAATCCAATTTGGAGAAAAAAAAAAAGACAGTCCATCTTGTGACCCTCTAACAGTGACAGCAAGAGAGCCTGCTGTTCTCTGCTCTGTCTTATTGACTTTAATTGACTGATGGCTATTGACTGGAGCTGTTCGTCCAATGAAGGCCCATTAGAGAATTACGTTGCATCTGCCCGGACAGAACTCTTCAATCAGGAGAAAAAAAAACTGACACACAGCACATTCCTCTACAAAGCCAGCACGAACACAATAAGGATAAATACTGAGCTCTGAATGAAGATGGGGAGTCTTAGGGTGTGACTTATTTTAATAAAAACAAGTGGAATAAATTAGTACCATGACAAGGTGTATACAATCTCACACACAGTCACACTCACTTTCTCTCTTCCGTTAGATGCAGAAAGCCAGGCCGTGTTGTGTGTCAGCACTTGCTCTCAACAATTTGCCCTGATGTCACACACATACACACTTGTATCAACACTACCAGACACACACCTACACACAGACACACAGAACAGCAGCAGCAAGGGTTAGACAATCACACAGGATTGGTCTCAGTGGCTAAAACCTGCATCTCTGTGTTTATCCCCTCGTGCTGGCTGCCTCTTAAAAAGACAAAATATTGCACCAAGGTTTATGTGTGTGCATACATGTGGAGCTATGAAGGAAATCTTTCTCTGGGCTGCCAATCAATCAACACTACCAATGTTATAAAAATCTCTTAGAATTTTTGTCCGTATTTTACAGTAATAGTCCAAAATTTAACTTAACCATGAAATTAAAATCCTCATGTTTGTGCCACGCTGCCACCCTCTCCTCCTACATCACACACAGCCAAAGTAGTGGCCCGCCCTTAATGACAGCTCCTGGACCAGGCTGACCCACAATGTGCCAACATTTCTGCCAAGCCAGCAACCAAGCCGTCTGCCCTTGAGCCACAAAAAACCACAGTTAAATATTTAGGCAGAGCAGCATTTGCTCCCTGTTTGTGTATTTATTCCAAAACCAGCAGATGTGGCCAGATGTCATTCAGCATTAGCGTTCCAGCAAACAAAAGGTGGTTTCACGCATTTGATTAAGCCTTACCCAAGACAGGTTGTGACATGCTGTCATTTTTCCATCAGAAGACCAGAAATGACCTGATCCAGGTGTGCACAGTGTGCTCTGAGAATTATCCATCTTATTCTCAAAGTGTAGCCTGGAGGAAATGGGCATATGCTCTACCTATGCTGTGCACAAGACGTATGCAGAAGATGTACTTGTTATAGACAAAAAGGCACAGAAATATGAATATGGGGAAAACTGAAGGATAAATGGAGAAACAGCAGATCCACACCTCAAACCTAACCACATGTCTAGATTATTAACCATGCCACACTGAACATGCTGCAGAATAAAAGTATAGTAAAAGTATAATGTGCAATGAGAAAAGCAGCCCCATTAGATAGTTTCCACACAGATGCAGGAAGAATCACTCACATTTAGAAACCAGGGAAGCTATCAGGGTAGCGTTGAGACGTCTTCGGCACAGAGGGATGCACAGACGCAGGGAGGGAGGGACAGCAGAAGAAGAGGCCAGTGGCAGAATACAGGCAGTCAGGTCAGCAGAGCCCAACCAGCTAACACGCTAACAGACAAACTCTCAAAAGTCCGTCTGTCATAAATCAGGCCCTTCAGCATCCTTTGTTTCCTTTCATAGTGAGAGCTGGAGAATGAACAAACCCCATCTCCCTCATTCTGCCTTCCCATCAATACCCTCCCTCGCCCTCTCTAAAACCCCACTCTCCCCTCCCCTTCAAAAGACTACCCTGACACCCCCCCCTTCTGACTCTCTCTCTTTCCATCCCTCCCTTCTTCTCTCTTTCCTCCCAGCTAAGGGCTCCACAAAGCCAAGCTAGGCTGCAAGATTAGGGTGTAAAAGCAGACCCCTGCCCCCCCACCTTCCCACATGCCGATCTCACACGCTACTCACACTGTACAAGAAGTACGGAACAGGCTTGGTTAGCCTGTTATAACATGTTACACAGGTCAAATTACAGAACATGCAAACAGTTCTATACTGGTACAGGTAACTACAGCATTAGAGTTAATGTTTCCCTGAGTCCATAGCATTGCATGATGGTAAATGTACATTAACCACACACCTGGATGCCACAGCCAAACCTAAAAATATGTACACCTGCACAGTGTCTCTGAAGCCCTTACTGTAACTAGCTGTAACTCCCACGTTGAAATTGTTAGACTGTACTTTAAGTGAAGCAGAAACTATGATGGGGTGAGGTTTGGCTTATTGTGATGAGGAACCCTTTGATGTGGAGAGAAACACAGTCCTGTGTTTAAACTGGTTGGAGAATGACTACTGCTGAAGTCCCAGCAGGCTTATTGCCCATGTTTGCGTGTGTATTAGCATTTCGCTGTAAAAATTAGACCTATTCCCCCTATGGCAGTAATTTGCAATGAATAGCTTCATATAATTAAACTCTATTATTCCTTGCTAACACACACTAATGATCCTG